>NW_012267227.1:16919098-16919526 GCF_000151885.1 Dipodomys ordii
GACCAAAAAAAAAAAAAGAAAAAAAGAAAAAACAAACATATCCTCGACTACTATTGTATAAAAAATACTGTAACAGCTTTATACATAGTAACCAAAAAAATTGGAAACAACTCAAATATTAGCAGATAAAAGGATGAACAAATTGAATATCAATGGACTTACTGCTCAGAAATAAAAATGAAATGAGCAAAGGAAGGGGTGACATTGTCTAAAAAGAAATGTATTCATTACCTGACTTATTTAATGGTAACAATTCTGAACATGAGCTTTGTAATAGCAATTTTTTTTTTTTAATGAGTCAACCACACGGTGAGACAAGCCTCTTATCATAGCTACTAAGAAAGCTGAGGCAGGAAGACCATTTGAGCCCAGGATTCAACATCATCTCCAGGGAAATACAGTGAGTTCTTTTTCTTTCTTTCTTTCTT
>NW_012267227.1:16920701-16924907 GCF_000151885.1 Dipodomys ordii
GCTGTGGCTCAAGTGGTAGAGCACTAGCCTTGAGCTGAAGAGCTGAGGGACAGCGCCCAGGCCCAGAGTTCAGGTCCCACGACCCGACCCAGAAAAAAAAAAAAAAGTTAGGCATTTGCTTTGCCACTGAGCTATACTATCAACCTTCTACCCGCTTGAATTTCTGCTAAGTTTGTGACTGCTTTGAACAAAAGAAAGCTGTAGAAGTAGCCAGACATAGTGGAATATCGTTGTAATCTTAGTACTTGGGACAAGAGATTCTCATGCTTAAGGCTAGTCTGGGGTACATAGCAAGACCCTGTTTTTGAGTGAATGAATAAAGGCTGGGGGCCTGGCTTAAGTTGTATAGTACCTATTTAGCAAGTATGAATACCAGTACTATCAAAAGAAAAGAAAAGGATAACAGTAAAAGTGCTGGGAATGTGGCTTAGTGGTAGAGTGCTTGCCTAACATGCATGAAGCCCTGGGTTTGATTCCTCAGTTATCACATACACAGAAAAAGCCAGAAGTAGTGCTGTGGCTCAAGTGGTATTGTGCTAGCCTTGAGCAAAAGAAGCTCAGGGACAGTGATCAGGCCCTGAGTTTAAGCCCCAGGACTGGCAAAAAAAAAAAGTACAGAAGGGATGCTTGGTATCAGTTTGGGGTTAGTCTTTGAAAGATTGGCATCATCTTCTACTTTCTCCTTTTTAGCATCCTCCCACTACATTGTAAGGAAGCTCAAACAGCTAAGTGGAAGACACTATTAGCCAAAAACCTAGCCAAGAGCCAAACCCAACTTGCCAGCCAAATATATGAGTCACTTTTGGAAGTGGACCATCCAGCTCTAGTCAAGCCTATCCCAGCTAATGCCACAGAGAGAGAGACAAAGCAATTCCAGTTGATTGACTGTGACAACATTTCAGTAACTTGAGCAAACAAGTAGTTTTGTTGTTTTAGGTCATTATGATTTGGGGTGATTTTACATATCAATTAATCATCAAAACAAAGTTGGACTCTAATGGCTCACACCTGTAATCCTAGCTACTCAGGAGGCTGAGATCTGAGGATGGCAGTTCAAAGCCAGCTCTGGCAGGAAAGTCCAATTAACCACCAGAAAACTGGAAGTGGTGCTGTGGTTCAAAGTGGTAGAGTGCTCAGCCTTGAGCTGAAGAGCTCAGGGACAGTGCCCAGGCCAAGAGTTCAAGCCCCACAAGTGACAAAAAAAGAAAGAAACAAACAAACAAACATATGGTAATAGATATCACATCAGTACTTGGCTTGAGGAAGAAGCAAGATCAATTAAAAAAAAAGAGAGAGAGAGAACAAAGGGACCTTCAAGGATGATAAGGAGAATGATTAGGAGAATAGATATATGCTATATCAAAATTCAGAGCTGTAGACTTAAAACCTATACAGTATAATCTATGTAAATTATACCTGAATTAAGTTGACTTAAAAAACTCTTTTAGGTCTAGGAAGGTGGCTCAGTGATAGAGTGCTTGCCTCGCATGCATGAGGCCCTGGGTTTAATTCCTCAGCACCACATAATCAGAAAAAGGCTGAAGTGGCACTGTGGCTCAAGTGGTAGGTAAAGCGCTAGCCTTGAGCTGAAGAGCTGAGGGACAGCGCCCAGGCCCAGAGTTCAGGCTCCACAACTGACAAAAAAATAAATAAATAAAATCTTTTAGCTTGAGGTGGGGTAGTTCAACAGTCTAGCAAGTGTGAGGGTTCTGAGTTCAAGTCTCATTACCACCAAAAAAATATTAAATTTGATGAAGCCAGGCACCGGTGGCTCACACCTGTAATCCTAGCTATTCAGGAGGCTGAGATCTGAGGATCGCGGTTCAAAGCAGCCTGGGCAAGAAAGTCTGTGAGACTCTTATCTCCAATAAACCACTAGAAAACCAGCAGTGGCACTGTGGCTCAAGCAGTAGAGCACTAGCCTTGAGCTGAAGAGCTGAGGGACAGCGCCCAAGCCCAGACTTTAAGCCCCACCACCGACAAAAAAAAAAAATTGATGATTGTGGACTGGGAATGTGGCTTAGTGGTATAGTACTTGCCTTAGCATGCATGAAGCCTGGAAGTGGTGCTATGGCTCAAGTGGTAGAGTGCTAGCTTTGAGCACAGAGAGGCTCAGGGACAGTGCCCAGGCCCTGAGTTCAAGCCCCAGGACTGGCAAATAAATAAATAAATAAT
Organism: Dipodomys ordii; assembly: GCF_000151885.1. Lineage (NCBI taxonomy): Eukaryota > Metazoa > Chordata > Mammalia > Rodentia > Heteromyidae > Dipodomys > Dipodomys ordii. The sequence goes on from NW_012267227.1 coordinate 16,922,877, forward strand.
TGATGATTGCTAATTAGCTAGTGATAATAAGGACCAAACTCCATAGCATGGTGGGAGATACTTCAGAGAGAACCACCAGCTGAATTCCCAAGCTAGTCCCTGCTTTACATGAAACTAAGCACAGTGATTTGCCGTTGCACATAGATCCAGGCTGTTCTGTCTTCCGGGCATGTCATTGTTCCAATCTCAAGCTGCTAAAGTCCCAGGCATCCTGTGACGCCTACCTTTACCCACCCCTGTATTGAGAGAGTCTTAGTCACTACCTCCTCTAGCCGCAGAATGCCTTGTGAATAGTTTTTATAATACCACAAGTTGTGTTGTAAGATTTTGTTTACATGTTGCTCTCTTTCCCTAGACCCTGACTTCCTTCAGGAAAGAAACAAGTTCTGATTCATCTCTGTATCTGCAGGGTTGCAGAAGAGGTAATGAGACCCCAACTAATCCATTCGCCATTTACTGAGAACCTACTACGTGTCCAGTATTTGCATTTACAGCCAGACCAAAAAAAAAAAAAATACAAATGCAAAGTACAATAAGAAAGGAAAAAAAAAAAGCTGTAGCACCTTCAGTGAAGTTAACAGAAAGTGAATTTTCTTTTTATTTCTTCTGGTTTTTTGTTTTGTTTACCCCAAGCAAAGAGGCTAAGGCTGAGGAAAGGAGAAGGCACGCTGGGCACCCATGAGTGTTCACAAGTCATATATACAAACATAATGACAAAGCATGAAGGAAAGATCACAGAGGGCGAGTACGGAGAGAGCTCAGCTGGAAACGCATGGAACCTTCCTTCGAGCCTGCTGCTGAGGAGTGTGGAAAAGCATCAGAGCCCGTGAAGACTTTTGACCAAGAGGCCACAGCAGTGACAGGGCAGGCGTGCACACAGGCCAGGAAAGAAGAGGAGTTCCCGCAGCAGAGGCTGGGTGGGACGAGGCTAAGGAGACAGAAAGCAAGGAGATGGGATCTGGAGATGGTGGCAGTGTACGCAGCCACTGAGAGTGGGGGTGGGGGCACAGCAGATGGCAAAGGAATAATCAGGGAGTGACTCATGGAGAATGGAGGCCCACAGCACTTGGCAGGAAGAGGAAGAAGAAAATGGGACAGTAGCTTAAAGAGGATGGGGTCAGGGCACATGGGAGCCTGTTCTAAACAGGAGAGACCTGAGCGTGTTGGAGAATGAGAAGCAGGGATGGGGGTAGGAAACAGCCAGGACTAATGAACCAATGTAAAATGTGAAGGAAAAAACGTAATTCACAGGGCTGGGAAGGTGGCTCAGCGGTAGAGTGCTTGCCTGGCATGCATGAAGCCCCGGATTCGATTCCTCAGCACCACATACACAGAAAAAGCCAGAAGTGGTGCTGTGATTCAACTGGTAGAGTGCTAGGGCTTGAGCAAAAGAAGCTCAGGGACAGCGCCCAGGCCCTGAGTTCAAGCCCCAGAATGGAAAAAAAAAAAAAAAGGAAAGAACTTAAGTATTTCATGTGACATTTTCCATTGGGAAGATGAGGGTAGAATGGAGACAGAGGTGGATGACAGACTAAGCAAATGAGCTGGTCTTTCCCACAAAGCAGTGGCAGAGAACTGGTGGGTCCTGAGGAGATGCTGTGTGGGGTGCTGAGGGTGCAACCCGAGTCTTGGGGTATGCAAGCAGCGAGATAAGTTTTAGATGAAGTATTTGGATGATGGAGTTCATGCTGTTAGCCTAACTTCCCAGTAACAGACTGGGACTGGTAGAGAGAATAGTAGAGAGCCTGCCTAGCAAGCATAGACACAGGCTCTGAGTTCAAACCCCAGCACCATCAAAGGAAGTAGGTAGCAAGCTATGCACCAATGGCTCATACCTGTAATGCTAGCTACTTCGGAGGCTGAGATCTGAGGATCATGGTTCCAAGCCACACCGGGCAGGAAAGTCCATGAGACTCTTATCTCCCAGCCGAGCGCTGGTGGCTCACGCCTGTAATCCTAGCTACTCAGGAGGCTGAGATCTGAGGATCTCGGTTCAAAGCCAGCCCGGGCAGGAGAGACCCTGAGACTCCT
>NW_012267227.1:16925887-16932674 GCF_000151885.1 Dipodomys ordii
GATCCTCAGATCTCAGCCTCCTGAGTAGCTAGGATTACAGGCGTGAGCCACCAGCGCCCGGCTTGTCACTGTTTTTCATTGTCATTTTGCAATCAAAGAAACTGAGTCCCTAAGACGGGAAATAACTTCAACAAGGTCAGCTAGCTACTAACTGGTACAGCACGAACTTCTACCTTCAACACAGGAAGCCTGAGAGTGAGGTGACCTGCCAAGAAGGAAAGAGAAAACCATGGGACGGGAAGAACTGAAATGGGGAATTTGAGGACTATAAGAAGGCTTGGACTAGCCAAAGTGGACAATAGGCCTCCACGCTCTCCCACATTTCTCCCACTAGTGGAACCTCTCCTCTCAGTTGCTCGGTCTACACTGCTAAGCCTCCTCACCCAGCCCTTCCCAGGCTGTTGGGGGCCATGCCATCCTTTCAAGCTCTTGGGCTTTCAGTCTGCCCTTTGGACCGGGCTCTCCTGCTAAAGCTGAAGATGGCGACGAATTATGGTGGTTGTTACAGATGAGGCCTGATCTCTCTCTCTCCCTCCCTCTCTTTCTCTTCCTCTCTTTCCCCTTCTCCCCCCCCCCCACACCTGAACAGCATTGCCAAACCTTATAAAAGTACATGTTTTAATAATGGAAAAATACTAGAACTGGGTCTCAAAGCTAGGCCTGGTGCCACACACTTGTAACTCCAGCATTGTAGAGACTGGCTTCAGGAAGCCCACAAGTTCAAGGCCAGCCTGAGCTATAAAGCAAGACCTCAAAACAAAGAAGAATAACTCCTGAACTCGCTAAAACTTTTTCCATAATTATTTACATCACCAAGGAAACAGAAGGATTTACAAGCTAGAAACCAAACTGCTCTATTCTCTTCCTCAAATGTCAGTGTTATGTTGGCAAAGATTCTTAGATGACTGAGAACAAAAAAGCAGCAACACTAAAAAGCCCAAAAGCGCCTCGTGTAGAGACATCAATCAAAAATGCAGCAATGGGAATTTTATCTCTCAGGAAGGAAAGTGGAATTCGGTACAATTTGCTTCATTGATATTAGCTCCTCCAGTAGTAATACATATTAGTACTTTTTTTTTTTTTAATCAAAACAGGGTGAAGAGAACACCCAACTTCCTCAAAAGAGTTCTCTGGAGGTATTCGAGCTCACATGCACAGGTACAGCTGGAGTGATAAGGCTTCATGACTCACAAGGATAAACCCAAGCTCAAATACAGTACAGGGAGCGACCAGTTGGGAGTCAGTTAGATACAAAGGCGTAGTGATCCATTGTTCCTGAGAAGCGAATGAGGCACACAAGACAGGCATGAGTTTAAGGATGTGTCATGTGAATCCGCCCACAGACAGCTCTGGGAACTGTTCCTGAAATGGGAGGAGGCTGTCATCACCTCTCCTCAGTAGCACCATGTGCCACAGAAATCATTTCGGTTTTGAAGTGCATTTTGATATGCTGCCCTCCCCTTCCTCCCTTTCTCCTCCTCCCTCTGAGAGACTATATATATATATTTTTTTTTTTTTTTGAACTTGAGATACTCCAGTCTCCACCATTTTTTTGTGTTGATCATGGGGCTTGAACTCTGGGCCTGCGCGCCGTCCCTGAGCTCTTCAGCTCAAAGCTAGCTCTCTACCACTTGAGCCACAACACCACCACTTCAGGCTTTTTCTGTTTATGTGGTGCTGAGGAATGGAACCCAGGGTCTCATGCACACACGGAAGGCAAGCACGCTACCATTAAGCTACCATTAAGCCACATTCCCAACCCTCCAATTTTTTTTTTAAACTTACTGTGTTTATATGGTACCAAGGAATGGAACCCAGGGCTTCATGCATGATGGGCAAGCACTCTACCACCGAGCCACATTCCTTGCTCTTGGGAGACAAATATGATCCTCACTAACCTCTGTGATTTGCTGCCAGAGGAAGGAAGTATGGAGTGGGGGTGGAGGGGCATTTCCAAACCCCTATGAAGCAAGGTAGCTCCAAGCATCACTCAGAAAGGCCTGCCCTTTGACCCCACCTGGTGGATGGGGAGGGAAAACTGACTCTCATACAATATGCAGGCATTCAAGGCAGATCAGTTTAGGATTGAAGGGGGGTGGGGGGTGGGGGGGTGTCTTTGGCTTCTACTTCCTCTGCAGACCAACAAGAAGAAGGACTCCTGGCAACATTTTAACATTTTGCTCTTTTCTGGGAAGAGAAGCCTCCAGTTTTTCTCACTGCACTGTGTGAAGGCACCAAAAAGTTCAAGAATGCATGACACTAAAGCAGGAATGAATTTAAACTGTCAAACCATTACACTGACAGCTCACTACTGTTACCCAACCCCAGGGCCTGGAGCTCTTCAATATCAACACACAACAGCTCCTAACAGAGGGAGGAAAGGGAGGTAAGAGGGAGGGAGGGAGGGAGAGGTCTTCCCATCACAGACTGAAGACTTGGGGTCAGGGCTTCTGGTCTTAAGCTGTCAGCAAGTCTTTCCAAAGAAGTTTTAGAGAATCCTGAAGCCCCCCCCTTTAGGTCTGCTTCTCCAAGCTCCTAGCTCTGCATGGACCAGGCTAAACCCAGGCCCCTCTTTTTGAGTGTTTACATCCTCATTCATTTCTTCTCAGTCACTGTTCAGCTACACAGACTTAAGTCCTTAGGTTTCCACAAAGTATCAATGCTTCTCAGTCATTCTTGCTGTCATGTCTCCTACTGGCTTAGTACAATTTCCCAAAATCCCACAGAAGGCCCTCCTTGCTGTGTATTATTTATTTCCATAGTGTTTTGAAGTTCACCCTCCCTACACACACACACACACACATACACACACACACACACACACTATGTACAGGAGTCCAAATATTCTACACCAAATCGATTCTTTCTCAGTGGGTATAGGGAGCCTGAAGTCATAGTGTTGCAGGAGGTTGACCTGACCTGCTCACCTTAATGAAAGGAGAAGCAAGGCTGTGAGCTGTGAATGGACCAGGTAGTGACTGCTCATAAGGCAGAAAACAAGAGCCCCATCTAGGACAGGTCTTGTTTGTGTCACAGTTGTCTTCTGTGTTCTCTCTCATGTTTCCTGCTGGCCTAGCCACAGGAAACTGAAAACATAGCAGCATTACCTTCTCTAACAATCTTACTGAGGAATGGAAGTTCGGAAAGGAATATAATCCTAGACTATCATCACCACAGAGGCTAGGTAGGTTGTAGTTTGCTAGAAAGCTTTTTTTTTTTTATGTCAGCAGGTTTGATCCTTGCAAAGAAAGCCCATCAATGCAGAAAAAGTTTCTGAAAAGCTTGGTGACATATTCAGGGGCAATGTGACCAAAAGAAGTCACCAATTATCAGAAGGAGAGGAGGAAAACCCCAAGAAAGTGACAACGTGAACTGTCCTCAGAGAGGCTGTTGACATCATGCTTACAGGGAAGAGCATAAAACTACTCACTTCTACTAATGACCCCATCCTGACCACGGACCAAGTTCCAGAAAGAGAAAACCTGAGAAGGAAGCCATCAGTGATTCCCAGGGATGGAGTCCAGGAATACTAGGCATCATCATTAATTCAAATTGCAAACTTTTGAGCTAGGTGCTGGTAGCTCACACCTCTAATCCTAGCTACTCAGGAGGCTGAGATCCAAGGATCATGGTTCAAAGCCAGCCCTGGCAGGAACGTTTATGAGCCTTTTTTTTGGGGGGGGGGTCCGGTCGTGGGGCCTGAACTCTGGGCCTGAGCACTGTCCCTCAGCTTTTCAGCTCAAGGCTAGCGCTCTACCACTTGAGCCACAGTACCACTTCCAGCTTCTTTCTTTTTGCTTATGTGGGGCTGAGGAATCGAACCCAGGGCCTCAGGCATGCAAGGCAAGCGCTCTACCACTGAGCCACCTTCCCAGGCCCTTCAGTAATATTTTAAAACAAAAGTTGAGCCAAGGGTTGGAAATATGGCTTAGTGGTAAAGTGCTTGCCTAGCATGCATGAAGCCCTAAGTTCGACTCCTCAGTACCATATACACAGAAAAAGCTGGAAGTAGCACTGTGGCTCAAGTGGTAGAGTGCTAGCCTTGAGCAAAAAGCAGCTCAGGGACAGTGCCCAGGCCCTGAGTTCAAGCCCCAGGACTGACCAAAAAAAAAAAAAGTTAATCCAAGATATAGTCAAAGATAGAGTCAGCTCCCAACACCACGAGGGGTCTCTTTCTCCAGAGATGGAGACATGACCAGACTGTGCATGAACCCTAAATTCATCACAGCATTTTTTTTTTTTGGTTCCGGTCATGGGGCCTGAACTCTAGGCCTGGGTGTTGTCCCTCAGCTCTTCAGCTCAAGGCTAGCGCTCTACCACTTGAGCCACAGCACCACTTGCGGCTTTTTGCTTATGTGGTGCTGAAGAACTGAACCCAGGGCCTCATGCATGCAAGGCAAGCGCTCTACCACGGAGCCACCTTCTCAGCCAGGTTTATGAGCCTTTTATCTCCAATAAACTACTCAGAAAAGGCCAGAAGTGGCTCTGTAGCTCCAGTGGTAGAGCACTAGCCTTGAGCACTAAGAAGCTCAGGGACAGCACCCAGGCCCTGAGTTCAATCCCCAGGACCAACAAAAAGAAAACTTGTAAGCTTTCCAGCTTTCTTTTCTTTCTTAGGCATCTTTGAAGGGACCACTATGAAACATAATCAGGAACTCGGGTTAATCTTATCACAAGCCGAATCCTGCCTTTCTGCCTTCCCTCTCACCCTCCCACTGGAGCTGTTTCTGCAACTCCTGTTGCTGGGGCTGCTGCTCCCCCTTCCCCGCCCTCCTCATCACTCACTTCCTTTCTGGATTCTGCAGGAGTCTTTCTCTCCCCACTCCTCCTCACTGTTTTCCTCCTGCTCCCCTGGAAGGAGAAACAGCTCCATTTAAGGACTCAGAAACAATGGAACAGCGGTGGTTGGCTGAGCGGGCAAGGGAAGACAGGGCAGGAAACCATTCTGAAATCCTAGGGCCGGTGGACTGGACGGTGTGAGTTCCCTGCTGTCCCATTGGCAGTCACGGGACGCCAGATGGTCCTAAAAAAAAAAAAAATCTCTGGCCCAAGGATACTTATGACAGAATTGATTTGTAAGCCCCATAGAAATGTCAAATCCTTGCTCAGACTCTGGAATATTGGTTGAATCTGTGGTTCCCCCCCTCAACAATTAGAATGTGACCCCAATGTACAGGGGTCCAGGGTGACCTCACACAAGGGTCATTAGATGCTGGGCACTGGGTAATGCCCATGGGAGGAATGTCAATGTTGGGGCTGTTGGCCGTTCCTCAGAGGTGGGAAAGGGATGGCCCAGAAGCTTCTCTGGTAGCGGAGAAACATGGTACGGGGAAGCTTCATTGCTCCCCAGTGAGCAGGCCATCTGTACATTTCTTCTCACGCATGATATCAAAATGCTGTGATGAATTTAGGGTTCATGCACAGTCTGGTCATGTCTCCATCTCTGGAGAAAGAGACCCCTCGTGGTGTTGGGAGCTGACTCTATCTTTGACTATATCTTGGATTAACTTTTTTTTTTTTTGGTCAGTCCTGGGGCTTGAACTCAGGGCCTGGGCACTGTCCCTGAGCTGCTTTTTGCTCAAGGCTAGCACTCTACCACTTGAGCCACAGTGCTACTTCCCCAATTAACCAACAAAGACAGAAGTAGAGCTGTGGCTCCTCTGTGACCAAGCTATTGAAGCCCCAGTACTAGCATCAACAATTAAAAAAAAAAAAATAGGGTCTGGGAAGGTGGCTCAGTGGTAGAGCGCTTGCCTTGCATGCCTGAGGCCCTGGGTTCGATTCCTCAGCCCCACATAAGCAAAAAGAAAGAAGCTGGAAGTGGCACTGTGGCTCAAGTGGTAGAGCGCTAGCCTTGAGCTGAAGAGCTGAGGGACAGTGCTCAGGCCCAGAGTTCAGGCCCCATGACTGGACCCCCAAAAAAAAATATTACTGAAGTTAACAGTGTCTACAGAGGCCATTTTGTCCTACTCATTCCAGTCTGAGTTTACAGCTAAGAAAAGGGGAGCCACAAGCCAGGCCAGAGGGCTGTGAATTACCCACCTTTTGCTCTAAGCTAAGAGGAAGGAAATCGAAAAGACGGAGGGTGAGAAGAGTTTTCTTATCCAACTTACAATGAGAATAGAAGCATCTGGAATCCCTGAAGCAAGCCATATGGTCAGGACATGGGCAAAATGGCGACCATCCAGACAGCAGACCTTTGAGAGAAAATAAACTAGAAGCTAGGCTAGAATAGACCAGTAGGGAAACGCAGTATTTGCCTGGAAATTATGATGAAGGTAGAACAATCCCAGAATTCCAGAGCTAAAAAGAATATATATATATATATTTCTTTTGTATGTATTTAGAAGCTGGCGCAAGGCTAGGCACTGGTGGCTCACGCCTGTAATCCTAGTTACTCAGGAGGCTGAGATATAAAGATCACAGTTCAAGAGGCCATGAGGCTGTTTTTTGTTTTTGTTATTGTTTTTGCCAGTCCTGGGGCTTGAACTCAGGGCCTGAGCACTGTCCCTGAGCTTCTTTTGCTCAGGGCTAGCACACTACTACTTGAGCTACAGCACCATTTCCAGCCTTTTCTCTTTATGTGGTGCTGAGGAATCGAACCCAGGGCTTCATGCATGCCAGGCAAGCACTCTACCCACTAAGCCACATTTGCAAGTCCCATAAGAGCCACCAATTAGCCACCAGAAAGCCAGAAGTGGTGCTGTCGCTAAGTGGTAGAGTGTTACCTAGCCTTGAGCAAAAAAGCTCAGGGAGAGCAACCAGGCCATGAGTTAAAGCTCCAAAC
>NW_012267227.1:16933464-16937432 GCF_000151885.1 Dipodomys ordii
CTGTCCCTCAGCTCTTCAGCTCAAGGCTAGCGCTCTACCACTTGAGCCACAGCGCCACTTCTGGCTTCTTTCTTTTTGCTTATGTGGTGCTGAGGAATCGACCTAGGGCCTCATGCATGCAAGGCAAGCGCTCTACCACTGAGCCACCTTCCCAGCCCCCCCCACCCCATTTTGTGACAGTCTGGGACTTGAATTCAGAGCCCTGGGCACTGTCCTTAAGCTTTTATTTTGCTTGAGGCTAACACTCTATAATTAGAGATGAGAATCATATGGACTTTCTTGGTCCAGGCTGTCTTTGAACCTTGATCTTCAGATCTTAGCCTGCTGCTTAGCTAGGACTGCAGGTGTGAGCCACTGGTGCCCAGGATATTCCTTTCTTTTTCTCTTTCAGAACCACTGCTCAAGAAGTCACCCAATGGGAAGAAGAAGGGTAGGTACTTTATAGGTATCAGCATGCATTCTCTTAGCCCACTTAGAGCAGCCACAAAAGGAAACTGATCGTTGTACCAAGGATGTATTCATACTAGAATTACCCCAGACTCTCCAATAAATCGAAAAAATCACTTTAGCACATTCCAGGAATGCATATGATTTAAGATATGAATGAAAGCCTCATTTATAAGCACATAAGTATAATCCCAGCACTTGGAAGGCTGAGACAAGAGGATCCTGCATTTCACACCAGCCTGGGCTATATATTAACAATCTGGCTCAAAACAAACAACCTAAATATAAACAAACAAACAAAGGTGATGTTTGTGCTGGTGACTCACACCTTAATCCTAGCTATTCAGGATGCTGAGATTTGAAGATCACTATTCAGAACCAGCCCAAGCAGAAAAGTCCCCATGAAACTTTTGTCTACAAATAACCATCAGAAAATCAGAAGTGGTATTGTGGCTCAAAGTGGTAGAGTACTAACCTTGAGCAAAGAGGTCAGGGACAGCACCCAGATCCTGAGTTCAAGCCCCAAGACAAAGGACAACAACAAAAAAGGTGTGACTGAGATATCACAATATCTATTTTTCCAAATTATGCCACAGACCACAGTAACAAAAACAGTCATGGGAACTGACATGTAGACCAATGGAATAGGACCGATTACAAATCCAGGTGGCTACTGCCATCTGGTTCTTGAAAGTTGCCAAAAATATACAGTGGAGAAATGACAACCTTCTCAAAAACTGGTCCTGGGAAAACTGAATGTCCACAATGTAGAAGGATGAAACTAGATCTCTGTTGCTCACCAGGGACAAAAATCAATTAAAATGGATCAAAGAGCCGGGCACTGGTGGCTCACGCCTGTAATCCTAGCTACTCAGGAAGCTGAGATCTGAGGATCGCAGTTCAAAGCCAGCCCGGGCAGGAGAGACCATGAGACTCCTATCTCCAATAAACCACCAGAAAACCGGAAGTGGCGCTGTAGCTCAAGTGGTAGAGCGCTCGCCTTGAGCTGAAGAGCTGAGGGACAGCGCCCAGGCCCAGAGTTCAAGCCCCACGACCGACAAAAAAATAAATAAATAAAATAAAATAAAATGGATCAAAGCCAGGCATGGATGCACACTTGAGAAGCTGAAGTAGGAGAGTGGCCAGTCCAAGGCTAACCTTAGTTAGCTACTTAGTAATTTCCAGATACCCAATCCCAAACAAACAACACCAGTGGATCACGCCTGCAATCCTAAGCACTCAGGAGGCTGAGACCTGAGGTGAGCGATTCTATCTCACCTCAGCCAGAATGGCAATCATCAGGAAAACAACAAATGTTGGTGGGGATGAAGGAGGGGGTGAATTGGGAGTTGGTGGGAATATAAATTAGTGCAGCCATGATGGAAATAAGTATTGAAATTGCAAAAAAAAAAAAAAAAACTAACAAATGAAACAAACAAAAAACTAAAAATTGAACTGACACCAGAGTTTTTTGGGGTTTTTTTTTGGGGGGGGTCCAGTCATGGGGCTTGAACTCTGGGCCTGGGTGCTGTCCCTCAGCTCTTCAGCTCAAGGCTAGCGCTCTACCCCTTGAGCCACACCGCCACTTCCAGCTTTTTTCTTTTTTGCTTATATGGTGCTGAGGAATCGAACCCAGGGCCTCATGCATGCAAGGCAAGCAAGCGCTCTACCACTGAGCCACCTTCCCAGCCCCATGACACCAGAGTTTTTAGGTACAAATTCCAGGAGATTCATATATTAGGCCTAGATTTCTTTCTTTCTTTTTCTTTTTCTTTTGGTCAGTAGTGGGGCTTGAACTCTGGGCTTGAGCATTGTCCCTGCGCTCTTCAGTTCAAGGCAAGCGCTCTACCGCTTGAGCCACAGCACCACTTCCAGTTTTCTAGTGGCTTTTTGGAAGTGGTGCTGTGGCTCAAATGGTAGAGCGCTAGCCTTGAGCACAAAGAGGCTCAGAACAACGCCCAGGCCCTGAGTTCAAGTCCCACAACTGGAAAACAAACAAACAAAAAATTGCTAATCTGGTGGCTTTTTGGAGATAAGAGTCTCACCGACTTTCCTGCCCGGGCTGGCTTTGAACAGCGATCCTCAGATCTCAGCTAGGATTACAGGCTTGAGCCACCAGGGCCCGGCTTAGGCCTAGATTTCTAATAAGGAGACGGTGAGAGTAAAGGGCAGGGAAAGGAGACTTATTGTACAGGTTTCAGTCCTCTGGACAATTATCTCCATGCAGTTTTAGGAGGGGTTCTGGAGAAGTTGTTATGAGAAGGTCCCTATCACTCTCCAGCAGTCAGAATAAACAAGTCCTGCCTGGTCGATATGTCCTGTAGAGGCTCTTTTGTTCCTTAGGGGTAGTGGCCAATGTCTCCTCACTCAGTGATCAGCTGAGAATAGCTCCAAGATCCCAAGGTGACAGCAAAGTAAGACTGAGAATGGCTTAGAACAAAGACAAACACAAAATGGAGGTAGTGCTGCCAAGCTCTTCTGCTTTTTAGGTAATTTATGAACCCAAGAAAGTAGTATTCAACAACATTATCTCTTACAGAGCTATCCTATTATCCAGTCATACTACTCCTGTGTATATACTAGAAGGAATAAAAGGCAGCCTACCATAGATACTGCACACCATTTGTATCATCTCACCATTTACAATAGCTACCTTATGGAATCTACTCAGGTGCCCATCAACAGATGAATGGACGGGCTCTGGTGGCTCACACCTGTAATCCTAGCTACTCAGGATGCTGAGATCAGGATTAAGATTCAAAGCTCACCCAAGCACAAAAGTCCTTGAGACTCTTGCCTCCAATTAACCAACAAAGACAGAAGTAGAGCTGTGGCTCCTCTGTGACCAAGCTATTGAAGCCCCAGTACTAGCATCAACAATTAAAAAAAAAAAATAGGGTCTGGGAAGGTGGCTCAGTGGTAGAGTGCTTGTCTTGCATGCATGAAGCCCTGGGTTCCATTCCTCAGCACCACATAAGCAGAAAAAGCCAGAAGTGGGCACTGTGGCTCTAGTGGTAGAGTGCTAGTCTACAGCTGAAGAGCTGAGGGACAGCGCCCAGGCCCAGAGTTCAGGCCCCATGATCGTCAAATAAATAAAAATAGAAATTACACTTTTTTTCTCTTCTTTCTTTCCTTCTCAGTCGTGGGGCTTGAACTCCAGGCCTAGGTGCTGTCCCTCAGCTCTTCAGCTCAAGGCAAGCGCTCTACCACTTGAGCCACCGCACCACTTCCAGTTTTCTGGTGTTTTATTAGAGATAGGAGTCTCATGGTCTTTCCTGCTGGGGCTGGCTTTGAACCTTGATCCTCAGATCTCAGCCTCCTGAGTACAGACATGAGCCACCAGTGCCTGGCAAGAAGTCCAAGTTGTTTTTTTTTTAATTTTTTAAAAATTTTTATTTTTACTTTTTATGAACATACTGTAAGAGGGGTTACAATTACATGGGCAAGATAATGAGTACATTTCTTATCAAGCATTGCAGCCTCCTCCTTTATTTACCCTTCACATCTCTTCCCAGCCTCCC
>NW_012267227.1:16937632-16967053 GCF_000151885.1 Dipodomys ordii
CCGGCTTTTTCTGCTTATGTGGTGCTGAGGAATCGAACCCAGGGCCTCGAGCATGCAAGGCAAGTGCTCTACCACTGAGCCACCTTCCCAGCCCCAGAAGCCCAAGTTTTTAAGAGTTATTATGGAAAACAACAAACAACAAAAAAGCAATGGGAAAGAAAAAGGGAAAGTTAGAGGAAAGAGCAAAAAGACAAGGGCCGAAGATGTGGCCCAAGTGGTAGAATGCCTGCCTAGCAAGCACAAAAAACAGTGCGCCTGGCTTCAAATTTATAGAAATAATTGGTGGGTGTTTTGTTTGTTTGTTTGTTCTGTTGTTGTTGCCTGGGCCTCACACTGGCCAGGAGAGTGCTCGACCTTTGAGACGTGCCTTCATTCTTAATTTCCTTTCTTTTCCTTTGGTTTGAACTGGCTTTATTGCCTTTCTTTTCCTGAGGTTTAAATGTATGACTTCCTAATAAGTAGGCACTCTACTAGTTTATTATTATTATTATTATTATAGCGATCTTTCTACATATTACAGCCTGGTCTTGGACTCCAAAGACTCCAGTCTCAGCCTTGCCAGTGCTCCCAGCCAAGAGCCACTGCGCTCAGCAGGAGATTGGTTTTATAGACAGAATGAGGTTGAAGAAAGCAGGAACAGAACAAAAGGCCACTTCAAAGTTACTCTCTTTTCTAGGTAGGAATAGATAAATTGAACAATGGAAAAGTAACTGATTGGTTAACATCGTTATTTCCACTTACTTTTTGTTGTTGTTGTTTAAAGCAAAAGGAACTTCATTATCATATTAATTATAACTTGGACATTTTAGGAATTTGCCTGTTATCTCTTCTGTTTCCTTAGAAGATGCAATAAAGAACTTGGTTTCAGCTTAATTACAACCTAGCTTTTGAGAGGCAGAGGCAGGAAGATTATGAGTTTGAGACCAGCCAGGGATTAAAGAGTAAGATTCTCAAGATGATACCTTAGCCTCAAGACTGTAATCCTAGCCACTTGGAAGGCTGAGATCTGAGGATCATAGTTTGAAGCCAACATTGGCAGGAAAGTCTAAGAGACTTATCTCCAATTAACCACAAAAATGCCAGAAGTGGAGCTGTGGCTCAAGGGACAGTTCTCAGACCATGTGTTCAAGCCAAAGGGCTGGCACAAAATAAAACAGACAGACAGACAGAAAAACAGATAATATGACTCAGTCAAAAATAGGGAAAAAAAGCACAACAATTTAGTTTTAGTTTGCTGACAGGTAATTTTCATAGGAATAACCCTATTTTTGGTGTGGTCTGTTGAGTCTAGTATAAGAGATCAACCTAAACCCACACCTCCTATATGTTTGTTTGTTTTGTTTTGTCAGTGGTAGGGCTTGAACTCTGTCCCTGAGCTTTTTTGTTCAAGGCTAGTGCTCTACCACTTGAGCCACAGAACCACAGATAAAATTTTAAAAAGAGCACACCAGGGCTGGGAAGGTGGCTCAGTGGTAGAGCGCTTGCCTTGCAATGCATGAGGTTCCATTCCTTAGCACCACATAAGCAAAAAGAAAAAAAAGCCAGAAGTGGCGCTGTGGCTCAAGTCGTAGAGCACTAGCCTTGAACTGAAGAGCTGAGGGACAGCCCCACAACCAGAACTCCCCCCCAAAAATAAATAAAAATAAAAAATAAAAAGAGCACACCAACATGATGGTTCCGAGCTCAAAAACAAGATTATCATCTTTGTGACCTTGAAGTAAATGGTAACACACACTCATAAGCCCAACTGAAATTTCCTAGTGGAGATGTAGAAATGGCAGTAAAGGATAAAAGGTACTCCAGGCTAGGTGAGGGTGAAGACCTCAAGGATTGGGATAGAGTTTCTCTAGTAGAGGCTAGTAAATAAAGGTTGCTGACAACTTTAAATAACTAGTATACACTAAAAAAAAAAAAAGAATATAAAGAATATAAGTCCTGTTAGGGGGAGGGTATAGTAGGAAGGGGGAGGGCAAACAGAAGGTGAGGGAGCATGAAGAGGGTCAAAATATTTTATGTACATGTGAAAATGGAACAATGAAGGTTGTTGAGATTGAGCTGGGAAGGAAGAGGGGGAGGACAGAGGATGAATCTAATCAAAGTACTTTGTATGCAGATATAGACATGTTAAAATGAATGCCCCTTGTACACAGCGCTTGGGCACCAGTGGCTCACACCTGTAATCTTAGTTACTCAGGAGGCTGAGATCTGAGGACTGTGGTTTAAAACCAGCTCAGGCAGGAAAGGCCTTAAGATTCTTATTTCTAAGAACTAGAAGTAGGCTGGGATGGTGGCTCAGTGGTAGAGCGCTTGCCTTGCATGCCTGAGGCCCTGGGTTTGATTCCTCAGCACCACATAAGCAAAAAGAAAAAAAGGCCGGAAGTGGCGCTGCGGCTCAAGTGGTATAGCGCTAGCCTTGAGCTGAAGAGCTGAGGGACAGCACCCAGGCCCAGATGACCAGACCAAAAAAAAATAAAAAAGATTAGTGTAAGAACCAGAAGTAGAGCTGTGGCCCAAAGTGACAGAGCACTAGCAAAACAGCTCAGAGACAGCGCCCAGGCCTTGAGTTTAAGGCCCACAGCTGAGAAAAAAAATAATTGAGAGAGGGGAAAAAAAAGGATAAAGTCATAACCAGAAGATTGTTTGTCTTATAAACAACTGACACAGAATTGGCTTGAATATGTAAGGAATTTCTACAGTCAGAACATAAAATGAGCAAGGACTGTAGACACATCAAAGAGAAACCCAATGTCCCATTAACGTTTCCATGAACACTCAAAGTCATTAGCAAGTAAGGATATCATTTCACACCCATCAGATTGTTAAAAATGAAAACATCTGACAATATTAAATCGTATTGAGAATGTAGAGCAACAAGAACTCTCAGTCAGTGCTGGGGAAAATGTCACTTGTACACCACTTTGAGAGCTTGAAACTATTTAGTGAGTGGATCTGCACAGTCCTAAGGCCCAGCTAGAGAACTCTCTCCCTTGAGACCTAAGGGAGAATGTTCAGGTTGGGTATGCGAGTACCTGTCTCTAGCCCCAGTTATCCAGGAAGCTCAAGTAGAAAGATGGGTTGAACCCGTGAGAACAAAGACAGCTTGGGCCTCAAACTTTTCATTTTTCTTTCTTCTTTTTTTTTAAAGCTCATCACAGCTTTGTTTGAACTACTACTTAAAAAAAAAAAAGCCAAAAACCTAAATGATAGAACTCTTACCTCACATATATGACCCTGGGTTCCTCTCCAACATCATTAAACAGAAAAAAAAACAGCAGGATGAAAAAATTATATCCTATTCATGCAATGGAATATACAAGTAATTAGGCCTTAAATGTCAAAGTGAGAAAATATTACAAATAAATTATATATGTTTATATTTTATTTGTAAATATATAAGTGTAATAAAGCTTACAGCACACAGCGGAAGACAGATCCCAATTTCAAATGATGTCTGGAGAGAGGAAGGAGAAAAGGGAGTTAGATTAAGAAGTTCTAATGATTATTATTTTTTTTATCAGTCATGGGACTTGAACTCAAGGCCTAGGTACTGTCTCTGAGTTTTTTGGGTTTTTTTTTTTTTTGTCGGTTGTGGGGCTTGAACTCTGGGCCTGGGCACTGTCCCTCAGCTCTTCAGCTCAAGGCTAGTGCTCTACCACTTGAGCCACAGCGCCACTTCCAGCTTTTTCTGCTTATGTGGTGCTGAGGAATCGAACCCAGGACCTCATGCATGCAAGGCAAGTGCTCTACCACTGAGCCACCTTCCTAGCCCCTGCTCAAAGACTTTTATTTTTATTTACTTTTTTTTGGGGGGGTCGGTTGTGGGGCCTGAACTCTGGGCCTGGGCATGGTCCCTCAGCTCTTCAGCTCAAGGCAAGCACTCTATCACTTGAGCCACAGCGCCACTTCTGGTTTTCTGGTGGTTGATTGGAGATAAGAGTTAGGGCACTTACCTGCCTGGGCTGGCTTTGCTTTCTTTTCTTGTTTCCTTTTTTGTCAGTTATGGGGCTTGAACTGTGGGCCTGGGCGCTGTCCTTCAGCTCTTCAGCTCAAGGCTAATATTCTACCACTTTGAGCTACAGCACCACTTCTGGCTTTTTTTTTTTTTTCCTGCTTATGTGGTGCTGAGGAATGGACTCAGGGCCCCATGCATGCAAGGCAAGCGCTCTACCACTGAGCCACCTTTCCAGCCCTGGGCTGGCTTTGGATCACCATCCTCAGATCTCAGCCTCCTGTGTAGCTAGGATTACAGGTGTGAGCCATCAGTACCCTCTGGGCAAAGGAATTTTCTTGGGGGAGCACGGGTAAGGTCTATCTAGAGGATCTGGAACTACAAGGATCCCACTGAGGTATGCACCTTTTCGTGCCCCACTAGGCTGGAGATGCTTCTTTTTTTTTAAGCCAGTGTGGGGGGCTTGAACTCAGGGCCTTGGCACTGTCCCTGAGCCTCTCTGTGCTCAAGGCTAGCACTCTACCACTTGAGCCACAGCGCCACTTCTGACTTTTTTTGTGTATGTGGTATTGAGGATTTGAACCCAGGGCTTCATGCATGCTGGGCAAGCTCTCTACCACTAAGCCACATTCTCAGCCCAAGAGGCTCTTCTCTCCCCAGCTGCAGGGTACAGGCAGCTGGGGCTGTGCCCAGCAGCAGACAAAGCGGCTCATGTCCTCCTGCCCTGCCCAACCACTCCCTGCCATGGCTGGGGCTGAGCAAAGCCCCATGTGACCAAGGGAGCTAGAGGCGGGTGCCCTGTGCGCCTGATACCCCCCCGATCTGCTTCCCCAGGCCTGAGACTGTTTCACTGGGTAGAAAGCTTGGGGTCACCTGGAACAAAGGTCATGCACAGCCATTTGACTTTGGGCTTTTGCAGTTTTCCAGTTATAAAAATGTAAAGTTCTCTTCTTGCCAGTGCTCTATGGGTTTCCTAGCCTTTCCATGCTTTAGGATCACATGATCACACACACACACACACATGATCACACACACACATGATCACACACACACGATCACACACACATGACCACACACACACGATCACACACACACATGATCACACACACATGATCACACACATGATCACACACGCACGATCACACACACATGATCACACACACACACACACACACACACACACACACACACACACACACACACACATTCTTTGCTTTATCCCAGGGATTCAGGAATTTGGGGAAGGGATGCCTAACAGTTACTGACCTTTGGCTATATTTCTGTCCACAGTCAGTATACTTGGTTACAGTTGATGCTCAAAGGCCATGTGAAATATTAGGGTGTTGTTGTTCCCTGTGTGCCAGAAACAGTAGTTAATACCTTCGCCATCCTAGGTGAATGTCACCTTCCAGGTAAATGTTATTGGACTCTCCTCTACACCCACAACCATTTAATGAATGTTTACAACCTGCCTACTCTGCACTAAGATGCAGGGGCTAGGTCTGGGAAGGTGGCTCAGTGGTAGAATGCTTGCCTTGCATGCATGAGGCCGTGGGTTCAATTCCTCAGCACCACATAAGCAGAAAAAGCCGGAAGTGGCATTGTGGCTCAAGTTGTAAAGCGCTAGCCTAAAAATGATGCAAGGGCTACAGCTATGGATAAAGCATATAGCATTCCTGTGCTCACACTGTTCACATTGGGGCAGGGAAAGATGATTATAATTGTAAAAGAGGAATGAGAATCCTGAAGACAAACTGCACAGCTTCTAGGAGAGACAGCTTCAAAACCAAAGAGTCTTCAGCCAGTCTGGATCAGGAAGGCTTGGGGTAGGGGTAGGCAAGGGTGAAATGGGAGGAGTTGGGGACATAGCTTGGTGGTAGGGTGGAAAGATAAAGGAACTAGGAAAATCCGTGGAACCTGATTCTAAATGCTACTTTTTTTCTGGTGCCAGTCCTGGGGCTTAAACTCAGGTCCTGGGCACTGTCTCTTTTTGCTCAAGGCTAGCATACAACCACTTGAACCACAGCTCTACTTTAGCTTCTTTTTGTGGTTAACTGGAGATAAGAGTCTCATGGAGGGGCTGGGAAGGTGGCTCAGCAGTAGAGCACTTGCCTTGTATGCATGAGGCCCTGGGTTCAATTCCTCAGCACCACATAAGCAGAAAAAGCCGGAAGTGGCGCTATGGCTCAAATGGTAGAGTGCTAGCCTGGAGCTGAAGAGCTGAGGGACAGTGCCCAGGCCCTGAGTTCAGGCCACATGACCAGCAAACAAAAAAGAGTCTCATGGATTTTCCTTCCAGGCTGGTTTTAAAACAGGATCCTCAGATCTCAGCCTGATAAAAATCTAGGATTACAGGCATGAACCACCTTTGATTGCTACTCCTTGCTGGAAGACTCCATGCATAAATCAATATTTCTCTCTCTTTTTTAGGCCAGTCCTGGAGACCGAACTCAGGGCCTGGGAGTGGTCCCTGAACTTCTTTTGCTCAAGGCTAGCACTCTACCACTTGAGCAACAGCACCACTTCCAGAGTTTGCTGTTTAAGTGATACTGAGGAATTGAACCCAAGGCTTCATGAATTCTAGACAAGCACTCTACCACTAAGCCACATCGCCAGTCCAATGTGACAGTACTCATTAAACCTTGAGGAAAACAATACAAAAAAATGTCAGAGGAACACAAAGGAAAAAAAATACATTATTCATCTACAGTACCTAAAATATATGGACACAAATCTGGAAATTAAGCAAAATGTATGTGTGAATTTAGGTAAAGGAAGCTGTAAGCTGAGTGCTGATAGTTTACACCTAACTGCTCAGCAGCCTGAGATACAGAGGATTCAAACCCAAACCCAAACCCAGCTGGGGTGGAAAAGTACCAGAAGGGGCCGGGAAGGTGGCTCAGTGATAGAGTGCTTGCCTTCTATGCATAAGGCCCTGGGTTCAATTCCTCAGCACCACATAAGCAGAAAAAAAAGCTGGAAGTGGCCCTGTGGCTCAAGTGGTAGAGTACTAGACTTGAGATGAAAAGCTGAGGGACAGTGCCCAGGCCCAGAGTTCAGACCTCACGACCCGACCCCCCCAAAAAAAAATAAATTCTTTTTTTTTGGGGGGTCCGGTTGTGGGGCCTGAACTCTGGGCTTGGGTGCTGTCCTGGTACTGAGGAATTGAACCCAGGGCTTCATGCTTGCAAGGCAAGCACTCTACCACTGAGCCACCTTCCCAGCCCCCAAAAAAGAAATTCTAATCTCTAAAAATAACCAGTAAAGATCAGACACACTGGTGGCTCATACCAATAATCCTAGTTACTCAGGAGGCTGAGATCTGAGGATCATGGTTCAAAGCCAGCCTGGGCAGAAAAGTCCATGAGCCTTATCTCCAATTAACCACCAGAAGTGGAGCTGTGGCTCAAAGGTAGAGCATGAGCATTGAACAAGAAAACCCCTCAAGGACAGCACCCAGCCCCTGAGTTCAAGTCCCATGACTTGATGAAACAAAGAAACAAAAACAAAAAAACAGCAAAAATCCAGGCCGGAGGTGCAGTTCAAGTGGTATAGCACCAGCCTAGCAAGTGTGAGGCCTTGAGTTCAAACCCTAGTACTGCCAAGAGGAAAAAATAAATCACCTATCAATAATTGGTGCAATTTATTTTTAGTGCAGTAATTAAATTAGCTCCGTCCCTTTTCTTCAAGTACTTTGGTCTCCCTGGCCAATGGATTTCACATAAGTGATCAAAGCCTCAGTGTAGAACAACACAGACCAGTCCAACAATCATAAATGGACAGCCTAGCCAGGCGCTGGTGGCTCACGCCTGTAATCCTAGCTACTCAGGAAGCTGAGATCTGAGGATCATGGTTCAAAGCCAGCTTAGGCAGGAAAGTCCATGAGACTCTTACCTCCAATAAGCCACTAGAAAACTAGAAGTGGTGCTGTGGTTCAAGAAGTGGAGCACTCGCATTGAGCTGAAGAGCTGAGGGACAGCACCCAGGCCCAGTGTTCAAGCCCCACAACTGACAGAAAAAAATACATAAATAGACAGCCCTTGAATTTTTCACACATTGGGAAATGTTACCAGCACCCAGTGGCAATCCCTGGGATCTGCTCTAATCTCTAACTAGCCTCTATTTCCCAAATGTAATTTGTAGCCTGAATGTGCTAGCACCAAGAATTAGTGTGGCTCTTTTACAATTCATATTAATGGAATCATTTGAATTATTTTGTTTAGCTTCTTTTATTCAGTGATATCTAAGAATCTTCTAATAGCAGCAAATCTTTTCCTGTTTTGCTTTTAAACTTTTCTGCCTTGGACTGTGAGCTTCTGACTCTGGGCTTACCACCAAATCACTAGGATTATAGGTATGAGTCACCATCTGGTAGGTGATTTCTAAATAGGCTAGACTTGGCCTCACCCACTTATACCCATTATCAGAACTCATGCCCTTTTTTTGGTGCTGAAGAAACCCCGGACCTTTGGAGTGCTAGGCAAGATGTCAACCACAAAGCTACATCCCCAGACCCTTCCTCCATGTGTTTAAAAAGATGTCATATGGTTATCAGACACTTTGTAATCATGTACTGTTTTATAGCATGGGAACTTCTTTATACAACCACTTAAAAATAAAATTTTTTTTTAAAGATGTCTTATGATTAAGATACAGCGACTTAAAAGATGATCAGAACAGAGCTCACCATGCTGTCTGAGTGCTGGGAAGAAGGGGCTGGCCTAGCTAGCTCCAGTCTCTAACCCAGTGGGTCTCACCCCTATACCTAGCATTGATTAGTTTGTGTACTCTGGCTGTTTTATCTGTTCGAGAATGATAATTACAGTCCCACTTCTAGGAAAGCTATAGTAAGGGACAACAGATATGAAGCTCTAGCTACGACAGTACCTAGCACATAACAAATGCCCATTATTGGCAGACTCTTCCCTGTCAATAATTTCCCAGTCTTATCTCACTGAGAATTGCTACCTGCAGTTAAAGTTCATCACAACAGGGAAAAAAAAATCTTACAGCTGTAAGCTTGGAATTCAAGTCTGGTGAGCTACGTGGGAACCAGAACTGGAGAACCAGCAACAGGTTTTTCAGGATATTTGCTTTCAAAAGTGTCCGCCCCATGTCACTGCCCTCAGCCTGAGCCGTAATAGTAACAGGTAATGGTAATACCGCATTCAGTCGCCCTCCTCTCTATAACTCAGATGTCCACACCTCCTGCAATGCACCACCATCAGCTTGCTCTCAGAGCTTCTGAGAGCTTTGAAGTGAAATTACTTGGAAATAATCCCATTTTCTTTCTGATTCCCAAGAGGCTCACAGTTCTCTGGCCGTTTATTCCTAGGGCCCAGGTGGGAGGATAAAAGCTGAGGACAGGCTCTACGTGAAGGCTGGGAGAAAAGCGGGATAAAGGATAGGAGATAGCACAGAGCTTCTGTCCCATTAAAGAACTTGATCGAAATGCTTGCATCTTCAAAAGGGCTACAGTGGCTATCACTGGGGGATGAGGGGAGGGGTTGCGGAATAAAAGGTACTTGACATTTTTAATCATTTTTTCCCCTAACTATCTAGAAAGACTATCTTTAATACTGGGTGATCTTTAGGTGTTTTGTTCTTCTTGTTGTTGTTTTTCCCCAGTCCTGGGGCTTGAACTCAGGGCCTGGGCACTGTCCCTGAGCTTCTTTTACTCAAGGCTAGCACTCTACCACTTGAGAGCCACAGCACTACTTCCAGCTTTTTCTGTGAATGTTGTCCTGAGGACTCAAACCCAGGGCTTCATGCATGTTAGGCGAGCACTCTAGCACTAAGCCACATTACATTCCCAGCCCTCATTAGGTTTTATCTAATTACAAAAGCACTTTGTGCTTAATGTTGAAAACTTAGAAAAGTGGGGGTAAAAAGTCCCCTTCGTCACGTCTTATAAAGTTAGCAGCTGTTAACATTTTGGCATATGTCTTTCCAGACTTTTCTCTATGTAGATATGCTCCATTTTTGTAATCTGGAAGAAAAAAAAAAACAAACATTTAAGAGACAAAACCTTGGTTCTTTAGTCTTCAATTTTATTTCTGTTTTGAAACAACTTGGAAGTGTTCCTAACAGCAAGGGCCTATCCAGGCATTCCGGGCACCCCCGCCAGGACTGGGGTCACACTGCAGGAACTCCCCCTTTCTCACACCAACTATCGAGCCTGTTTGCACTCTAGAGACTAGGGTCAGAAGATGGTGTCCAGTTAGAGAGGGGAGGGGAGGTCTAAGGGTCATCGTGGACCTGCTGGGCTCCCACAGCTGCCTTTGTTAGTCTCGGGGTGTCTGGGGGTTTGGAAGCATGCTGACAGGCTGTGGGAGGGCTTGGAGAGGGGGCTCCTGAACTCCTCCCGCCTCATCTGTTCTGGGGCCGGCCAGTCAGAGCCCCTACCTCTTGCTGGGCTTAGTGCTCTGCCATTACAAGATGGTCTCTGCCAGACTGTGGTACCCCTGCATGCTGAAAGGGGTGGCCAGACTCAGGGAAGCACCCTCCTCACCACCTCACCCAGCCTACGCAGGATGGGGAATCAGGAAGGTGACAAGGATTCAGACTTGAGTGTCCCACCATCTCCTGCCGCAGGGCTTGGGACCTGACAACTAACCCTTTACCGAATCTCACCTAAAGGGGAATAGTACAAGGGCGTCTCTGTGACTCAGGAGAAAATCTGGCATTTAAACCCAAGCATGGTGGGCACTGCTGAGCTCCCCAGGCGGGAGGAGCTAAATGCATCTTGCACTGAAGCAACAGTGGAGAGAGGGGGAGAAGGTAGGCGCCCACAGGGCTAGACCTATCCTCCCCCACTGCATTTCATGTCCATGGTAACCATGGAAACATAACCACCACCAGCACCCCTCTTTCCAGATGCCTGGGTTCAGGCAACCAGGTCTGGCCTACTTCCTCCAAGCCAAGGCCTGAACTGATGTCAGGTTGGCCAGAGTGGTTGCAGGAAGAACTGGGATTGGGCGATTTGGTCAGTCCAGGTGCCAGCGGTCTGGGAGGGCTACCACAGGAGCCTCCATACCTTGCTGCCTGGGCTGGGGTCAGCCAGCACAGCGGCCAGCAGAACCAGAGGCGGACAGCCCCAGGTACCCTCTGTCTGCGGGCTAACAGCTACTGTGGGGCAGTAGCCCTTGCTGTAAGAGCAGCAGCCTCTGGGTCTCATTGATGGGACTCTCTGGCTGCTGCTCCACCTGCCCAGTGGGCTCAGTTGGACCTCCGGGGCTGAAGATGTACCGACAGTCACTGGGGGTACCTCCTACTGCCCCCACATTACTGCCATCTCCATCTCCAGTCCCACTGCTAGGCTGGCTGGGCAGCTCCAGGCTACCTCCCTCCGCAAGCTGCTCTGCGCTCTCAATGTTGATGTACAAAGGGTCCTGGCTGGTGGACAGCACAGACAGGTGGCCCAGGATGGTCTCCAGCTCCATTCGCAGGCAGGTGAAGCTCGGGCGCTGCTTTGGGTCCGCGTTCCAGCACTGGTACATGAGATCATACCTGGGGTAGAAAGGAGGAGGAGGGGTGGTATTGGTCCTAACACAGAGGCCTCATAATCATATGGCACTGGGATTGAAGAAAAAACAATGTTCTACTGGACGAGGTTTACTACGTATCAGGCATCCTTTTAAGTCTTCCATATTTAAGAAAACCTAGACATAGAGTCAGGGTTACTTTTTTTGGGGGGTGGGGAGTCTTGGGGCTTGAACTCTGGGCCTGGGCGCTGTCCCACAGCTCTTCAGCTTAAGGCAAGCATTCTACCACTTGAGCCACTGCACCACTTCCAGTTTTCTGGTGGTTCATTGGAGATAGTCTCACGGACTTTCCTGCCCAGGCTGGGTTTGAACTGTGATCCTCAGATCTCAGCTTCCTCAGTAGCTAGGATTGCAGGCGTGAACCACCGGCTCCCGGCTTCAGGGTTACTTTTTTAGGGGTAGATTTGAACATTTATACACATTTTGTCCCTAGTCAACATGAGGCAGCACCCACTCAGGTACTGTTAAACTCTCCCTGCCTACAGATACCTTTGCATGCTTCTAGCCCTGTTTCCCTGACAGGAACACTTTTGTGCATACTATTTTAGGAGTCGCACAGACTCTGCGAAGCCTTTCACTGGTTCCAAGGAATGATTCTGGTGAGAAAAACAAATAACCAAAGACTCTCCAAAATCTAAGTGGAAAGTGTCTGAGACCAGGTGTGATCAGAGCATGTGCCTGGCACTTGCCAATGCCCATGACAAAAGTCCCAAGCAGTGTCTCATGTACCAGCTCTAATGAGGCCCCTTGTAATGGTTAGAATCGTGCCAGACCCAAATTGACTGTGGGAATGATCCAAAGCCATGGGTACATGGCCAGACATTCTCCAGGCTCTGCTAGGAGCCACTGGCACCTGTCCATCAGGTGGCCTGGTGGGAAGCTAGTGTCCACCCACCCTTTACTGACAGCACCCACTCTAGCCTGGGAGGGAGCTGAGCCAGGGTTTGTTTCTACTCCCACTAGAGCTTCTGTAGCTTCAGGTGAAGGCTGAGGGAGGCTGAAGCTTTGGGGAGATAGGAGCTTCCAAGAGGACAGAGCTGGTTCCTGCACTTGAATTTCCCCCTCAGGTACAGGTGAAGTACCCACAGCCTGCTCCCAGCATTTCCAATCCTGTGCCCTAGAGAAGGATGCCACTGTAAAGGATTAGCCTTCCGGCTGGGAAGGTGGCTCAGTGGTAGAGCACTTGCCTTGCATGCATGAGGCCCTGGGTTTGATTCCACAGCACCACATAAGCAAAAAGAAAAAAGCTGGAAGTGGCGCTGTGGCTCAAGTGGTAGAGCACTAGCCTTGAGCTGAAGAGCTGAGGGACAGCACCCAGGCCCAGAGTTCAGGCCCCATGACCAGACCCCTCCAAAAAAAAAAAAAACCAGAAAGGATTAGCCTTCCTCTGCCTCTCCTGGTCTTGACAATCCTACAGCAACTAAGGGAACACAAATCCCCTGGATAACTGTGCATTCCTTCCTATGGATTCTAGCTAAAGTTCTTTGGGAACCCAGAGGCTTGGACAGAGTCAAGAAGTAAGACTATAACAGACCAATCATACTTGGTTTCATGGTTGAGGGCACATACTCTAATTAAACCATGGGGGATGGGGAGGGGGTAGTTACTGGTAAGGTATCTCAGTGGTAGAGTGCTTGCCTAGCTATGAAGCCCTGGGTTCAACTCCTCAGTATCACATAAACAAAAAAAGCTGGAAGTAGCACTGTGCCTCAAGTGGTAGAGTGCCAGCCTTGAGCAAAAAAAGATAGCTCAGGGACAGTGCCCAGGTCCTGAATTCAAGCCCAGGACTGGCAAAAACAACAACAACAAAACACACAAACAAAAACAATAATAACAGGGATCTAGGTTCAAATACCAGCTCACTCACTTAATATCTGTGTGACCTTGGCTGTGTTACTTAACCTCTTTAATCCTATTTCCTCCTGTACAAAGCAGGAGGTGAGGGGGAATAAATAAGTCTTTTCCTGATCGGGTTGGAGGAAGATGACATGAAATATCTAAAGTATCCAACTGCTAGCAGAAGCACTCACACGGCTCACAGTATAGTTAGGCCGTGCCCTGTTCCCACGGCCTTGCACTTGCAACAAGGAGGTAGCTTCTTTCTTCCCAGCATCTCGGGTCCCCTCTACCTTCTACTCCCTCAAGAGAAGGCCAAGACCAGGAGAGGATTCTGGCTCTGTGCCAAGCAAGGACAGAGTGGAGCAGCTCAGCTTTTCCTCAGCTGTAGGTAATCCTATCTGAAGAGGATGCCACCAGACCAAAAGGTTTTCTCAGATTAGCTGGGTCCCAAGGAGGAGGCAGGGGTGAGTAGAACCCGCAGTGCCAGTCAACTCTGTACCTTCTTACCCTTAGGTTTCCCAGCTCTTCCCTAGAAGCTGGGGAAAATAAAGTTACATTGCATATAAATAGGGAGGGAGTCATCTTTCTCTGTAGCTACAAAAACATTTCTACAAAAAGAAAAAAAGAACAGAAAAGAAAAAAAAAAGCAAGCAAGCAGACAAGTAAGCAAGCTGGGCACTGGTGGCTCATGCCTATAAACCTAGCTTCTCAGGAGGCTGAGATCTGAGGATGGCGATCAAAGCCAGCCCAAGCAGAGGAGTCTGAGAGACTCTTACTTCCAATTAACCAGCAACTAGCTGGAAGTGGAAGTGTGGCTAAAGTGGTAGAGTACCAGCCTTGAGTAAAAATGTGAAATA
Organism: Dipodomys ordii; assembly: GCF_000151885.1. NCBI lineage: Eukaryota > Metazoa > Chordata > Mammalia > Rodentia > Heteromyidae > Dipodomys > Dipodomys ordii. Next base: position 16,951,822 of record NW_012267227.1, read on the forward strand.
AGAGTGTAAGACCGGAAGTGGTGCTGTGGCTCAAACAGTAGAGCGCTCTCCTTGAGCTGAGGAGCGCAGGGATAGCACCCAAGTCCAGAGTTCAAGCCCCACGGCCAGAAAAAAAAAAAAAAAGTTATTGATATTGGCCGGGCACTGATGGCTCACACCCGTAATCCTAGTTACTCAGGAGGCTGAGATCTGAGGATTGTGGTTCAAAGCCAGCCCGGGCAGGAAAGACCATGAGACTCCTATCTCCAATAAACCACAAGAAAACTGGAAGTGGCGCTGTAGCTCAAGTGGTAGAGCACTTGCCTTGAACTGAAGAGCTGAGGGACAGCGCCCAAGTCCAGGGTTCAAGCCCCATGACAGACAAAAAAAAAAGTGTAAGACCCCAAATTTAAGACTGAGCACATACAGATGTGCGTGTGTATGCAAGCACACACGCATACATACATACATACAGAAAGGCCCACTTGAGGTTGTAAGCTGCCCCAGGGACCGTGGTGGCAGGTCCCATCTCCATCTCCTTCCCAGGGTACTCACACGTCCTCCATGCAGTCTGGAGGCTGTTTCAGGCGGCTCCCGCCAATGAGGTAGTTGTAAATCTCAGCATTTTCGATGCCAGCGTATGGCGTCTGCCCGCGAGTAATGATCTCCCACATGGTCACTCCGAAGGCCCACTGGCACAAAATTGAAGGACAGGGTGACATCAGGTTTCCTGAGCTAAGCAGGTAATAGCTCTGGGGTTCGGGAGCCTTACAACTAGACAGAGAACAGACCTGGCCAGCTCTTGGGGGTCCCACAGGTCCACCCACACTGGAGTCCACACTGCCTGCATTACCACCAAGTGTCACTGTGCTGCGGCTCACCACGTCACTGTGCACAGTGTACAGGTTGTCAGCCAGGCTCTCCAGCGCCAGCCACTTGACGGGCAACTTGGACGCACAGCCCTGACGGTAGTAGTCCCCGCTATAGATTTTCCGAGAGAGTCCAAAGTCAGCCACACATACTGTCATGTCCTCCGCAAGCCTGAGAAAGGTATTGGAGGGCAAGGTCAGCACTTCCCTGTGCTCACAGCCTCACTAAAGCCAGGCTGTCTCCATGCACAGCAGGCTGTCCTCATGCAGGAGCTAACAAACCATCCTCCTGGCACTAGCTGCCCACCAGCCTGAGCCCTTCAGAATTCCTACATGCAGTTTCGAGCAGCCAGGTCTCGATGGATGAAGTTCCGGGAGCTCAGGTACTCCATGCCGCAGGCAATGTCCACCATGAACCGGATCAGGGTCTGAAGGGGCAGGTTCTGGTAGGCAGATAAGGCAAGATCAGGTTGGTCCTGCCCACTCAGCTAGGGTAGGATAAATGGGGTTCCCTGGCAAGAAAGCCGAAAGATCGTCCCCAAAATCATTGAAAGGAGAGGATGGAGGTTAGGATGTTTTGACAAGTCTGAGAAAGAGCCCAAGAGCCAAGACAGTAGCCTGAAGCTCCACAAGTCCCTCTTCCAGGAAGGCTGTAGTCTGGAGTACAATTCCCACAGGGCTTCATTCAGAAGGAAGCTGTGATAAATGAAGCCACTCGGAGTGTTCCGGCTCCCAACCAACTCCACACACCCAACCCATCAAGCCCCTGGCTCCAGGGCTTCGTTCCTCTCTAGGAAAAGATCTCAGACTCATTTCCCCCAGGCCACTCCCACCTCAGGCACTTACAAAAGGGTTCTCCCCAATCCGAGAGGCAAGAAGGAAGGCGTGCAAGTCCCCATGCTTCATGAAGGGCAGGATGACCATGGGGATAGGGAGTCGACCTTTAGCTCTGCTCCGGAGGCTTACCCCTAGGGACAAGGAGATCAGACTGAAGGGCAGGATGACCATGGGGGCTAGGGAGCTGACCTTTACCCTGCTCCAGAGGCTCACCCTAGGGACAGGGAAATCGGTTGGACACATAAAAGTCAAAAACAGCTTCCACCTATCTGTCCCCACCTGCTGGGTCCGTCCCTCCTACATCCCAGTTTGTGCTCTCTCTTTTCTTATGGGTTCTGCTATGGTCTGAGGACTACTAGGAAAGGTCCTGGCTACTGCTCCCAGATCCCAGAGCATCTTCCCTTCCCCTCGTCTGCCCACTTGAGCAGGTTTCATGTGCAGACCTTTGAACTAGGTCTTGGAACACAGCTCCTTACCCGGAGCGAGGTAGGACATTCGCCAACATCCTGCCTGCTACTGGACCACCAGCTTCCTCACCATGTAAATGCAAACTGCTCTCCTCCAGGCTGCCCTCTTTTGTTGATGGACCATATTTTTAGCCCTCTTCTATATCTACCTCCCCCACAGTGGGCTCACCAACAAGCTTGGCCACGTGTGGATGGTCAAACTCCTTCATGCAAGCTGCTTCCCTGAGGAACTCTTCAATGTCGCTGGAGGCAATGATGTCAGCTGGAAGCAGTGGGTGGGGGAAGGGAGTGAAATGAGACGTTTCCCAGCTCTGACCAAGAGACTCCAAAGTCCAAAGGCTTTTCCTTCAAAAGTCCTGGGCTTTGGACTGGGTGTGGCTCAAATGGTAGAACATAAAGCTCCAAGACTCAAGTTCAAAACTCTGTATCTCTCTGTCTCTTATTTTTGTCTCTCACACACACACCCAAGTTCTGAGCTTCACAGGGAAGCAGACAAACAGTTTAGCTATGTGCAGAACTGGCCACAGAATAGTACTATGCAACAAATTCTCCACTTGCAGCTCAAACAACCCAAACTGTTATCATTGCAAGAAAGAATTCAGAGGACAGTGACTGCTGCCGGCAGAGAGCAATGCGGGGGAGCAAATCTTTGTTTATGCTTCTGAATTATTCATGTGGCACAGACAGCATCTGTATTAGTGTCCACTAGCTCACCTCACCTTGCAAATCTTAAACAAAAACAGAGCTTACTCCAGGATCAGTCACCCCTTACCCTCCAGGGAAGGTAAGGAAGGTCCTCACTCTAGAACCCCTATTCTCCACTTACCTTTCAGCATCTTTACAGCCACTTTCACAAAGGAGCCATCTTCCTGCTTCAGCTGGGCCTCTCGCACGGACCCAAACTCTCCTAGAAATGGAGATAGTGAGAAGGGGTTCTCTCATCGGCCTCTGGGGCCACTGGAGGAGGCCAAAGCAGATCATGCTGGCAAGAGCTACTCCACAGTCTCTGTCTTATTTTTTGTCGGTCGTGGGGCTTGAACTCTGGGCCAGGGCACTGTCCCTCAGCTCTTCAGCTCAAGGCTACCACTCTACCACTTGAGACACAGCACCACTTCCGGTTTTCTAGTGGTTTACTGGAGATAATAGTCTCATGGAGTTTCCTGCCTGGGCTGGCTTTGAACCACGACCCTCAGATCTCAGTCTTCTGAGTAGCTAGGATTACAGGCGTGAGCCACCAGTGCCCAGCTTATATAACTTTTTTTTTTTTTTTTGCCAGTCGTGGGGCCTGAACTCTGAGTCTGGGCGCTGTCCCTCAGCTCTTCAGCTCAAAGCTAGCACTCTACCACTTGAGTCACAGAGCCACCTCCAATATTTTTCTGCTTGTGTGGTTCTAAGGAATCGAACACATGGCCTCATGCATGCAAGGCAAGCATGCTACCACTGAGCTACCTTCCCAGCCCCAACAGTCTCTGTCTTCAGCCCCCATGCATTCCCCAAACCTCCAAACTCATAAGCCTACGACATAATTGTATCTTCTTTATGGGAGTTGAAACAAATTCATGCTCTCAATATGACAGGAACAACCAGAGCCAGCCTACCAGCTCATGCCAGCCCTATACCGTCAACACACCTTTGCCCAACATCCGGCCCAGGGTGAACTGCTGCTCTGGGATGAGCACATCTTCCAACTTGTCCTTCAGTTCATCACTGATGCCCAGGCTATCCACTGCAGGGAGGAGGTGAGAATGAGATTCAGCCTGGCCTCTTTTTTTTTTTTTTTTTAGGTCTAAGACTGGAACTCCAACTCAGTACCTGACAGTTTTGTTCATTGGCTAGTGCTCTACAAACTGAACCATGCCTCCAACCCCTCAACCTTGTCCCTTGATCCAAGAGTCAAACCTCCGCCTGCCTCTTCGAGCTACTGAGGAACCTGGCTGGCACCCAGTGCAGGTGGTCCATCCCCCCGAGGCAGGTCTGTGTGCATTCTCACTACTCCAGACCTCACACTCATCACGATTCAGACATGGACCAAATTAAAGAGTTGGTAAGAGGCTGCAGGTGAGGAATGAAGTAGCCCAGATTTCCTCTCATGAGTCTCCCACCACTCACGTGTGGCCTCAATTCGTTCAGGCCTTTCTCGGTTGAAAGACCGGGCAGCTCGGAAGTGAACGGCTGGCTCCCCGCGGGCCATGACACTGTCAAAGGCTTGCCTAAAGGGAAACCCAGGACTTGGGATCAGTTCCAAGTCTTTGTCAGCACTTGCTTCTCCCTCCACAGCTCCACTCCCTTACCCAAACCGAGTCTCCTTCCGCCTCTTCCGAAGGAGGATGAGGGCCAGTGCAGCAGCGGTCACCAGGGCCGTGAGCACACCCAGCACCACGGGCACCCAGGATGTGCGGCTGTGAGGAGGGCCCTGCTGCCCTGTGGGAGGGAGGGGCAGTGGCATGAACCAGGCTGACACTGAGGCCCTTTAGAACTTTCCCAGGATCAGGGGCTAGGAGTGACACATATCTGCAATTCCAGCTACTCAGTTGATGGTAATTGGGAGGATCAATGTTCAAAGCCAGGGTTGGGAAGGTGGCTCAGTGGTACAGTGCTTGCCTTGCATGCATGAGGCCCTGGGTTCGATTCTTCAGCACCACATAAGCAGAAAAAGCTGGAAGTGGAGCTGTGGCTCAAGTGGTAGAGCACTAACCTTGAGCTGAAAAGCTGAGGGGCAGCGCCCAGGCCCAGAATTCAGGCCCCGTGACTGACAAAAACAATAAATAAATAAATAAATATGAAAAAAATGTTCAAAGCCAGCTCAGGCAAAAAGTTAGTGAGCCTACATCTTAATTAAAAGTTTAGAATGGTAGCACATGCCTGTCATTCCAGCAATGTAGGAGGAATAGGTAGGAGGATCATAATCCAGGCAAGCCTGGACAAAAATGTGAAATGCTGTCTGAAAAAAATAACGAAAGCAAAAAGAGCTCGAGATGTAGCTCATGTGACAGAACACCTGCAAATCAAGCGCAAGGTCCTGAGTTCAAACCCCATTACCACCTAAATAAGAAAAATATGGGGCGAAGGTGGCTCAGCAGTATGCATGCATGAGGCCCTGGGTTCGATTCCTCAGTACCACATGCACAGAAAGGGCTGGAAGTAGAGCTGTGGCTCAAGCGGTAGAGCTGAAGAGCTCAGGGACAGCGCCCAGGCCTAGTTTTCAAGCCCCATGACTGACTGAAAAAAAAAAAAGGGAAAAGAAAAATATCTGTCCCATGGTGGCCACTTGGCCTGGCCAAAAGACTTCCTAAGTTAATAAGCATCCCAGTGAAAGAGGCTGCCAAGGAAGATTCAAAAGTTCCTATACTGACTGTTACAGGCCCTGGAGGCTGTGACCTATAGTAAGACCAGGGGCTTCAGTGCCAGGTCTGGGGTGAGAAGAGGGAAATGAAATATAAACATCAACCCTGGTCTCAACTGGCTGACTTTAAGTTTGGGGCCTACTAAGAGATCAAGCACCACCAGCCTCCTCGCTCTCCCCCAGGATGCTTTGAAGGCTCTGATCCCTCGGCCCAGGCCCCGACCTGCCTCACCTGCATGATCGTGAGATGACACTATTAATGGCTGACTCCAGGGCCCACAGCCAACTTCATTGGAGACGCACACACGAACAATCAGGTCCTTCTGGGGATCCCAATCTGTGAGATTGGCCATGGTCCCCTCCACAGTCAGCTCACCCTGCAGCAAGGAAACAACCCCCACCCCAGGCTGAGCCAGAGGACAAGGCCTCTGCTGGTGCTGGGAGGACACAGAAAGGCCTAGCCAGGAACAGGGGAGTCTGGGGAGCTGTGAGTGTAGGGGCTGTGGGAACACAACCTTCAGGGAGTCATCGCATTCCTGCTCTGGGCTGTGGGGCTGAGGCCAATCCAGAACACAAACAAGGCTCAGCACCCGTGGGGGATGGGAAGGGATTGGGCTGAGGACAAAGCCTTATCTGTGGCCTCCCTCAGCTGCAGAGGGGAGGAGAATATGTTCCTACAGCACGTGCAAAGTGACCCCCAAGCAATTCCCATTACAGATCGCTACAAGACTCAGTAAGGAGAGGAGCTTGCTTGCCTAGGGGCAAGAAGGAGTACATTCCCAGAGGGTGGTCGGAGGCCCAGGACCCCCAGAGACAGACATTCTAAAGCTCTTCAAGTCCTCCAGCCCTGGGCTAACTCTCTAGGAGAGAAAGTGGAGGAGTACTTACCTGGGTTCCATTGTCTTGAACCCAGGACAACTGATAAGGTCCCAGGGGGGCTTCAAAAGGACCCTCAGGGATAACTTCTTCCCACTCCAGGATGAGGCCTGAGTCTGTGCGAATGGCATGGAGGTTCTGGGGAGCACTGGCTGGGGCTGTACCCAAAGAGACAAAGTTGCTAAGACCCCTCAGTCCTTCTGTTGCAATACCCCACACTGATCTCTGGACCAATAGCTAAACACTGAGCAGCTCTGAGAACAAAGGATAGGGGAAGGTTTGCTCTCGGATCACAGGGCTCCCACCCAGGAGGGTGGTGACAGCCCCAGGTAGTCCCAGGTTACAGTCCCATAGCCAGGCCAGCATCCAGACAACAGCTAGAGAACAAGGCAAGTTCCTGCCTCAGTATCTTACTTAGCCCGTGCCCTATTTTTCCCCCTAGATGTTTACGTGAATTCTTTTTCCTTCAGACCTCACTTGCACCTCTTTAGGGAGATGTTCTTGACCACCCAGAGCAATTGTCATCACATTAGCCAATCTTCTCCAGTTTGCTTATCTGTTCCACCCACAAGAACTACATACAATCCGGCATGTAAAGCGTGCACAGATGTTCAGTACATGTCTACTCAGCTTGGTAAATCATTCACCCCAGGCTGAAAGAAGCCTACCTTTCCCTCTTAGCCACTCTCAATCAACTGCATGCACAACTCCAGCCAAGCCCCCCTCTCTCTTCTCCCATCCTGCCCAACCTTCTTACCCAGACCCTTTGTCTGAAAGGGCACCCAGTCAGCATAGGGGGACGGTCCCAAGGCGTTGGCACAGCGCACCCTGAGGCTGTAGTTGGTGGCAGGCACCAGGTCCCGAAGCAGGCAGGTAAACGGTGGCACAGGGACGACAACAGCCAGGACCTCCCAGTCTCCTGGGGCCTGTGTCACCTTCAGAAGAGCAAAGAATCAAGGGTGTAAAAGGGGGCGCAAGCATGGTCCTGCACTCAGGTCCTGTACCCCCACGTCTTTGCAGAAGCTCTTCCTTAGGCTTGTCCTGGCAAAGCTCTACTGGTCCTTTAAGATTCAGGTGCTAGGATGCGTGGCTAGCCAGTACTGAGTTCATATCCCAGTACTGCAGAGAAAAAAAACAAATGTTTCCATGTAACTATCATTTTCTTGGTGAAAACCATTCTGAAGTATGCCAGAAAACTCCGCTTGTTCCTCTGTAATTGGTTCTTGTCACAGAGTGCCTGTCATTTGTTGTAACTGTTTACCTGCCATCTCAAAGTCTCTCAGTGCATCTCAGGATAAGCTTAGGACACTTTGAGCCATCTGCTTCTCACCACACATTTTTGGGGACACAGGGCCAGAGTACAATCCTTGATCAAGGTTAGAGGGCTGCATATTTAAACATCAGTCATCTAATTCTTTCCTATTTTTTCAGCAACTGAAGACTGTGCCTTCTACATGCAAACTGTTACGCTAGGCTCCACTGCATCTCCATCCTAAGTATCTATACTGATATCTGGGAAGGGGGCTCAGTGGTAGAGTGCTTCCCTTGCATGCATGGGGCCCTGAGTTCGAGTCCTCAGCACCACATAAGCAGAAAAAGCCAGAAGTGACGCTGTGGCTCAAGTGGTAGAGCGCTAGCCTTGGGCTGAAGAGATCAGGGACAGAGCCCAGGCTCAGGTCCCATAATTGGCAAAAAAAACAAAAACCAAAAAACATCTAGAGCCGGATGCTGGTGGCTCATACCTGTAATCCTAGCTACTCAGGAGGCTGAAATCTGAGGATCACAGTTCAAAGCCAGCCCTGGCAGGAAAGTCTGTGAGCCTCTTATCTCTAATTAACCACCAGAAAACCAGAAGTAGTACTGTGGCTCAAGTGGTAGAGTGATAGCTTTGAGCTAAAGAGTTTAGGACAGTGCGCAGACCCAGGGATCAAGCCCCACAACTGACAATAAATAAATAAATGAATAAATCTGGAAGGTCAGGCTTACATTTGTAAATCTCCATATACTTAGAGTCAAGTCAGAGTAGGTGGTGCCATGGAAGACCTGTCTTCCAGGCAAGGGTCTGCATTCTATTAAACCTTAAGTGCCCAAGGATGGACAATGCTGCCTGCAAACCCAGGCTTGGTCTCGTTTGTCTATCCAAGGCTGCCATTTGGTCTTAAATGCACACATATCACTGTGGTCCACCCTTGGGAGCTGACCCAGCAATGAAGAGGCTCACACAGGCCCTGGTCATACCAGGGCCCAACCCCTCAGAGTGAGAGATGCTGATATGTAGAGTATGCTCACTCTGGATAGCCTTGTCCTCTTGACCCTGCAGGCTTTGCCCAGGAACAGAGTGTTGTAGCTAGAGTTGGTAGAATGACCCAAAGGAACTAATTAGTTTAGTTGCTCTACAACTTGAGTCATGCCTTTAGCAAAGCAGGAACTGCTAAGAACAGTTTGGAAATATTCAGCTTGAATCCCTTGAAAAAATATGAAGATTGCCTTGTTTGGGGAGCAGATGCCCACTCTTTTTTTTTTTAAACTCTCCAAGTCTTAGGTTCTCCTGTGTCTACCTGTTTTCTTTGGGATGGCTGGTGGGAGGAGTGTAAGATTGCAGAACATCAGATAAATCAAAAGTTTTCACCCATGTCAGCAAAACTCTTCTAGGGAGGCAGTCTATAGAGCTTAGTAAAGCTCTTGCCTAAAACATGTGAGGCCCTGGATTCAATCCCCAGCACTGCAAGGAAAGAACAAAAGAAAAAAGAAAAGGAAAGAAAGAAGGAAGGAAGGGACATTCTTTTGGTATTCCCCACCCTCATCTGCTCAAGTGATTGGCTTTCCAACCTGCAGAATGTACAGGTTTGAGCCAGTCTGCAGTCTTCATTGCCAGAGCATGCCATGGGTCTTCCTGCTAAGAAGCAATATCTAAGAGTGTGGCAGGGCTAGTGAGTGTGATACCACAGTTACCAAGTGCCAGGCCAGACAGCCAGAATAAAGTGGTTAAGTCCCAGAGAGCCTGCGGGGCTCATCCCAGCCTACCTGCACTGTACAGGATTGGAGCAGGGCCCGGCCATCAGCACCTGGCATCCAGGCCACACTAGCATTGCTGCTGGAGAGCTTCGTCACTGTGATGTTGAAGGGAGCAGCAGGTGGTGCTGTGGATAGAGACCCCAGCGTCAGTAAGGATGTGGAAGAGGGAGCAGAAGGCCTGGCTTCAAGGTGTACCTATTAGTGTCATCCAGTGGTAAGTGGACCAGAGAAGATGACTAGAGGATGGACCTCACAGGCTCTGAAGTCAGACCTCTGGGTGGGGGATGGGGAGATGGGGGCCTGTGACACAGTGGTGCACAAGCCAGAAATCAGTAGGGCACAACTGCTCATACCTGGGAGAATGACTAGGTTGTGGAGAGACTGCCTCTCTCTGAATAAGGAGCCCTGGCCAAAGAACAAGATAAGATGGCATGTGGGGGTGGCTCTGGGGCCTTGGGAGATACAAAAGGAGAGAGGCAGCTGCCACTGCAGTCACAGACAAGCTCCTCCACGTGCTGGCTTCCCCCCTCCCTTCCACCCTCCGTCAGTGCGCCAGCCCTTTGGGTCTCCTCTGTCATCTGCCAGGTTGCTTCCCCTGCCCGTTCAAGTGGCGGAAACAAGGTTGAGCGGGAGCCTTGACCATCTCCCGCTGGCTCCTTCTCCTCCCTCCGCCCCCCACTCTGCTGCTTCGTGATGGGAAATCTGCTGTGACGTCAGAATTCTATTCTTAGCCACAGCAGGCTCTCAGGTGCTCCCACTAGGAATGGTAGATGGGCTAACTACCCCTCACTCCGAGATCCAGGCCTGGCTGGGGAAAGCTGCTGCACCCCACAACGGTTCTAATGATAATAAGAGCTCAGAGTGCCCCTGCCTGACCCCCGAGGTCCTACCTTGGAGGCGAACAATGGCTGAGCGAGAAGTGGCCAGCCCTTTTATGTTGTGGGCTTCGCAGGAAAACTCGGTGCTCTGGGTCACTCCTGGGGCCAGAAAAACCACAATCAGTCCCTCAAGCACAAATCCGGCTTGGGGAGAGAGGGCACTCAGGTTCAGACCTGAAAAATACTCCAGCCAACGGAAGGGGCAGGATAGTGGAGTGCAGTGAAGTGGAATAAGGACTGTGCAGTCTAATGAGCTTGGTTGAGGTCTCTGTTTTCTCATCTCTCAAATGGGGGAATTTTACGCATCAGGTAAGTGATGTAAAGAGCACTGCACATAGTAAGCCTTGAGAAATGTTACACGGCACCTCCCACCTTCCTGCCATCTCCCACGGATGGAACAGAGCTGCCTCCCTTTCCTGGCCACTCCTTTATCAGGCATACCAGGCCTTTGTTGTTTGTTCTGTGCCCAGTTGTTGTTGTAGTTGCAGATTCTTTGACTCACAGTAGTTCTCAGCTCCTTATGTATGTCTTAACCCCCCCCCTCCCCAATTATTCTCAATGCTTTCTGAGCTGGAAAGGTGGCTTCTATCTCCTTTGTGTTCCCTCAGTCCCCTGTGGTGCCCAGCACAGTGTGGTATGTGCAGTAGGAGTTTCTTGAGTGCTTATTATAGAGAAGGCTGCCCGAGGGTCATAACCACGCACATCTGGAGGGAAACAGCTGAACCAGCCTCCACTCTGAAGAGGGACTGCCCGTGATCCAGCAGGTCCTACATTCTGTACCTTTTCTCAAACTTCAAACTGCTGGGGACTGGGTGGATGAGAATCCCTTTCTTCTCACTTTTCCACACAGGAGACCAAGCTCTAATTCTCTCTCTCTCTCTTTTTTTTTTTTGGTCCAGTTCAAACCTCAACCAGAAACAGTAAACTAAGTTGTGTGTTTTTTTTTTTTCCCACAGATGAGCAAGTCTTTTTTTTTGGTCGGTCCTGGGGCTGGGGGCTGTCCCTCAGCTCTTTAGCTCAAGGCTAGTGTTCTACCACTTGAACCACAGTACCACTTCCATTTTCTCAGTGGTTTATCAGAGATAAGAGTCACGGAGTTTCTTGCCTGGGCTGGCTTTGAACTGCGATCCTCAGATCTCAGCCTCTTGAGTAGCTAGGATTACAGGCGTGAGCCACCAGTGTCCGACTATGGGCAAGTCTTTTTTTTCTTTTTGGTCATGGGGCCTGAACTCTGGACCTAGGCGCTGTCCTTCAGCTCTCCAGCTCAAGGCTAGCGCTCTACCACTTGAACCACAGCGTCACTTCCGGCTTTTTCTGCTTTTGTGGTGCTAAGGAATTGAACCCAGGGGCCTCATGCATGCAAGGCAAGCGTTCTACCACTGAGCCACCTTCCCAGCCCTATGGGCAAGTCTTAAAAACATGTGATAGAAGTGCCCAAGAAGCTAGGCACTGGTGGCTCACGCCTGTCATCCTAGCTACTCAGGAGGCTGAGATCTGAGGATCGCAGTTCAAAGCCAGCCCGGGCAGGAAAGACCGTGAGACTCTTATCTCCAATAAACCACCAGAAAACCGGAAGTGGCGCTGTAGCTCAAGTGGTAGAGCGCTCGCCTTGAGCTGAAGAGGGACAGCACTCAGGCCCAGAGTTCAAGCCCCATGACCGACAAGACAAAAAAAAAAAAGTGCCCAAGAATTTGAGGGCTCAGGAAGGTTTGCAGGCGTGGCTGCTTTGGGTTTAACTGTGGAAGTATGGAGACACAGTTATTAGGGAAAACATCTGGAGATTTCTGGAGAGGGTTTCAAGGAGAGGAGGCCCCTGTATTTTTATGCCACCCTGCCTCTCTCCTTTACCCCCTCCCTCCATTTTTCTCTGTGCAGCCTGAGAGTCTTGTCTTTTCCCTGTCTGGCAGACACTCCTCCCTAGCTCTGTGTGGGCTGATTTCTAGCTACTTCCCCTGGGAGGGAAGGGGAGGGGGATGGGTGCCCCTGGTCTCACACAATTCCTTTCCCAGGACCAGTTGTGCATGGTCTGGACTACTATGAAGGAGGCAAGGAGGCCCATGGCACCGGCAGCACCAGCAGGCACCAGCACCGGCAGCATCTTAAGCAATCGCAGCAGGATGGCCAGTAATCAGCCCTCCCAGCCAGCCTAACACACCTGAATAATGAGCTCAGCAATGGTACAGCTCACACATCCAGGAATCTGGGTTTGTTCTGGACTCAACAGCAAACTCAGATCCTAACTCTGTCAGGCTCACCATAAGCAAGAACCCAGCTCAAAGCCTCCTCCAAGGGCTGCTCACCTGTTACATTTAAAACGGAGGGAGAGGGAGCAGGTCCCCCAACCTTTGTGTGTCCTCTCCACCAGATAATGGTGACAGGCTCAGGGGGACCCACGGCCTCACAAGACAGTTGGAAAGGGGCATTAGGTGGAACTGCCAGATCTTTTGGCTCCACAGTGAAAAATGGCACACCTGGGAAGAGAAAGGAGTGGGAGTAAGGCTTGCCACCTCTTAGCATCCTACTGCCCAGATGACACGCGTGCTTCCCACAGGAAGTCCTCTATGCAGAAGGCCCCCACAGGCTCCGTAGCGGTGCGGCCAACTGCAAAACAGGTGTCATACTTGGGGGCAGGGGTGTTTCTATTCATCAACTTCCTTAGGCATAGCTTTTCTGCTGCCCCCTTACATGAGGTAGATTCTGCAGGCTCCCACACTCCCCTCCCAGACCTGCTCTGACAGCCTTTCTCAGAGTAAAAGCAGGAGGCTGGGGTGAGGGGAGAGTTGGAGGAGGGGCTAGCAGCGGGAGGAGTGGGTGGGCACTTTCCAGAGTTCTGCTGGCAGACCTCAGCTCTTGTTCAGGGCCTTTGTTACTTTCTTAGTCACTTTGTTTTCTAGGGCTGAGCAGCTCTGAGCTCCTGCAGCTGCAGAGCCTTCCTCCCTTCCCCCACCTTTCCTCACCCCTCCCCCTGCTGGTTGGGCCACTTGATTAGGACAGAGTCCAGACCCAGATGAGTGCTTGAAGCTAGCTGCGCGGACAACTGAAAGTGGGGGCACTCTGTAGGTTGTGGGTCCTAGTGGCCCTTTTGGTTCTCAGAGAGCCACAATCTAGTAGGTGGGGGTTTCTGATGTCTCCACTGAGTTCCCCACTCTTCTTCAGAGATCTGGTCACTGGAAGACAGCACCTGCCCCAGGCCAACACGCCCACATGGCTGTGCCTCCTCACCTTCTACCGTGAGCCACACTGGCTGGGAGATCTCGGTTTCTCCCTCATCCTCCACTTGGCACCAGTACCGGCCCGCATCAGAACGCTCTACTGACTTCAGGCTGTGGAAACAGACACCAGGCTTGTTTACCAGGGTCAACAGGGGAAGATCTGCTAGGTAGAATTGGTGGGTTCATTCTGCCCTACTTCTGGAAGATCCCACAGGTGGCCAAATTTTAAAACTACACACATCTGGAAACAGCAACAGCCCCAGGCTGGCCTCCCACACCTTTCTCCACAGCCCTGCACCTGAGGAAGCCAATCCAGTGCTGCTCGCTGACTGAGATGTACACCTGGTTCCCGCTGTGGACCACGGCCCCGTCCTTCATCCAGTGGATGTCAGGCTCCTCCAGCCCCTCTACGCTGCAGTTGAGCTTCACTGGCTGTCCCTGAGACACTGTCATCTTCACTGGGGCGCCCATGAGCTTCAGGCCTGAGGGGAGGAAGGAGAGGGTGTCAGCCTGTTTGAGAGGGACCCTGCCTAAGTTATCTCTCAGAACACAGCTTCAGTGACATGGGGCTCATTCTCTGCCAACAAGGAAGCAGAGGCAGGACAGCCTGAACCTGGGCTGGGGCCAGGGGTATGACAAACTCTCCAGGTGTCATTTCTGGCACTGCCACGCTTCCCTTAGTGCTAAGGACCACTTCCCCATAGCTGCCTAGTGCCCAGCTACCAAACGCACCACAGTGACAGCTAAAACAGTGGGGAGCTGTCGCCTCCAGTGTAAGCACTGCCCTGGGAAATCAGTGCGACACCCAACCAGTTCAACAGGCTGCCAGCTCTCCACCCAAGGTGTCAGCCCAGCCCCTGAATTGCTGCCTGCACCCCATCCTGCAAAATGAGGAAGGCTGAGGAAGGGAGGGAGGGGGTGCTCCCCTCAAGTGGAGAACATATGGCTACAAAACCACGTCAGATCAAACACATGGCAGCCTTCCTGACAGCCGCTTGCTCTATTAATACCTGAATGTGTGCAGGGGTGGGTGCTAGGAAGGTGGGAGGTAGAAAGGAGGGGTGGGGTTCTCAGCAGGAGCCCAAGATCCCTAAGCCCCTGGAACCTTAACCTCTGCTCTGGCCTCCTGACATGTGTTTATGCAGATGGGCAGGCGAACTATCGGCACAGATGAAATCAAGTCGGGGTTCTTCCTGCCCTTTGCTGTGTGTCTCTGGGCCAATTCCGAAGACTCTCTGAGCATCAGATACACACCTTTCAACTACACCCTTTCCCTGCCCATCCCCAAGACTGACATGGCGAGAAACATTGTCAAGAACAAGATGCCTGCTGAGGGGGGGGGGGCTTGCTGCCCTGCCCTGTGTCTGCACCCTACTCCCTTCGCTCCCTCAGGACGAGTCGCAGGAGCAGGAGGGACAGCCTCACACTCCATATGCACCAGCGCTCCCAGACGTGCACGGTGTAAACTTGGGGACCGAGGTGCGGCACGAAGCGCTCCTGCCGCCCGCGGTGCCTCGGTGGGCGCGGAGAAGCCCCGCCAAGACCAGCGACCTCATCCCCGGCCGGGGGGTCTGGACGTGGCCGGGCACCCCCGCGGGCCGAGGCTGAAGAAGGCTCGAGGGAGCCCCTTGGTGCCCAGACCGTGTGGTTTCACCGCGGGACCCTCCCGAGTGCGGCAGGGCAGACCGGGTCCTCAGGACCGAGGAGGAGGGAACAAACAACGAGGGAGACCGAGGCGGGAAAATCCAGTCCCGAC
>NW_012267227.1:16967894-16975804 GCF_000151885.1 Dipodomys ordii
CGGCCACGCCCCTCCTCTCCCCAAATCTTGCAGCCCGGCCTCGTGGGTCTCCGGGCGTCCTACCCCACGCCACCGCTGCCCTCGCCCATCTTCCCAGGCGCGTTCCCGCTCGAGTGTTTCCAGCCCCGCTCGGCAGTCGCGAGGTGGTCCCGACCCAGCTCCCGGGGCGGCCCGTGCCGGGGCCAAGGACCAGTCACCCCGGGTTTGGGGGCTGCCACCCTCGCAACTGCTTTCTCTGCTTCCCCCCCCGCCCCCTTCCTTCCTCCAGGACGTGGTGTGAAAGTTGCTTTGTTGTTATCCAATCAAACACCAGCTATTACTCGAAGATCGCCCTGCACACAGTGGGCACACCATAAACAAACGAACCGATCCCTGTTGAATGAATGAATGAAGACTGCCTCAGTCTGGGCCACAATAGCGCTCATTGGGGGGCGGCCCGAGCCTACAGGCAGAAATCCAGTTAGGCAGAGCTGGTACCAAACCACGCCCACCAAGTTTCGGGGTCCTGGTCCCGCTTCCGTCAGCACCCCCCTCTCCCCCGGAGCGCACCCCAGAAGGCCCTCGGCAGAGGTCCTGGGTGCGCAGACTCCCGCTGAGGCCGCCTTACTGGATCTTTCCAGGGATTCTCCCTCCCTGAGCAAGCAGCAGCTTGCCTCCTCTTCCACTTGGCCCCATCAGCGCTTGTTTATTAATTATCCTAATGATAACAGCAGTGCTGGCGGCGATGGGATCCGGCTGGGGGCGCCCCCAGGCGGCAGCACAAGTCTGCAGCACAGGCAGCGAGGTCCAGGGTTGCACACCAGGGCCCGGGGCCTGAGGTCATGTTTAGCTTACAGGGCACCATGAGTCAGTTTCAGGACTCTTTGAAGAAGGAAAGGACTTGTCCCTTTCCAGGAACCACAGCTCCTGAGTTTGAGTTGTCAGACAACAAACAGTCTAAGGCTTAAGCTAGAAGGACCCTCAAGTTTAGCACTTCGCCACCTGTCGGTCACCAGTGGCTCACGCCTGTAATCCGAGCTCCTCAGGAGGCTGAGATCTGAAGATGCCATTTGAAGCCACCCTGGGCAGCAAAGTCAGTGCTGTGAAACTCTGATCTCTAACCACCAAAGCTGGAAGCATAGCTATGGCTAAAGTAGTGGAGTATCAGCATTAATCACAAAAGCTAAAGGACAGCTCCCAGACCCTGAGTTCAAGCCCCAGTACCAGCACAGCCCTGCCACCACCCCACCCCATGACTGGTCGGCTCTGTTCTCTGGAAGGGACTTCAAATTTCCCGTGAAGGGGAGATTTGTGATTCCAGTGGACACTGGAGGATATTGAGCCCAGACTCAGAGCCCAAACTCAGCTTCCACTTGACTTCCTTCATTCCCTCCCTCATCACTGGCTGAGCTGAAGGAATCCTAGCCCCAGGGCCATCCTTTGCCATCAGTCAAAATGCCACAGATGCCTCTGCATTCTCCACCTCTGGCCTTGACAGACTTCCCTGTCCATCCCAACACCTGAGACACATCACTATCAGCCCAAGCAGCTGGGGTAGAGAAGGCCCACATGACATCCTGTTTCCCCTCCTCCTAGCTAGAAATCTTACCCAACTCCTCCTATTTCTACTAACCTAACAGGAATAGGAGAGAAACCTGTGGGGTTCTAGACCTCTGGCTTTTCCACTCCTATAGAGGGTGCTTTGTTGCTGAGCTCTTACAACCCACTTGGCCTGCCTATCTCCCCCACCTTTCTCTCTCTCTCTCTCAATCTGAGGGCACAGTATGGGAATGTGTTTCTGGGGGTAGGTGAGCAGGTGTGATTTTTTCGGAAGAGATGTGTGGGTGGCTGAGAGGGTGTGCATTGTGATGTATGAGGGTGTGCATTTGTGCAAATTCTAAATATGACTGACACTTTGTGGGTGGATTGGGAGAAAGTATGTGTGTGTCTGTGTGTGACTGGAAGAGGTTGGCTGCCTGAGCAAATGCTTGACTGCAAAAGCTCCTTCCTTTCATAAATGCATTGCTTTGAAGCTAACTAATCAAATCAACAGGAAATGTATTTGACCTAACGCTGAAGCAGCTGTACCCCGGAGTTCCTGTCCTCAGAACAGAACCAGAGCTAGCTAGCTAGCTATCCCAAGGGAGGAGACAAGGGACTGGGTGCAGGGATAGAAGGTGGCTGAGTGAGAGGGAGGGCCAGGGGCCCTTCTATGGACAGATCTAGTTAAGGCTATGGTTTCTTCCTACTTTTTTTGTTGTTGTTGTTCGATTGTGGGGCCTGAACTCTGGGCCTGGGTGCTGTCCGTCAGCTTTTCAGCTCAAGGCTAGCGCTCTACCACTTGAGCCACAGTGCCACTTCCAGCTTTTTCTGCTTATGTGGTGCTGAGGAATCAAACCCAGGGCCTCATACATGCAAGGCAAGCACTCTACAACTGAGCCACCTTCCCAACCCTCTGGCTTCTTCCTACTTTTTAGGCTCTTGTTATTCTCTGCTATTTATTTGCAGTGATAGATATTGAACCTTTTTGCCTTGGATGGCTTTAAACTGTGATCTTTCTTCTCTTAGCCTTCAAAATACCTAGGATTACAAGCATGAACCATCAGTGCTGAGTGTGGCCCTTTGCCTTTTATGGCCCAGAAATGTTCACAGAGGCAAGGATCCAGAGAAGACAAAGGTAAGCCTGGAAATGAAGTTACTGAGCCTGGGAACAGGTGGCTCATGTCTATAATCTTAGCTACTCAGGAGACTAAGATCTGAAGATCACGGTTTGATGTTGGCAGTGACAGAAAAGCCTTTGACACTGTCTCCAGAAACAAAAAAAGAGGTACTGGAGGCATGGCTCAAGTAATAGAGGCCAGCCAGAAATGGAAAAAGCTGAATGCTCAAGGTCCTGAGTTGAAGCCCTGGCACCAGCACGAACAAAAACATTGCCCACAGTAGCAGATCTCACAGATACCAACTTTCAGTGGCCCCAGGAAGCAGCTGCTTTTTCAGATTCAAGGTTTCCCCTCCCTACCTGAATGAGAAAATAAAGGAGAGCTATAAACCATGGCAGTTCTCACTGACCCTAGGTCAAAGACTCATTCTTTCCTAACTACTAGCTTATGAGGTAAGAGGTGGCAGGTCTCACTCAAGGAATGTGGCAGGCCACAGAGAATATCTGCCTTTGGGGCTTGCAAAAAATTTGCCTGTAGCTACAGTTCCCAGGGTGGTGGGAACTGACGTGAAACCTGTCAAACATTAAGGCAAAGATGATGACCTGCCTTACCCCCAGGAAGGTGAACCAGAAAGGTGTGCACCCACTTTGACTTACAGCCACAGGGCACTCCAAATGAGCACATTTCTCCCGAAAAGCAAATTTAGGAGTAGGAAGGAAACAGTAGGGTTGGGGGTTTCAGGAAGACAGGCTCAAATATAGGAAAGAAAAATTGTTCTCTTCAAAATTTCATCTGGAGAAGCGAGCACTAGTGGCTCACACCTGTCATCCTAGCTACTCAGGAGGCCGAGATCTGAGGAACACAGTTCAAAGCCAGCCCGGGCCAGGAAAGTCTGTGAGACTCTTATCTCCAATAAACCACTGGAAAACCGGAAGTGGCGCTGTAGTTCAAGTGGTAGAGCGCTAGCCTTGAGCTGAAGAGCAAAGGGACAGCGCTCAAGCCCCGAGTTCAAGCCCCACGAACGACCAAAAAAAAAAAAAAAAAAAAGAGTTCAGGAACTCAGGCAGAAGTTCAAGCCCCCCAACCCACAAATATAAAAACAAAACAGAAACACCTCACCCATGCCAGGACTAGTGGGACATGTTTATAGTCTTAACTACTTGGAATGTTGAAGTGCGAGTTCTTTTGAACCCAGGAATTTGTGACCAGCATGCATAACATAGAGACCTCAAGCTAAAACAATAAACCCATTTATAGAACATAGAGATGCATATTATATACAATAGTACAAACATATACATTTGCTGTCATCTGTCAAGGGCCTAAAATGAAAGACTTCCCACTAGCAAACAGCACATCTAGCACCCAGATGCTAGATTTGTATGTGTCTATGTGCATACACATGTGCTGGTCTTGGGGCTTGGATTCAGGGTCTGGGCACTGTCTCTGAGCTTTTTTGCTCAAGGCTAGCACTCTATCTCTTGACCTATAGCTTCATTTCCAGCTTTTTTGTGGTTAACTAGAGATAAGAGTCTCACAGAGCTGAGCGCCTGTGGCTCATGCCTGTAATCCTAGCTACTCAGAAGGCTGAGGTCTGAGGATTGCAGCTCAAAGCCAGCCCAGGCAGGAAAGTGAGACTCTTATATCTGCTTGTGGCTCAAGTGGTAGAATGCTAGCCTTGAGCACAGAGAGGCTCTGGAACAGAGGCCAGATTCTGAGTTCAAGCCCCAGGACTGGCTTTAAAAAAAAAAAAAGTCTCATGGAATTTTCTTTTTTTTTTATTTTTGGGTCCGGTCATGGGGCCTGAACTCTGGGCCTGGGCACTGTTCCTCAGCTCTTCAGCTCAAGGCTAGTGCTCTACCACTTGAGCCACAGCGCCACTTCCGGCTTTTTGCTTATGTGGTGCTGAGGAATCGAACTCAGGGCCTCATGTATGCAAGGCAAGCACTCTACCACTGAGCCACCTTCCCAGTCCTCATGGAATTTTCTTCCTGGGCTGACTTCAAACTGCAGTCCTCCGATCTCAGCTTCTAGAGTAGCTAGGATTACAGACGTTGAGCCCAGATTTTTATTTTTTTATTTTTGAGACATCTGCTCACCATACAGTACTGGGGATTACAGAACTGTCACACCTTGCTGATCGGGACCTGTGGTATGACCAGGAAATCATGTCACACAAGTGACGGATGGGGATTGGTTTAGATTACTAGGGATTCCGTGTTCAGTGAGCAGACTTGGTGGGCAAAGGTTTTAGAGTTGGCTCTGCTTTGGCTTTAAAGGAAGAGAAAGACCTTGTGGGCTTGGGGGTACATGGAAGTTGTGGGGGGGGGACTTCCAAGGTGTGAGACCCTGGCATGAACTAAGGCAAGAGGCTTGGGAAGGGAGACCCTAGCTGACGATGCGGCTGCTTTCTTCTCACCATTCCTGCAGGGTCTCTAGAAGTGCTTTCTTTGGGCCCAGTACCTGGATACCTCCTGGCTGGTTCATAAACGCCACTGGGCGGTCGCACTAGGGTGGGCGCGGGGGGCCTGGGTAGAGGCCGCGGGGGGCGCCGAGGGGCTTCTGAGGCGGCTCTCGCGCCCGCCACGGCGGTCGTACGTGTGGAAGGGCATCAAAATGAAGGTCGGGGTGCAGCTCTCGTGGGATGAGACCCCGTGGCCGCTCGGCCGGTTGAGCAGCGGGCAGCGACGGGACGCCACGCGGAGCGCGCCGCTCGGGGCTCCACAGCTCCGCGGCGGACGCCCGGGGCGGGGGGCGGGGCCGCGCGGCGCACCGGAAGTGGAACTCCAGCGGCGACGGAAGTGCGCGCCCAGATGGCGGCGCCCAAGCGGAGCTCGAGCAAGTAGGTGGCGAGGCGCCGGGCGTGGGTGACTCAGGCCGAGGGACCCGGCGGGGAGATGGCGCTCGGTGCTTTTGCCGGGTACCGAGTCTGTATTCTGAGAGTCATGAATCTGTACGAGGGGCGGCGGCAGCTTTTTGGATGCTTAGGTCCCTTCATCCGCGGGCAGTGAAGGCTGTGTGTGTGTGTGTGTGTATCTGTGTGTGTGTATCTGTGTGTGTGTATCTGTGTGTGTGTGTATCTGTGTGTGTGTATCTGTGTGTGTGTGTATCTGTGTGTGTGTGTATCTGTGTGTGTGTGTATCTGTGTGTGTGTATCTGTGTGTGTGTATCTGTGTGTGTGTATCTGTGTGTGTGTGTATCTGTGTGTGTGTGTGTATCTGTGTATCTGTGTGTGTATTTGTGTGTGTATCTGTGTGTGTGTGTATCTGTGTGTGTATCTGTGTGTGTGTATCTGTGTGTGTATTTGTGTGTGTGTATCTGTGTGTGTATTTGTGTGTGTGTATCTGTGTGTGTATTTGTGTGTGTGTATCTGTGTGTGTGTGTATCTGTGTGTATCTGTGTGTGTGTGTGTGTGTATCTGTGTGTGTGTGTATCTGGTGTGTGATAGTGTGGTAAGGGCGTTGCATGAAGTTATTTAAATCCGCAAAGTTCTTATTCTTGTAGGACCTGTTAATATTCACATTTTACGGTTTTGGAAACAAGTTGGAAGAATAGCATGCCCAATTCTACATGCATGTTGTGGTTGAAGCTGGGAGACTAGAATCCCCATTGTACATGCATGTTGTGGTTGAAGCCGTGTGCTTGCACACGCAGTGCCTGGAGCTTGAACTCAGGGTCCTGGTTGCTGTGGCTTTACTACTTGAGCCACAGCTCCACTTCCAGCTGTTGGTTGGTTAATTGGAGAATCGGACAGAGTTTCTTGAGCTTCAGATCTCAGCCTCCTAAGTAGCTAGGATTCCAGACATGAGCCACTGAGACTGGACTAATATTTGATTTCTGACCTATTAATTTCAAAGTTGCTGTCCATAACCACCCTGACTTTTCTAAATTATGGCCTACCTTTCTATTCACTCCTGTTTTTAACCTATAGGGACCTATCTCTGAAGTTCTGTGGTAGTGCTTTCTGATATGGTTAATGTTTGGTCGTAATGTAATTAGCATTTTTGCTCTATTGTATGTGTTACCATACCTACTCACCTCAAATTTGTTCGCATCAAAGAAAGACTTCTACACAAGGGAAAGCCACTTAAACTACAGACCTTTGAGATGTGTTTCTTGGCTCGTAGGGAGAAAGAGATAATGAAAAGAATTTGCTTATTTATTTATTGGTGGTACTGTGCTTCATGAGCACTTGGTTTGCTAGCTCAGTTAGTGTTATACCACTTGACCTAGGCATGCCTCCAGTCTGGCTTTTTGCTGGTTAGAGATGGAATCTCATGGACTTTTCTGCCTGGGCTGGCTTTAAACCACCATCTTTTGGATCTCAGCCTCCTGAGTAGGATTACAGGTATAAGCACCAGCACCCAGCTCCAGCTTTTGCTTTGCAGGAGCTTCATTAGAGTTTGTTCTGATTCCACCCAGCTCCCCCCGGTCATTCCAGACTTCTAGGGTACTCAAGTATCACACAGAACTAGGTAGTGGAACATAGTGATAGAGCTCTTGGAATTCCTAGCTCTAACTCTTACTGTTTTTTGTTTGTTTGTTTTGTTTTCTTTTGGTCAGTCCTGGGGCCTGAACTCTGGAGCTGGGTGCTGTCCCTCAGCTCTTCAGATCAAGGCTAGTGCTCAACCACTTGAGCCACAGTGCCACTTCCGGCTTTTTCTGCTTATGTGGTGCTGAGGAATCAAACCCAGGGCCTCATGCATGCAAGGCAAGCACTCTACCACTGAACCAACTTCCCAGCCCTCTCCTTACTATCCCTTGAGACCTTGAGCAAATGACTTAACTTCTTAGCACTCCTCTTTCCTCAGCTATCAAATGTGAATAAAAATTGTAATCTACTTAGTGTGGTTGTGAGGATTAAATGAAGAGCCAGTAGTTGGAACTCCCAAATTAGATGCCAATAATAAAATGATCATTATGCTATACACATGATACATGCCCATAGTCCCAGCTACTAGGGAGGTTGAGACAGAATTACTTGAATCCACAAGTCGGAGAGAAGAGTCTAGACACCATAATGAAATTGTGTTTCAAAAAATAAATAAATTACCAGCTCAACTTATTATTGTAGCTAATATTTACTGAGCATTTAGTACATATTGGCTAATTACTTTTTCTTCATTTAATCCTTACAGCTATGAGATCAGGTTAGATATCTGTTTAAATGGCCCATATATATATATATATATATATTTTTTTTTTTTTGGTCTGGTCGTGGGGCCTGAACTCTGGGCCTGGGCGCTGTCCCTCAGCTCTTCAGCTCAAGGC
>NW_012267227.1:16980049-16995310 GCF_000151885.1 Dipodomys ordii
ACAAAGAAAAGGAAGGACGGGAGGGAGGGAGGACGGGAGGGAGGGAGGACGGGAGGGAGGGAGGACGGGAGGGAGGACATCTTTTCATGAGAGTCTTAGGGGAAGAGTGAGTGAATAGCTGCAGCACCTTTCCCAGAGTGCCTGGAGTCCTGTGCAAGACCCAGTGGGGTCCCAGCTCTATACTCGGCAGGTTCTGGGGCTTTGGGCTAATAGATTTACAGAAGAAGAAAGCCCAGTGGAGTCAGGAAGTCAAGGCAATGGCACTGATCATCTATTTCTTCCAGATGTGGTGACCTGTGAGGCACCCAGCCCCAGAGACCAGGGTGGCCAGCGGCCAGGGAACAACCACAACTTCCAGAGACCCCATGTGGTCACAGGGAAGGGCCTCAGCCAGGAAGCCGAGCAAGAAGCTCAGACCATCCATGAAGAGAATGTAGCAAGACTGCAAGCCATGACTCCTGGCGAGATCCTGCAGGAGCAGCAGCAGCTCCTAGCTCAGCTTGGTAAGGGGCCAGGATTTCCTGCCAGGCTGGGCTGGGGAGGGCTGTATTTGTTCATGCCAGACATTCTGCTGGGTTTTTCTGGTTTGATCTGTCCCAGTCCTGGGACTTGAACTAAAGCCTCACACAATCTCTTAGCTTTTTTGTTCAAGGCTGGTACCCTGCCCCTTGAGCCACAGCTCCACTTCTGGCTTTTTGGTAGTTAGAGATAAGAATCACAGCCAGGCACTGGTAACTCCAGCCTGTAATCCTAGCTACTCAGGGGGCTGAGATCTGAGGATTGCAGTTGAAAGCCAGCCTGGGCAGAAAAGTCCCCGTGAGACTCTTTATCTCTAATAAACTACTCAGAAAAAGCCAGGAAGTAGCGCTATGACTCAAGTGGTAGAGCATTAGCCTTGAGCACAAAGAGGCCAAGGACAGCACCCAGGCCCTGAGTTCAAGCCCCACATCTGACAAAAAAAAAAGTCATAGACTTCAAATCTCAATCTTTCCATCTTAGCCTTCTCAGTTAGTTAGGATTACAAGTAGAAGCCAGTAGCACCTGGAAAAGCATATTAAATTTTTTAATAAACTATGCATAAGCTGGGTGAGAGGTGAGGGCACTTTCTACTAAATGCCTCTCTGTGGTCTTAGCTAGCATTCATGTTTATTCCACATACTCGTACCGTGGACCTCTGACCTGGTACCAAGCTCAAGGTCAAGTCAAGCATAAGAACCTTGGCCAGGATTGTGAAACACAGAGGAAAAGGGGGTGGTCAGGCCCTAGAGGCCTTAAAGGTGAGAGGGCAGGGTCATTGAAGGGCTACAGGAGAGTGCAGGGGGCTGAGGCCAGAGGTGACACAGCTTATCTTGTCTTTGGCACCCAGAAGCAGGCAGCTAAAAGCAGTGTAGGAACTGGGGTGTGTCTGCCCTCACTCACTCTACCTCCTCCTATGTCTGTAGACCCTAGCTTGGTTGCCTTCCTGAGATCCTGTGGCCGTACCCATGAGCAAGCAGGAGAAAAAGCCACCAAGGAGCAGAAGCCAGGAGGACTGTTGATTGATGTCTCTGAAGAGGAGCCCATGATATCGGCCCTTGCCAATGAACCCAGGAAGGAAGAGAAGCTGGAGCCAGGGGCCCCAGGTTCGGAGGAGAGGGCCCATCTTTGGTGTGGATAAAAATAGAGAAATGAATGACCTTCTCCTGGGCTGGGTGGATGGGAAGAAAGAAGCATCTCTGCCCTTGGAATTAGAATGTTAATCCTCATTAGTGCCTTTAAATTGGCTCAAATCAGGATTCATTTGCTGATGCGCGTCTTCTTCCTGCACACGCTTCCTGTTTTCTTGTCCTGTGGCTGCTCCTTCTCTCCTTCCCTAGTAAGAACAGCATGTAGCGGCCACCTGCTCCTCCCTGGACAGAGCTGCCCAGCTCTGGCTCTGTCCATCCGGCCATGCTTTCTCCTTTTGTCAGTGCTGGGGGAAATGGAAGGGCAGGGGTGTCGGGAGGGGAGAGTCTGATGAAGGTCTGTGGACCTGCCAGACCCAAGGCAGAGGCCAATGGAAGCACTCATTGTCCAGAAACTAAATTATTCTATTAGGGATTAACAACAGAAAGAAATTGAATTATCTCAGCCATGAACCTCCTGCTCCCTGAGGAGCACTGGGCAGGCAGGTCAGGCAGGTTGAGGGGGTACGAGGGAAGCGGCAGGAGGATGTTGTTGGGGTGGTTTCTGTATCTAACTCCCCCTGGAGCCGCCCTGTCCTGGTTGTCCCCACGCCAGTGCTCCTTCGCAGGGCTGGCACTTGAGAGTGGACATCTACGCTTTCCATGGCAGATGTAGCCCTGCCGCCTGGTCCCTTCCTCTTTCTTCGTCTTTATCCTCTCCACTCTTCCCCCTCATCAGAGTTAGGATTGGGTCTTTGTCCTAGCTGGGACCTTCACCCAGTTCCTAGGAGTTTCACTCCAGCCATACTATTTAGCCAAAACTGAGGGCGGGTGGCGATGCGGTGCTGCTTTCTGTTGTCTGGGACCCCTGTGGATGAGTGAGGCGAGCTTAGGGAATCCTGTCATGCTTCCGTCTTCCCAGATGTGGCCCTGCCCATGACCCCCCATAAAGAATGGCTCCACATGGACGCTGTGGAGCTGGAGAAGCTCCACTGGACCCAGGATCTGCCCCCACTCCGGCGGCAGCAGACCCAGGAGGTGAGCAGGGCAAGCTGCCTAGCCAGGGTGGGTGAGACAGGTGGGGGCCCGCTGCTCCTGTCTCCAGAACTCAGGCCCCTTCTCCCCTTCTCGCCACGTGAGCCTGAGAAACAGCTCTCCTTCACACTCACTCTCCTCTCCCAGCGCTCTTCACGCCCTAAGGCCAGAAAAGCTCCATTTCCAGACAGCAACCTGGACAGGATAGTTGCTGCTGCCTAAACCTCGTCTTCTTTCTCTTCCCACCAGAGAATGCAGGCCCGATTTAGTCTTCAGGGCGAGCTCCTGGCCCCTGACGTGGACCTGCCCACGCATCTGGGGCTGCACCACCATGGAGAGGAGGCGGAGGTGAGGCCTAGGACCCAGGGGGGACTCAGCGGCTCTTGGTAGGTGCCTTCAGTGACTACGTGGACAAGGGCCTCTGATCAGTCAGTTGCCTTTGACTTCTTGTGTGCCTTGTTCCAGTTCATTCCATTTCTTAGGCTCAAAATGATATTCCTGCCCTGCTCACATTCTGGTCAGTTCTAGAACTTGCTGGTCCACTTCTGTTACCTCCCCATGATGCTTACTGGAGGTTGGCTTTTCCTCCTGGTGGGCACTCACTTTTCAGGCCCTCTAGGTTCTTCCCCGGGCCATTCCATCCCTCCTGGGCTGCTGTACCGAACTCCTCTGGCTCCTCAGCAAGAGGACAGTCCGTACACGGACTGTGACCGCCTCCCTCTAGCCTGCTGCTCTGCCACTCGGCCAGCTCATGCCGCACACTCCCTGTGCACTCCCGTGCCGTTACTCCACCTGCCAGTGAATTCTCCACCACCGCATTCATCCCCCATCTGCCTTACGCCACCGTTACTTTATGCATGTCCCATTTTCCTCACCAGCTCGAGGCTCCGTGGAGCAGAGGCAGGGAGTTTGATTACATTCTGTCTCCTGGCACCTAGCCGGGTGTTTTGTGGGTACTGCCTTGTATCATGGTTCCCTCTGATGCCTTACCCCTGCCCCAGAGAGCAGGGTACTCCTTACAGGAGCTGTTCCACCTGACCCGAAGCCAGGTGTCCCAACAGAGAGCGCTTGCCCTGCATGTGTTGTCCCAGGTCATTGGCAGGGTAAGTGGACTCTTCCTGCCTCTCCTGTCCCCGTCACTCTCCCCCTCACCCCCAAAACCTGGAGCTTGAACTAAGGGCCTGGGCACTGTCCTTGAGCCTCTCTGTGCTCAAGGCTAGCACTCTACCATTTAAGCCACAGCGCCACTTCCGGCTTTTTCTGTTTATGTGGTACTAAGGAATCGAACCCAGGGCTTCATGCATGCTGGGCAAGTACTCTACCACTGAGCCACATTCCCAGCCCCAAACCTGGTCTTTTGACATTAGACTTCCCCATCTCTTACCCTTCCCACTGTGGGGCACACTGGGAGTGGGGCAAATGCAGGGTCACAGGCAACAGGTATCAGCATCTTCAGCAATTATCCTTCTGCACCCAAGGCCCAGGCTGGCGAGTTTGGGGACCAGCTGGTGGGCAGTGTCTTACGGCTGCTTTTGGATGCTGGCTTCCTCTTCCTGCTGCGTTTCTCCTTGGATGACAGAGTGGATGGAGTTATCGCAGCTGCCATCCGGGCTCTTCGGGCTCTGCTGGTGGCTCCCGGAGATGAGGTACTGCGGGATAGGACGGGGGTGAGGCGTCAGGTCTTTGCTCCTCATGCTCTGCTAAGAGGACTTTGTAGGAAGCATGGAGAACTAGGTGGCAGACACCACCCTGCTCTCTTAAAGGCCCTAAAGCCCAGAAGCCTGCTGCTCTGCTTTTTGTGGGGGGCTCTCACTGTTCCCTGCCTTTCTTCCTCTCCCCTTCTTGGCCCTATCCTCTGGCAGGAGCTCCTGGACAGCACCTTCTCTTGGTATCACGGAACTTCGGTGTTCCCCCTCATGCCCAGCCAGGAGGACAAGGAGGAGGATGGCGAGGATGAAGAGCCCGCAACAGAAAAGGCAAAACCGAAGAGCCCCGAGGAGGGAACCCGACCTCCGCCTGACCTGGCCCGACATGACGTCATCAAGGTAGAGGAAGCTTTCCCATCTGACAGAGGTCAAGGGTGTTGGGCAGGAGGGGTCATCAAAGCCCAGGGCTCTGCCACATTTGGCAGAGGATTTCTCTCTGCCCCCAGGGCCTCCTGGCTACCAACTTGCTGCCTCGGCTGCGCTATGTGCTAGAGGTGACCTGCCCAGGGCCCTCTGTGGTCCTTGACATCCTGGCTGTGCTCATTCGCCTGGCCCGCCATTCCCTGGAGTCTGCCACGAGGGTGAGGAGGAGCGGGAGGTCATCACACGGCAGAGAGCCTCACTGCGCTTGTCTTGATCCTTCTTCCTCCATTGTCCTTCTATCTCCCACAGGTCCTGGAGTGCCCTCGGCTGATAGAAACCATAATTCGAGAGTTCCTGCCTACCAGCTGGTCCCCTGTAGTGGCGGGGCCCACCTCCAGTCTACACAGAGTACCCTGTGCTGCTGCCATGAAACTACTTAGAGTCTTGGCCTCGGCTGGTAGGAATATTGCTGCCCGGCTGGTGAGCAGACACAGCAAGGGATGGAGGTGGGAGATAGGACTGGGTGGGGCTGGATCGGGAGCTAATCATGACCCCTGAGCTCTGAGTGGCCACCTCATCCTCTTCCTCTCTGGCCTAGTTGCTTAGAATTTCCACAGAAAGCCAGGTGCCAGTGCCTTACACCTGTAATACTAGCTACTCTGGAGGCTAAGATCTGAGGATCACTCTTCAAAGCCAGCCTGGGCAGGAAGGTTCATGAGACTCTTATGGCCAATAAATTATTAAAAAACAAAAATCAAAACTGGAAGTGGTGCTGTGGCTCAAGTGGTAGAGCACTAGCCTTGAGCAAAAGAAGCTCAGGGACAGCACCCAGGCTCTGTGTTCAAGCCCCAGGACTGACAGGAAAAAAAAAAAAAAAAAGAATTTCTACAGAAAGCACTACCCAGGAACCTCGTCATCAGAGCCCTGTGCATCCTATAGGCCTATTCCAGTCTCGGGATGTGGACGGCTCCCTGGCCCAACTCAGACCCAGAGGAAGCACATGTAGGCAGGTGTTCTTACCTGTAGCCACACAGACAGTAGGACCCAGCAAAAAAGAGGGAAGGACAGGGATGGGGTACTTTCACCCCTACTCAGAGCTGTGACCCCTTGGTAGTGCAGAGGCCTCTGCAGGGGCAGAGTTGAGTCCCTTTGCGCAGTGACAGAGCCTGACACTAGCAGGATGTGACTCCCAGCTGACCCCAATCCCCACAACTTCCACTCCACTCTCTTCCAGTTGAGCAGCTTTGATCTCCGGAGCCGCCTGTGCCGCTTCATAGCAGAAGCTCCTCAAGAACTGGCCTTGCCCCCCGAGGAAGCTGAGATGCTGAGCACGGAGGCCTATCGCCTGTGGGCTGTGGCTGCCTCCTACGGCCACGGTGGTGACCTTTACAGGTGTGGAGAGGAGGCAGGGGTGGCCCCCTGTACACCTCTCCGCTTCTGCACTTGACCTAACCTGACACTAAAGCTGTGCTCAAGGCTCCAAGCTGGGAGAGAGGCCAAGAAAGAGGAAGAGGGGCTTCTCCTTACTGTACCCCTAGAGGAAGGACTAGCTGGGAGACTGGGGGACAAACCTAGGGTAAGCCCGTTCTGTGCGCTGGGGTCTTGGTGAGGTCCGATGGAGAGTCCCGGCTTTGAAGGGCTACCTCTCCAAGAGTGCCCAGCCTGGGGCCTCCCCGCCCGAGCCTCCTCACCAGACTGCACAGCCCAGGCAGCCATTGCCCTGTTCCCTGCATCCTCGGCTCCCTCCCTACAGTGACGGCATCTTCGCTCTTTCTCAGGGAGTTGTACCCGGTGCTCATGAGGGCCTTGCAGGCTGTGCCGCTGGAGCTCAGCATCCACCCCCTGCCATCCCTGCCCGTGCACCGGGCGGCCTCGCTGCTCACCCTCCTCACCCAGCTCACTCTAGCAGCCAGCGGCACCCACTCTGAGCCCACCAGGTAGGCCAGCCCTGAGCCTGCCAGAAGAATGTTCTGGGAAGCCAGGCAGGCAGCACTTCTCCTGCACAGGGAGGGAGCGCCAGCTGCACCCTCACTGTGGCCCTCCTGGCACTCCCTCAGGGACTCCGCCGATGCCCATGAGCCAGCCGCCGCTTCCTCCATCACGTGGACGCAGGTATCTGGACTCCAGCCTCTCGTGGAGCCATGTCTAAGACAGACCTTGAAACTGCTGCCCACGCCTGATAGGTGGAGTGCCCTGGGCCCGGTGCCCACCGCCTGCCTGCTGTTCCTGAGTGCCTACTACCAGGCCTGGAGCCAGCAAGTGAGTGCTGCGTGCGTGCGCATCCTGCAGCCCATCCTGACCCCCGCGTTCCCACCTTTTCCTATCCTGCACTGTGTGCCCATATGTCTAGCTGACTGCCTGTGTTGCTGGGGATGGAACTCGTGACCTTACATGCTAGGCAAATGCTCCACGTTTGAGTTACACCCTGAACTCTACCCTCTACCTTTTTGTTTTTTTTTGGGGGGGTCCGGTTGTGGGGCCTGAACTCTGGGCCTGGGCGCTGTCCCTTAGCTCTTCAGCTCAAGGCTAGCGCTCTACCACTTGAGCCACAGCGCCACTTCCGGCTTTTTTCTTTCTGCTTATGTGGTGCTGAGGAATCGAACCCAGGGCCTCAGGCATG
Organism: Dipodomys ordii; assembly: GCF_000151885.1. Lineage (NCBI taxonomy): Eukaryota > Metazoa > Chordata > Mammalia > Rodentia > Heteromyidae > Dipodomys > Dipodomys ordii. The sequence goes on from NW_012267227.1 coordinate 16,987,417, forward strand.
CAAGGCAAGTGCTCTACCACTGAGCCACCTTCCCAGCCCCACCCTCTACCTTTTAACTCCCCTTCCCCTTAGGGGAGCCAGAGACAAGCAGTGCTAAGCCTTTCTGCTCTCTACCCTAAACCTTGTGCACCAGAGAACTCAGCCTCCTCTCCTTCAGAAGGGTCAGGCTGCAGAATTCTAACTGTTCTTTGGGCTCTTGGGACGCTACGCTGAGGCATACAGGGCTCAGCCATCCCCTCCATCCTCCAGCCAAACTTGTGCCCCGAGGATTGGCTTCAGGACATGGAGCGCCTGTCCCAGGAGCTGTTGCTGCCACTGCTGAGTCAGCCCACCCTGGACAGCCTGTGGGACTCCGTCAGGTATGTTCCACATTGCGGCTGCAGGGGGGACGCCACTGTCTCCTGTGGTCCCTGGCGTTGGCTCGCCGGTCGATCCCTTAAAGGCACTGAGGCACCTGGGACCAATCTGCACAGCCAGGCCTCACTGGTCTTTTCCACTCTGGCTGCCGTCAGGCCAGAAGCCCCTCCGGCCAACCTCTCCATCTTCTCCACCCTGCCTGCAGGCACTGCTCTCCTGTCTGCAACCCACTGTCCTGTGCTCCCGCTGCCGAAGTTCTCTCCAGCCTCGTGGCGCTGGGCTGCCCCGGAGGCTGTCCCCCACGCAGTCTGGCTGGGTCAGCCTCCCCCTTCCCATTCCTCACTGCCCTCCTCCATCTCGCCAACACCTTGGCCCGGACCCACAAGGGACTATGTGGCCAGGTAATCCCTGGGTGCCTGGCTAGGGGCCAGGAAGCCAGCCAAGATGGCTGGAATCGGGGAAAAACAGGGCAGGGGCAAGAGAGGGGAGGCCTCTTCTGTCAACGCCCACGTTTCTGAGTGTGTGTGGGGAAGACAGCCACCTGGAAGCTCCAGAAGACATTGCAAGCGATTTCCAGATCTGAAAGACTTGCTTTTCCATAGCTGGCATCTGTATTGGCTGCCCCCGGACTCCAGAGCTACTTCCTCCAGTGTGTGGCTCCTGGCGCTGCCCCCCACCCCACACCCTTCTCTGCCTGGGCCTTCCGCCATGAGCATCACCTGCAGTACCTGGCCATTTCCCTGGCCCAGAGAGCGGTGGGTCGCCTGTCTGCACGTTCAGCCCACACTGTGTTACCCCACACTGCTCCTCTGGTCTGTGCCTTCAGCCTGGCCCACATCCTCGTCCTGTCCATGCTGCTCTGGTCCCTCCACACTGTCCTTTCCACACCAACCAATTCCCTGCCTTTCCTCCACAGGCAATGCTGCAGCCACCACCGGCCACCAATGCGGCCCTCTTTCATGCCATGGCCTTGGCCCTGCTGAGCCGCCTGCTGCCTGGAAGTGAGTACATCGCCCAGGAGCTTCTGCTGAGCTGTGTGTTCCGGGTGGAGTTCCTCCCGTAAGTCCTCAGTCCAGGTGCCAACTCAGCCACTTGGTTGCTGCTGAGGCCTGGGTCTGATTCTTTTTATTTTATGGTTTTACTTGACCACTTTTCTACCATCCAGAGAATGACCAAGAGACATCAGTGTCACCATGTTGCTAAAACATGGTATAGAACTGAGTGCCTATCCTGTATCTGATATTCCCTTAGGTGACTAGGGTTGGAACTTGCATTTGTTGGGTTGGTGTTCTTCCACCTGAGCCATCCCTCCAGTTTTTTTTTGGTCAGTCGTGGGGCCTGAACTCTGGGCCTGGGCACTGTCCCACAGCTCTCCAGCTGTAGACCAGCGCTCTACTACTTGAGCCTCAGCCCCACTTCCAGCGAATCGAACCCAGGGCCTCATGCATGCAAGGCAAGCACTCTACCACTGAGCCACCTTCCCAACCCCTCCCTCCAGTTTTATTCATCTATATTGGAAGCATTTTACCTGTGCCACGAGACACATACTGTACTGTTGATCAAGCACAGAGAAATGCAGTGAACTTGACCTTGGCAGTGACTCCACATAGGAGAGCACCTCAGCCCTGTGGGTGCTGCGCTTCCCGCCCTCATCTTTGGCTTTTGGTCTCTGTTGCTTGCAGGGAAGGTGCAGCAGGGGGGCCAGAGGCAGCTGACCTGGCTGATGGACTGTCCCTGGGGAGCGGCGGGGATGCCCGGTGTGGGCGAGGGGCTCTCCTCATTCAGGCCTGCCAGGACCTCCCCAGCATCCGCAGCTGCTACCTGACCCACTGCTCTCCGCCCCGCGCCGGCCTGCTGGCCTCCCAGGCCCGTCACCGAGGAGAGACGCAGCGAGTCCCAGCCCTGTTGCTGCCTGTGCCTACGGAGTCGTTGCTGCCCACCGACTGGCCCTTCCAGCCTTTGATTCATCTCTACCACAGGGCTTCAGAGACTCCCTCGGGGCTCCCTCCGGCTGACGCGGTGGGCATAGCCACGCGCGTCCTGCAGTGGGTGCTCGTTCTGGACAGCTGGCGTCCCGAGGCCTTATGCACAGTACCTCCCGCTGCCCGCCTGGCACGGCTCATGTGCTTGTTCCTGGTGGACAGTGAGCTGTTCCGAGAGACCCCAGTACAGCGTCTCGTGGCAGCCCTTCTAGCTCGCCTCTGTCGGCCCCAAGTCTTGCCGAGCCTCAACCTGGACTGCCCGCTTCCTGGTCTGACGTCTTTCCCCGACCTCTACGCCAGCTTCCTGGACCATTTTGAATCCGTGTCTTTTGGGGACCACCTGTTTGGAGCTCTGGTCCTCCTTCCTCTGCAGCGCCGGTTCAGTGTCACCTTGCGCCTCTCCCTCTTTGGGGATCACGTGGGAGCCTTGCGAGCTCTGGGCACGCCCCTGACCCAGGTAACTCAGCCCAGCGGGGCCTGCAGGAGCAACCTCACGTCCCTCATCTCAACTTGCAGGAGTTTTGGTGGAGCATAGTGGCTATATCGTAGGTGTTTATATCAGAGCTTCTTTCCACAATTTCCAGATGAGAAATTTGCTAACATTTCTTAAACATCAGATATAGTGGCTCAAGCCTATAATCCTAGCCACTGGGGAAGTAGAGATTGGATAATCACTGTTCAAGACCAGCCTGAGCATAAGTGCTCAAGACTCAATCTCACACCTACTAGCATAGCTACAAGGGAAGCACAATGGCAGGGCCCAGCGGCACACTCTGTCATCCCCAGGGAAGAGCGGGAAGCACAAATAGGAAGAGCACTGTCCAGGCTGGCCTGGGCATAAAGCAAGACCTTTGTCTTCAAATTAAACATAAGAAAGGCTGATGGGGCTGGGAAGGTGGCTCAGTGGTAAAGTGCTTCCCTGGCATGCATGAGGCCTTGGGTTCAATTCCTCAGCACCACATAAACAGAAAAGGCTGGAAGTGGTGCTGTGGCTCAAGTGGTAGAACGCTTGCCTAACGTGAGGTCTTGAGTTCAATTTTATTGTTTTTTAGTTCCTTTATATGTAGATATTTTTATAAAACAGATATGGCATAGTGAGGGGTTTTTTTTCCACGTAACATTATATAATAACCATCTCATCTCATTAATAGTCTAAGAAATCAACATTTGATTTTTCTTTGTGGTGCTGGAGATCAAACCCATGGCCTGTGCCTGCGAGGCAAGAGCTCTAGCGCTGAGCTGCATAACACTCAAGTGCAAGAGAAGGATGGATGTCTAGCCAGGACCTGACTTCTAGTTTCATGTGGCCAACACCATCCACCTATCTGCCAGTGCCCACTCCTGCCCCCCCCCCCACTGGATCTCATTTCCCTCACCACAGTTGCCTGTGCCCCTGGAGTGCTACACAGCACCACCCGAAGACAACCTGGCCCTCCTTCAGCTCTACTTCCGGGCCCTGGTCACTGGTGCCCTCCGATCACATTGGTGCCCCGTGCTCTACACCGTGGCTGTGGCTCATGTCAATAATTTCATGTTCTCTCAGGACCCAAAGAGTTCAGTAAGTCATATCTCTGTCTTCAGAGCGGGGAAGGATCTAGTGACTGAGCAGCCTCTGGGCCGGTTTGGAAGGAGGGAGGGCCATGCAAAACTGGGGGAGGGGAGGTACCAGCCCTCTGCTTGGTGCTACCTCCCCCTGTTCTTCTAGGATGAGGTGAAGGGTGCTCAGAAGAATATGCTGCAGAAAACTTCTCTGCTGGCAGATGAGGTAAGTTTGGGACCACTAGGAGAAGAGAGATAAGAGTGTTTGGGGGACAGATGTCAACCGGCTCTCACTACCCACTCAGAGTTTGCTCCCTGTCTGCAGGCTCTCCGGCAGCACCTCCTCCACTATAAGCTCCCCAGCCCCAGCCTCCCGCAGGGCTTTGAGCTGTATTCACAGCTGCCCCCTCTGAGGCAGCAGCACCTCGAGAGACTGACCTCGGGGCTTCTCCAGAGTAGAGTACCAGAGACCTAGCACAGTTGCTGCAGGTGGAAAGAGGGATGCATCTTTCTGAAGCTCCGCACTGGACACTTGGACAAAGAGAAGAGCATCGAGTCCTAGAGAAGGCGGGACAAAAGAGCGCACGGCATGCCTGCCTTCCCTAGAGCACCTTGTTGGAGATTCTGTGGAACAGAACGAGCCTTACTGTTCTCCTGATCTGGAACTCGGCATCTGGGGCCTCGGGTCTGTGCTAGGAGTGAGAGGTGACTTAGCTAGGTACCCCCTCTTGGGGACAAGAAAATCTAAGCACCTCCAACCTCCCACTGAAGGCCAGAATGCTGCATACTGAAATAAATTCTTTTTCAGTCTGGTGGCTGATCTGGACTGATTGTTGTCATATTCATTCTGAGTTAGAACCAAGAGGTATCTGGAGGAGAGAGATCTGGGGAGATCATGATGGGAAGGAGTAAACAGTTCACATGTGGGGATGGTGAGAATGTGGGCCACAGCCCCTGAGTGGCAGGAACAGTGCTGCTGTGGGAGCAGACTACTTCTCAAAGAACTGGCTATCTACAAGAGCCTAGCACCTAGTCTCCTCATGCTTGCCATTTTCAATCAGACATGAAGCGCAGCCTCAGCTTGCGGCAGTAGCTGTCCCATGTTGGACAGTGAGACCCAGCCTCTGTTCCAGCTCCCTGGCTACCCTTGTCATGGCCATCACAAAACTGCTCACTATGGGCTGGGAATGTGGCTTAGTGTAGAGTGCTTGCCTTGCATGCATGAAGTCCTGGGTTCCATTCCTCAGTACCACATACACAGAAAAAGCCAAAAGTGGTGCTGTGGCTCAAGTGGTAGAGCACTAGCCTTGAGCAAAAAGCTCAGGTAGAGCGCCCAGGCCGAGTTCAAGCCCCAAGATTGGCAAACACATGCGCACACACACACACGTGCTCACTAGAAACACAAGCAATTGGAGAAGTTGGGGTGCTGGTCACATGACCCAAAGTGTTGTTGACTTCGTAGAGAAAACCTAATAGTGCTGTGGAGTTGTTTTTTTAAGCATCACTTCAGGAGCCGCTACCCAGGGAGATCCTAATATATAGAGCCACTCTGCCCGGAATTGACAAAAATGAGAGAAAAATACTAAGCTACTGTAGAAGGAAATAAAAAGCTGAAGCAAACCTTACTCAGTATGACGCACCTCAGAAACATAAGTAGGATTCTTCTCAGTTGATCAGACCCTGAAAAATGATTTTATATAACTTGAATAATTTGTGTGGTATGCATTCTTTTCTGAACAGATGCTTTAAAGCTCATTTAATATGTGAAAAGCACATCACAATTTAGCTGTTTATATAGACTCTGATAAAAATGCAGTGTTAAGCCAGGCACTGATGGCTCACGCCTGTAATCCTAGCTACTCAGGAGGCTGAGATCTGAGGGTTGCAGTTCAAAGCCAGCCCAGGCAGAAAAATCCCCATGAGACTCCTCCAATTTTTTTCTTTTTGTTGGTCGTGGGACTTGAACTCTGGGCCTGGGCACTGTCCCTCAGCTCTTCAGCTCAAGGTGAGCACTCTACCACTTGAGCTACAGGCCACTTCCGGTTTTCTGGTGGTTTATTGGAGATAGGAGTCTCACGGTCTCTCCTGCCCGGGCTGGCTTTGAACCAAGATCCTCGGATCTCAGCCTCCTGAGTAGCTAGGATTACAGGCGTGAGCCACCAGCGCCCGGCTCATCTCCAATTTTTTTTTTTTTTTTGGGTCTGGTCGTGGGGCCTGAACTCTGGGCCTGGGCGCTGTCCCTCAGCTCTTCAGCTCAAGGCTAGCACTCTACCACTTGAGCCACAGCGCCACTTCCGGCTTTTTTCTGTTTGCTTATTGGTGCTGAGGAATCGAACCCAGGGCATCGGGCATGCAAGGCAAGCGCTCTACCACTGAGCCACCTTCCCAGCCCCTCATCTCCAATTTTTTAACCACTCCAAAAAGCAAAACTGGAGCTTTGGCTTAAAATGATATGGTACTAGCTTTGAGCAAAAGAGCTCAGGGACAGCACCCAGCCCCTACGTTGCCCCACAACTGACAAATAAGTGCAGTGTTAACTTGCTTTGGATCTTAAAAGATTCCTAAGTATTTGCTGAAGGAAAGCTAAGTGGCATCCAATTTATTATCTTAGGAGACATTCCATGTAGTAGTACTCTGGTTAGGAAAGATGGGACTGGATGTATTTAGCTAGGGAATTTCAGCGTGGAGCTGTTCCTTGGTTTAGTTCAGGATATGAGCATAGGAGCAATCACTTTTCACAATGAAGACGAAGCTATTTCTGTTCCCTGTGGACAGCTAGAGAAATCTGTTATAGATGCTCTTGCCTGGGTTCCTATGGGTCTTCTGCTCTTGTTTATACAATGCAGAACAAACAACTCTTCTGTGCCCTACAAAACTCCATGTGTGTCAGTTTGAACTCTGATCCCACATTTTCCCTCTATGCAATCATGCCCTATCCCATAATGTTACCTTGCTTTGTTGGGGGTTTGATACTTCAATCACCGTGATTGTAATTTTACATAGCTTTAAACAGAACCACACTGTTAGGCTGCCTTACTTAACTGCTTAGTTCGATACAAAATAGAGATAAAATGAAATATCTCCCCCCCAAAAAAAAAACAACTATGTGGCTACACGTAAGTATTACTCAGACTTTACCAAGTAGCTTAAGTATTAAAGCATTCCTGTCGAACACTTGAAGGCCTCTGCCCTCAGAGTTACCATTTTAAGCTAGAGATTGAAGACCCAATACATAAAGCCCACTTGAAGGCCAGGCCTGAGCAGGGCTGCACTCCATCGCTCCCTCAGGGGTGTGGGTGTCTGTGGTGATCTACACATCTTCATGATGTACAGGTGGTGGGAGACGCTGTCTTTGCAGTTACTCGGTCCCTACTTTGCGTAGTGCTGAGCAGATCCCCTCGCAGGCACCTGGACCCTGCAAGTTGCCCCAGCCTAGCAGTTCAAAGAGCACTTGTCCTGTGTGACCACACACCAGCCCCAAGTAAGCACACGCTTCCTTCGGTGTCCCGAGAGATCTTGAAGCCCATGCCAAGGGCCTGGGGTGTGGTTGGGCGTCATGCTGGAGCTGCCTCCAAAGGATAGGGCCAGGGCAGTCTCCGTCCCTCCCCGGCCGCCCGGGCGGCCAGCAGCTGACCTCCTGGCGGCTGGAGATGGGATTCCCGGGGTGGGGGCTCACGGCTCCTCCCGGAAGCGCGGGGACCTGCTGCCCACACGCCCCGCCTTTTCCTCCTGGGCGATGAGGGGTCTGCGGTAGGCGAGGCCAGACAGGCTGCGGGTGGCGGCGGCGGCGGCTGCGCGCGTCCGGGGCCGTCGGATCCGGGGATGAGCCGCTCGGCCCGGCTGCTGCTCTGGCTCGGAGCTGCGGGTACGTGTGTCCCCCCACCCCCCAGGCCCGGGCCCGCGGTCCCCACGGATCCTCCCGAGGTCTCGAACCTTCGGGGCTTTGCGAAAAGCCGGGTGAGGATGGACGGCCCTGGGAGGGGGGCTGCGGAGCCTCGGGGGTCCCGTGCGGGTGT
>NW_012267227.1:16996597-16996895 GCF_000151885.1 Dipodomys ordii
CCCCGGGCCCCTCAGCGCCCCATCACCCCGGGCCCCTCAGCGCCCCGTCACCCCGGGCCCCTCCGCGCCCCGTCACCCCTGACCCCTCCGCGCCCCGTCACCCCGGGCCCCTCTGCGCCCCGTCACCCCGGGCCCCTCCGCGCCCCCCTCCCGCAGGATCTCGGCTTACGGAGCGGCGGGCGGCAGGGGCGCCCGGAACCACCTGTCGCGGGCGCACGGCGTCTTCCTGTCGGCCGTGTTCTCCCTGGGGCGCGGGGAGCCGCTCTACATCCTGGTGGGGCAGCAGGGGGAGGACGCC
>NW_012267227.1:16997695-17007429 GCF_000151885.1 Dipodomys ordii
GGGAAATGCCCCGCCCCGACACTGGCCGGGCCTGGAGATCCAGCACCTGCTCCCCCCGCCCCCAGCTCAAGGCCCTGAGTTCAAGCCTCCCCAGGCAGAGCAATTGCACAATCACATGTGCAAACAGATGGACAGGCAGGCAGGCAGGCAGGCAGGCAAGCAGGCAAGCAGGCCTCCCCGAATTTGCACTGCAATCAGGACCGAGTCCAACACAAGTTCTCTGTGGAAGAACTCAGACCTGGCTAACAAAGATGAGCCCGGCACAGAAAGCCCGGGGATGGTTTGTTGGGAATTTAAATGACCGCCTCCCTCCCAGTCCAGTAGTTTCAGCACAAATGCAGATTCTAGGGGTGAGGTGAGGTTGGGAAGATGTTGGTCAAGGGATCTAAAATTTCAGTCGGGTGAGAAGTTGGAGGGTTCTGTTACACATCTTGGTGACTGCAGTCTTTAACGATGTATTCGTCAGTATGACAGTAGATTTTAGGTGTTCAGGCCACAAGAGGGATGCATATGCTGACTGGCTCAAACTAGTCACTGTGCAAGGTTTCAAAAACATCATGTTGTTTCCAATACACAGATACAACTTTTCGTTCAATCACTGTCATTGCTTTAAAAAAAATAGATCTTGTGGGGAGGATGGGAGGAAAAAACTAGGAAAGAGCAAAAGGGGTGACATTGGCTAAAAAGAAATGCACCCACCTGACTTATGTAACTAACCCCTTTGTACACCAGATTTTGTGACTACAATAAAAATTTAACAAAATGCAAATTTCCAGACGTTTCCAATAGCCTGAATCAGAAACGCCGGGGGCAGGGTGCCAGTCAGCTGGTTTTTTGGCAGTACTGGTGTTTGAACTCAAAATTTCACGCTTTCCAGGCAGTCATTCTACCAATCTCCAGCCCTTTTTGCTTTTAGGTTAGTTTTCAGATAGGATTGTTGGCTTTTTGCTTGGCCGGCCTCTGACTGTGATCCTCCTACCTATTATATCTTCTGTGTAGCTGGAATTACACATGTGCACTACTATGTCTGGTCCTGGTCCTCTGGGTGATTCCAAGGTCCTCCAGAGTTTGGGGAACATCAGTGTAAGGCAGAAGAGCCTTTGCAGCAAGCTGGGCTGTACTGCTCATAAATCTACCTTTCCACAGAAATAGAATAGAAATGGATTGTGTGGGTCAGGCTTCTCTCCTTTGTAGCTGAGAACTTAGACCTGCAGGGACTCAGAGAGACAGCCCGAGCCAGGCCTTTCTTTGCCCATGAGTTGTCCCTTAGCTCCACTTGCGCATGGACAGCCCCTGTATGGTAATGGTAGCCAACGGAGAGAGGACAGCGTAGGGACATTCTATGGGAAATTCCAGCTTCCATACTTAGCATAAGCCAGCTTTCTAGCAGAAAGGCCACCATGTGCCCCTTCTTCCCCTCCAACCCCTGACTCCTGTTTTATAGTCAAGCTCTCCATCACTCCATTTCCAGGAGGTGACGCCTCAGAGACTGACATCCTCTGGGCTGATGGAGAAGATGGGGTTTCCTTCATACACCCCAGCAGTGAACTCTATCTGCAGCCTCTGGCAGGTATTGACCTCAGGGCACCCCCCCCCACACACACACCGCTCAGCCTGGCCCAGCCATTCCCCTCAGTCTCTGGACCTGCTCCCACAGGAGCTACCAGCTCCATCTACACTGTGAGTTACGTAGTTCTTACAGCTCAGGAACATTGGAGAAGTGTACTGTGCTTGTGTGTGTGTTGTGATGCCAGTATGGGGCAGTCTAGAGTGTTTACCAAGCATCCTTTGCTCTTGAAATACCTGTGGGCTCCAGGGTCCCAGATGGAGGGAACAGATATACAGGCTTGAAGTCCCCAGGCACTCGCGCCACGCTTGGCATTGCTCCTTGCTCTAAACTCCTGGGCTACCGTTAATCATGTTGCTAGAAAAGACATCTGTGTCCCCATCTCCCTATCCCACTTCCCATACGCCACCCCACCACATCAGTTCTTTGCTGTCAGTCACAGAGAACCACGGAGAGGTGGAGATCCGCAGGCACTCCAATTGCAGCCATTGTCCTTTGAAAGACTGCCTGTGGCGGGCAGAGCTCCTCCTGGCTGAGTGCATCTGCCCGGAGGGCATGGAGCTCTCTGCCGACAACATCACTTGCATGGGTAGGTCTTGCCTTTACTGTCGTCTGCACTGCTGGCTCCTAGTTGACGAGGGACTATTGGGGGCCGGGAAAGATGGTAGAGGCCTGCTGTGTGCCAGGCACCGGGTTGGGTGCATGTGCATGCTTTGCGATATAGAGCATGTAGGCTGGTGTAGGAGGTGAGATGGATATTCACATAGATAATAGATATATACCTAAAAATGGCAGTTGCTATGGGAGATGCCAGATATTCTAGGGATTCTCAGGAGACTGAGGTTGCTTTTGCTAGGATAGTTGGTATCATGGGTAAACACTGACGTCTTGACGCCTGGGTCAGATTTGAGAGTAGTCAAGCATGGTGATGCATGCCTGCAATCTCAGCACTGGTGTATTAGCAGGGGAGGGGGACTGAGGCAAGAGGATACCTAGTACAAGGCTAAGGGCTAGATAGTGAGATTTTATCTCAGAGTTGAAGTGGAGCACCTGCCGGCGGCTCACGCCTGTCATCCTAGCTACTCAGGAGGCTGAGAGCTGAGGATTGAGGTTCAAAGCCAGCCTGGGCAGGAAAGTCCGTGAGACTCATCTCAAATGAACCACCAGAAAACCGGAAGTGGTGCTGTGACTCAAGTGGTAGAGCGCTCGCCATGGGTGGTAAAGCTAGGGGGCAGTGCCTCAGAACTGGCACAAAAACAACGAAGATAAAAGAACAGAAAATGCTTCCCACTGGAGGTGTCTCTCTTTCTCCCTAGACCCTCCTGCCACAGCAGGCCCTCTGGTTCTGATGGTGGCTGTGGTGGCAACCCTAACACTGAGCCTGCTTACAGCGTGTGGCATCCTGGTTCTGGGTACGGAGCATCTAGCAGGCCTGGCTGATTGAGGATGTCCTTTTCCACTGAGTGGCGATGTGCTGCTGTGGGGTCCCAAGCAGCAGATGTGACCAGAACCCCTATGTCTTCCAACCCCTCCAAAGCAGTAGGCGGAAGACTCCTCTGAGCTTCCAGGAGGAAAAGAGCAGGAGAGGCTGGGGAAGCATCTGGAAGGTGTCATGGGCAGGGACGCAGGGTGGGCCTGATGGGTGGTGGAGGCTATGTTTCTGTTTCTTCCCCATCAGTGAGCCAAAAGAAGTGGCAGGGCCTGTGGGGGACAAGGCTGCGGGGTCCTGAACTTGAGCTGAGCAAGCTTCGAACCTCTGCCATCAGGACATCCCCCAATCCCTATTACTGCCAAGTGGGGCTGGGCTTGGCCCAGGCCTGGCCGCTGCCTCCGGGGCTCACTGAGGTTTCCCCAGCCAATGTCACCCTGCTCCGGTGAGCCAGCCTTCTGACAACCTGTGCACTCAAGAATCCTTCCCACCCTGCTCCCTGCATTATGGACCCCTGAGTTCATCCACCCAAAAACCTGGTGTAGAGATGGAGGCTCATACAAGCTCCAAAAGGGAAAGGGACTTGTTCCTTGTTCGAGGTCAGCCCTCTTCCACCCCAGTGCTGGGTTAGAGGCCTGGAACGTGACTTCCGGAGTGCACAGGTTATCTTTTCCTCACCCCGGCCCCAGCACATCAGGGACTCCTACCTTGACTCTGCCCTTCCCTCCTGCCCCGGCTCTGTGAGCCAGCCTCACCTCTGAGGGGTTGTGTCTGAGATGTCCATGATGCAGAAAGCTCTGACAGAGTCAGCTGACCACACCAGGGAGGGGAGGGACAAAGGAGATAAACGGGGGCATTGGACCCTTCTCTGTGCTTGTCACCCACATCTTCCCAACCTGCCTTCCTCCAGAGCCCTGGGCCATGGTGCCTTTGGGGAGGTATACGAGGGACTGGTAATCGGCCTTCCCGGGGACTCCAGCCCCCTGCAGGTGGCTATCAAGGTGAGATGGTGGGAGGCTGGAGGTGGGGTGTAGAGCAGGGCCCAGTGGGTGAGCAGTTGCTAGAGTTCCGGTTAACTTAACCATCCACATCTTCCTGAAGCATCCAGCCAAATGCAGTCCTTAGCTGTGCTCTTCTTCCCCAGACCCTGCCGGAGCTCTGCTCTCGCCAGGACGAACTGGACTTCCTCATGGAGGCGCTTATCATCAGGTGCACCCAGGGCTGGGCAGGGGTGAGGGGCTGGAGAGTCCAGGGCTGCCCACAGGGGTGAGGGGCTGCAGAGAGAGGGCCCAGGCTGCAAGCAGAGATGGCTCCTCCTTCCCCTGGGATGGAGAGGCAGGGAGGGGCTAAGGCAGCAGGGGTTCTGGGTCATTTTGTGGAGCCTAGAATGTGTTTGCCCCCCCCCTGCACCTCCCTCTGGCGGTGGGGTTTGTGGACCACTCAACCCAGCAAGTTCAGTCACAAGAACATCGTGCGCTGTGTGGGGCTCAGCTTCCGGGCTGCCCCTCGCCTCATCCTGCTGGAACTGATGTCTGGAGGGGACATGAAGAGTTTCCTGAGGCAGAGCCGGCCACACCTGGTGAGACCCATATCCCCCACCCCAGCCTGTCCTGTGTCCCCACACCTGCCTGGACTAATGTGCCTCCTGCCTGAGCCAGGGCCAGCCGTCCCCTCTGAACATGCAGGACTTGCTGCACTTGGCCCAGGATATAGCCCAGGGCTGCCACTACCTGGAGGAGAATCACTTCATCCACAGGTGCGGAGCCATCCTTCCCCCCCAGCTTGTTTTCCAAGGAGCAGCTGTTGCACCCACATGGCTTGTTAAGGAGAGTTTCTGAATCCTACCGCTGACTTTCTGTCCCAATTCTTCAGGGACATTGCTGCCCGCAACTGCCTGCTGAGCTGCGCGGGGCCCAGCCGAGTGGCCAAGATCGGGGACTTCGGGATGGCAAGAGACATCTACCGGTGGGTGCGGGTGTGGGGGACGTGGGAAGGCAGCGGCTCTCGCGGGGATGGCAGCATCAGGACTCATCACCTCCTCTTTCCTCTCACAGGGCCAGCTACTATCGCAAGGGGGGCCGGGCCTTGCTGCCAGTCAAGTGGATGCCCCCCGAGGCCCTCCTGGAGGGTGTGTTCACATCCAAGACAGACTCCTGGTGACTGAATCCTCCTCTCCCCTCCCTCGAAGCGAATCCTGGCCTTTCCCTGCGCGGGCTCCTCATGATGAGCCTCACTTGTTTCCCACCCTGATGCAGGTCCTTTGGGGTTCTGCTCTGGGAGATTTTCTCTCTGGGCTACATGCCCTACCCTGGGCGCACCAACCAGGAGGTGCTGGACTTCGTTGTCGCAGGGAGCCGGATGGACCCTCCGAGAGGCTGTCCAGGACCTGTGTGAGTTAGGAGTACTGCCCGGGGAGGGGAGGGCGCCTCCAGGCCAGGGGTAGCACACACTGCTTCCTCTCCCCAGGTACCGCATTATGACCCAATGTTGGCAGCACCAGCCCGAGCTCCGCCCCAACTTTGCCAGTATCTCAGAGCGCCTGCAGTACTGCACGCAGGTGTGCCTCCATCTCCCCTGCTGCCTGACCACCCTGGCACAGCGGGTCAGAAAAAAACCCACAAAGGGGCTGGGAAGGTGGCTTAGTGGTAGTGCTCACCTGGCATGCATGAGACCCTGGGTTCAATTCCTCAGTACCACATACACAGAAAAAGCTGCAAGTCTCTGGCCCCTTGGCCCCACCAACTCCCCCATTGCAGGACCCTGACGTGCTGAATTCTCCCCTGCCAGTGGAAGCTGGGCCCATCGTGGAGGAGGAAGGGGCTTGTGCACTAGGGAACAGGCCTCTGAAGGTCCTGAGAGCCCCACCCCCCCAGGACCCAGGTTCAGACAGCCTGAAAAGCCGGGGAGGAAACCTCGGCACCTGGCTGTCGGCCGGCCTCAAGCCTCTCAAATGTGGAGGCCTCCAACCTCAGAACCTTTGGAACCCCACCTATGGCTCCTGGGCCCCAAGGGCACCTGTGCAGGGTGACTCGGGCATTGACCTGAGCTCCTCCCTGCACCCCTTCCCAGGCCTCTAGGTGGCTTGTTGTTCCTGTAGCCTCTGTCCCCTGCAGTCTGAGCTGCATGTTTGGGCCTGTCTCAGCGCTGGCCTGGCAGCAACAGACTTTCCATTCTGGAAACCAACCCAGGCCTCCTGGGAAGGGCCTGGCCCCTCCCGGCTTTTGGTATTGGGGGCCAATGGCCACAGCCTGCCCGCCCCGGCCGTCACTGGGGAGTTCTGGACTGCCTTCTCCCCACGGTGCCATCCCCAACCCTGCAGCTGTTTCAAATAAAAAGCTCTTCTCGCATCCTCCAGTGATCTGTGTGGCCGTGGACTCTGGCACTGGGCAAGAGTGGACCAGAGGAGGGAGGGGATGAGACGAGTCACAGAAGCTAGGTCTTTACATTTTATTGGGAAGGGGAGTCCACTGTAGTGTAGGAAGTTAGACCAATAGGTCTATACCTATGAAATAATCTTTTTTCTGGCTGCTCTGGAGAGCTGCGTAGAGAGCAGCCTCAGAAGAGCTGGGCTGAGGAAAAGCCTGGGCTCCCTTCCCTTGCTGTAACTGGAGTGCCGTTCAGCTCTGGGAACCTGAGGCTTCTTTGGAGGCCAAATGCCAGTACTGGCAGTGCAGCCCCTTAGTGACTGACACCTAGTCCTGCAGGGCTGGGTGAATGCCCGCCCAGCGGGATTCCAGTCTCCTGCCGGCATGCACAGAGGGGGCACGACCCTAGGTCCACACGTCTGTCCGGCAGCCAGCCCAAGTGGGGATGAGGACCCAGTCTCATCTCTCAGCCAGGCTGGCCAGGATGCCAATTAGATTGTCCAGCCCCAGCAAATAGCCATCTTCACGGTTGCCCTCTTCCCAGGGTCTTCGGTGGTCCAGGATCTGGCCATCAGGGAGGGGTGTGGTCTTGCCAAAGTCGATGAGCCACACACCAGCACGATGGCAATGATCATGCACGAAGAGGAGGGAGCTCCCAATTACCTGCGAGCCCCACAGAGTCAGGCCCTGCTTCCGCAGAAGCCCCACAGACCAGACCCCGTCACCTGACCCACCGGCCTCTTACCTCATGTCTCCTGAAGAACTCGGAGACCTCCAGGGTGTCCCGGATCTGCTGCAGGCGGTTCAGATACCTCCTCTGCAGAGGATGGGGTGAACAAATTAATGACGTGCTATGGGAACGTGTCCAACTTAGAGCAGCACCTCGCACCCTCAGCTCGGCACACGTGCCTTGGAGAGAGACACTCATGGCCCACCAAGGAAGAAAGTGAAGCACAGAGAGGTAACGGCTACCAGGGGATCCCATGGGCCGGGGCACCCGAACAGATGAGCAGGAGGTATCCTGGGCGCCCCAGAACAGACGAGCAGGAGGTACCCTGGGCGCCCCAGAACAGATGAGCAGGAGGTACCCTGGGCGCCCCAGAACAGACGAGCAGGAGGTACCCTGGGCGCCCCAGAACAGACGAGCAGGAGGTACCCTGGGCTTCAGACACTCCCCACACCTCGGGCTCTGGCTCTCACCAATACTTCTGTGTCCCCTTGCACGAACTCCTCAAAGACGCGGGTCACCTGCTCCCGACTTCGGGTAGTCTTGAAGTCGGTGCTGCAAGAGCCGTCGGCTTTCTGAAGGAGGTGGGCAGGGAGTGTCAGGGGCCGGGTCCCGCCTGGAGGGAGAGGATCATGCAAGGGGTAGCCGGGCAGTGCCACCCTCCACCCCCCCATGTCAACTTCTAGGCGCCAGGAGATGGTGGCTAGAAGGTGTGGCCTGGCAAATGGAGGGGAGGGGGGACGGGGAGGGGAGGGCCGGGCGGGCCCCTCCTGTCCTGGCCCACCTTGATGCCCTCGATGCGGAAGCCCAGCGTGGTGCTGGAGCTGATGCCTTCCCGCCACTGCATGTAGCGCGGCTTGGTGACGGCGCGCTGCGCGTGCTCCTCCTCGGTGGGCGCCTCGGGGTCCACCGCCAGCATCTTCTTGTACATGTCCTTGCGCAGCTTGGGCCGCTCGCGGGCTTTGGTCAGCTCCTCCTCCAGGTAAGTCCTGCGGAGGGGTGGGGGGGGCAGGTCGTGGTGGGGCGCACAGAGAGGCCCCCCCAGTCCCTCCCCCCTCCCCGGGGCGGGGGGGGGGCGCACGCGTCCGCACCTGACGCCCATCTTGCAGTCCAGCACGCAGGGCCCGTCGAAGCCGTCCAGCAGGTCCTGCAGCTGCAGGTAGCTCTCGCCGTCGCGCTCCACCTCGCCGTGGAAGGCGGGCACGCAGCCCCGCAGCGCGTCCGCCATCAGCCGCGCCAGGCAGTAGCGCTCGGGCTCCGAGCTGCGCTTCAGGATGAGCCCGCTGGTGCCCGCCGCCTTGAAGCTCCCTGCGGAGGGCTGGGCTGAGCGCTGGGGGGGGGGAGGGGAAGGGGGTCCCCGGGCCCGGCCAGCTGCCCCACCCCCACCCCGTGAGGCCCACCTGTGTGGCCTGCCAGCTGCACCCACGAGTAGCGCTTCTTGAACGGGCTGATGACCGGCAGGTTCACCATGGTGCGGATCTTTTGCCAGTGGCTTTTCTGAAAGCAACACAGGGGTGGTGTGTGTGCGCACACGTGTGTGTGTGTGTGTGTGTGTTCCCCTGCCTGTAAATCGGCATCTCCCCAAGGCCTCAAGTCCCCCCTTTTCTGGAACGGAAGCAGAGACTAGAGGATTCCTCTGTTCATCCCTTAACTCATTCGCTCCTTCCCCTGGCTGTGAGGGGTTTGACCAGCCCTGAGGGGGAGCCGAGGCCAGAGAAGGCTCCTTGGTTTCTCGAGCAGACAGAAAATAAATAAAAGCCCTGGACTCTGGTCAGAAAACTCAGCTCCACCACTCAAAAAATGGTAGGGGCAGATTGCTGAATTGTTCCATGGTGGTTTTTCTTCCTCTTTTTTAAGTGGTACTTAAGTTCGAACTCAGGGACCCGTGCCTGCTCACTGGTGCTCTACCCCCCCAGCCACGCCCCTCAGCCTGAGGATCACCCTTGATGCCAACTCCCAGCTCTACCAAGGGGAAATTCTGAATAGGTTTGGGGTGGAGCCAATGTCTCAGGAGATGGGGGGCGGGGCGGGGCTGAGAAACAAACCTATGTGTATGAGAGTATCAGTTTGTAAAATGTGGGAATGGATTCCCTGGCTGCGCTTGAGCATGACAGGCATTCAGCTCCCCTGTCCCATTCCTTGGCACGAAGCAAAAGCCAGATAAACCTAGATCTCTGATTCACTCACTTGGGATGCTAGTTCCTTTAATTCAGAGACACTGATACTGAATCAACCCTTCACGTAAGACCAGCACAGTGAGGCCAGCCTGGCACCTCAACACCCCTCAGCTTGCCTCCATATTCCACGGACTCCTTGGAATTGGCCTTTGGTTCTGATCTGTGAGCTGCAAAGCAGAGGTCCTGTCATCTTAAAGCAAAACTGGCAGGGAGCCAGATGCCCTGTAATCCTAGCTACTCAGGAGGCTGAGATAGGAGGCTCACAGTTTGAAGCCAGGCAGGAAAATCCGAGAGACTCAACTCCAATTAACCACCAAAAAAGCCAGAAGTGGAGCTGTGGCTCAAGTGGCAGAGTGCTAACCTTGGGTACAAAAGCTCAGAGTGAGTGTCCATGCTGAGTTCAAGAGTTCAAGCCATAGGACACATACACACACACACACACACACACACACACACACACACACACACA
>NW_012267227.1:17007737-17012281 GCF_000151885.1 Dipodomys ordii
AAAAAAAAAAAAAAAGAACAGAAAACCCCATGACTTAGGAACTCTATCCAATCCTGAAAGTATCTCATATATTCTGGATCTTTTTTGCTTCCCTCCCCAAATTCATCCATGATGTGTCTCCTCTGTGAAGCACACAGGTCTGTGTGTCCACTGCCCCCTTGCAGGTATGCTTGCTTTTCAAAGGAGACTAGACTAGAAGCCAACATCCCTGCTGCAGGAGAATGTGGAGAGGGAGAACTGGGGAGCGGAGGGCTGCTGACCATAAAGCCTTGCACACAGGGAGGAGATGGGGGTTGGTGACAAAGCATCGAACAGTTGGCTCCAGTCCTGGCTTTCTCACTTTCTGGCTGAGTGAACACAACCAAGTACTGTCATCTGTGTGGGCCTGTTTCCTCTGGGAGGACGTAGCGGCTGCCCTAACACGAGCCACCATTTACTGACTGCCTGCTGCATGCCAGGCACCTTCGCATCTTCCTTCAGACAGCCCTGCTCTCCCATTGCTACTGAAGTTCCTACATGGCACGCTGGGGTGTGATCACATGTCCAATCCCTGGGGATCTGGGGGTGTAGCCAGAAGCAGCCCACTAGCAGCATGACATCTCTTTCAGAACTCCCTTTTAAAATCTTTAAATACATACAAGGCTTGCATTCTGCTAACATAATAAAATCCAAGTTTTATTATAAAACTCCCCACCTCCAAACCCTCAAGTAAAATTCCAGGGAAGTGATTATGTACCACGTGCATTAGCCCCATCCCAGTCCTCTTCTCTCGCGTTCACTCGCAATCATGCTATGACGCCCAGACCCAGCAAGCACGAGAGGTGGCATTATTACGCTCATTTTATAGGGGGCTCAGAGGACTTAGCATCTCCTAACATTCTGCATCTACAGGGTCCAAGTTTCTGACTCTACCACTTCAATTCCTTCCCCGTGGTCCAACTGCCCTAGCACTTTCCAGAGCCCATGTTACCCTTCTGTCTGGCTGGGAGGGCTTTGATTTCTGTGGAAACACCGGGATTTGCTGTGGTGCTCTCTCCACTGGCTCCACACCTTCCCTTTATCCAAAGGAAGGGGGTGGATAGGAACTTCAGGTAGGCTTACGAGTCTAAAGACAGAATTTGGGATAGCGGGACCAGAATGGGTGTAATGACAAAAGAAAAAAGCTGTACCTCTGTAGCCACCCTAAGTGGAAGGGGGACCTGGGCACGGTGGCTCACGCCTGTCATCCTAGCTACTCAGGAGGCTGAGATCTGAGGATCGAGGGTCAAAGCCAGCCTGGGCAAGAAAGTCTATGAGACTCATTCCCAATTAAGCATAAAAAAAGCCAGAAGTGGAGCTGTGGCTCATATAGAAGAGAACTAACCTTGAGCAAAAAAAGCTCAGGGTCAGTGCCCAGGCTGAATTCAAGCCCAGAGATCAGCGCGCACGCGCGCACACACACACACACACACACACACACACACACACAGTGGAAGGAGAACCAATCTTGGGTTTGGTCAGGAAAAGGAATGAACTATCTTTTCTTCTGGGGTCCTGAGGATACATGAGGAAGCTAAAGCTGGAAAGGGGGGCCTGGTTAAAAACAGGGTTCATTGAGCTAGGACTGGCAGCACATGCCAGTAGTCCCAGCTACAAAGAAGGCTGGGGCAGAAACATCATTTGAGCCTACTAGTTCACAGACCAGGCTGGGAAACCTAGTGAGACCTAGTCTCAATTAAAAAAATTGAAGTGGTACACCAGCCCCTGGCTGATGTGTGATAATGGCATCTACTTGTCCCCATGCCAAGGTGAAATGGGGCCGCCTCCTACTCTCCCTACCTTGGTTTTGTATCTCACAGGAGCTAAGAGCAGCAGCAACTAAGGCTGGTGGTTCTAACTGGGCAGGAAACAAAGGCCTTTCATGCGCATTATCCCAGCAGAGCCCTTGCTGCCGCCTCCCTAGGTTTCTTATGACAGGATCTAGCAGCCCTGTCAGTCATGGATGCAGTCAAACAGGAGTTGATGCTAGTGTCTGGAACCTGACTCACTGCTATCTTCCAACTCAGGTAACCTTCCACGGGAGGTGCCTTTCCACGGGGAACATAATGCATTCACAAATTAATGTATCCAAAGAGCGTTTGGAGAATCATTGAGTGGGTGGGTTGGTAGGTAAGTGGGTGGAGATTTTCTCTCATGAACGGGCAGGGAAAGATATTTTTGAGCAGGTGAGATGTTTTATTGTAAGGGTATTGGGAAGCAGATTTTTGATATAACTAGGTGAGATGGAGATGCCAAGAAGGCCAGAGCTTCATCCTTTGGCCCAACCCTCCTTTAGAAATCAACACACGAAGCCAGGCACCTGCGGCTCACATCTGTAATCCTAGCTACTCAGGAGGCTAAGATCAGAGGACTGCAATTCAAGGCCATCCCAGGCAGGAAAGTCCATGAGTCTTATCTCCAATTAATCACAGAAAAAGCTGGAAGTGGCACTGTGGCTCAAGTGGTAGAGCACTACTAGCCTTGAGCAAAAAGGAGCTCAAGAACAGGGACCAAACCCAGAATTTGAGCCCCAGGATCAGAAAAAGGAAAGAAAAAGGAAGGAAGGAGGAAGAAAACCAACACACAGAGGCAACTTGGGCATCATGGGCAAAAGCCAGGGTGACTTTAGCACAGGAGGACCCAGCAGGCTGAGCGGGCAGGGCTTGGCTGCATCCTAGCTCAGAGTCCCCTGTCTAAGCTTTGTTTAGAAGCCTTGAGAATACCTGCTCCCCCTTTCGCCCCACACAGCCTGCCTCCTGCCAGAAGTGAGCCTGCGCTCTGACACTGGCTCTCTTCCCCACCCTCTGTGTTTCTGGCTGAAGCTCTCTGTCCGCCCAGCACCCACTCCATGTTCCAGTTGTCCTATCAAACTAGCACTCCCTGTGCTGGGGGCGGGGGGAGAGCAAGCAGTTTAAATTTATAAAATGATTTGCACTAAGGTATGAGTGACCCACGGCTTCACCTTCCCATGGGCAATTGCCTTCTTAAAAGGAAGTCTGTTAACCTAAATTCTGCTCTATAATTAGTGGAAAGTGATGTGTGGGGGTTCGGAGTGCGGGAAGGGGGTGGCATCCAGGTCTCCTTACCTAGAGTGGAGCTCGGAGAGAAGAAAACCGGTAGGGCACCCACCCTCTCTTCTGCAATAGCCGCCTGGCAGCTGTTCTAGGAGGCAGTCAAGGCCTCAGGGCAGTCCTCACAACTGCCCTTGCTAAGCCGCATGTGGGGTTCCCTGCCTGGGATCCCCTCCATCGGAGGAATGGACACTGGACAGAGCGAGGCTGCCCCGGGTCTCAACCTCTCCGCTCTGGGAAGCCGGCTCAGGCTTTGAGAAGGCAAAGCTGGTTGTATTCGCCAGACAGAGGCAGGAAAAGCCTTTCTGGGTCCCAGATGTGCCCAGGCTGAGCTGGCAGAGGTCGGCCAGGTGGCAGCCCTGGAGTGCAGACCCAGTACCTTCTCCCAGGTGTATTCTTCCAACTGGGGAACCCTTAAAGGCGACCTGGGAGGGCGCGCTGCGCGGCTGGCCGCGGGACGGCAGAGGCAAAGTCCGCTCAGGGTCCTTCTTGAGGACGCAGGCTCACTCAGTCAACAGCTCCGAGCTTATCTAATGGCTGTTTGCCTTCGGGGAGGCCCCGCGGGCTGGGGGTTGGGAAGGCCTGGAGGATGCAGCCTTGGGCTGGAAAGGCCACCAGCTCCGGGCAGCGCCTTAGAGAGGCCAGGCCCTGGATGGAAGTGGCTGACCAGGATAGGCTGTGGGATCTCCACCGCACGCCTGCAGAGACCCCCAGGGCGGAAGCGGGGTGCTCCCACGCCCTCGGCCCGCCTCGCCCTTCCTCCCTCCCTGCGCCCGCCTCCGGGACGTCTGGACGGGGTCCCCGCCCAGCTGCGCGTCTCCCCCTTCCGCCCGGGTGCGCAGGCCGGGATGAGGATGAGGGAGGGCTCCCGCACCTGTGGCCCCGCGGCGGGGTGGGGGGAGGGGGTGTCCCCGCTCCGGGCAGGTGTTTTTGATGGTGTCCCCCTCTGTGTATCACTGTGCAATCCCCTCTCCCCGCACGCTAAGTCTCCAGGTGTGCGGCGGGGGTGAGGGTCTGCCAGGCCCAGGCGCGCCCCCCCCACCCCGCTCTCCCCGCGTCGTCCTAGCAACCGAGGCACGCGTCCCGGGAGGGCCGGGGGCTCCCTGCGAGTCGCCGCTTCTGGGGAGAAAGCCGAGAGAGATCCTGGGTCTGCGCGTCGCGCCGGGGGCACAAGCACCACGTGGAACCGAGGCAAGTCCACGCGGACCGCGGCCAGCGAAGTGTCCGTCCGCGGTTCAAGCACCGCGGGGTGCGCAGCGCACGCACCTTGGGGCCCGGGCAGGGGCCACGCTTTCATCTCACCCGGGTCCGTGTCAGCCAGGTGGGTGAGCCTGGCCCCCGCATATCCAGGCAGCGACGAACGGACTGATCCGGTCCCCCTCCAGCCTCAGTTTACCCTCCCACCGGCCACGCGTAGGCGCGGCGGGGCCGGGAGAGCCGGGTGCGCGCCAGGTG
>NW_012267227.1:17013708-17059048 GCF_000151885.1 Dipodomys ordii
CCCCCCCCCCCCCCCCCATGCTGAGCCCTTGCTCACCGCCCTTTCTTGGAGCTGGACGCTTGAAGTCTGTAGTGGCTTTAAGCTGGTCATTTCACCTCTCTGAACTGAGGCCGGCCCTCCTCCACGGGGTGACTGTCCACGGAGTCATATTTAAAGAGTGTAGCTAGCCCAGCGGCACAGCACTGCCCAGCCTGGGGTTCGAGAAAAACAAAAAAGAAAAAGAAAAACAAAAAAGTGTGAAATCGCAAAAGCCTGTGTCATTTTCTTTGTGGCAGCAGAGCAGCGCCTCAGCGGCCGGGTCTAAAGGCAGGTAGAGTTGGAAAGCTGGAAGGGGCCTTTGATATAATCCTAGCCTCACTCACCTGACACAAGCACTGGAGGGGAGGCCCGGTTGGGGCACTTGCACAAGACTGCAGCTAGCTAGTGGTCCCACCAAGGTGTCCTAAGTACCCTGTCTGCTTCTCCTATGCTAATGCTGTTTCTTTCATTAGCATCTCCTACTTCCTTGCAGAAAACATTAGGGTCACCTAGTGAGGAAAAGCCTGAGGCTCCTGGTTGAGCTATGGGACAAAGTCAAAATAGCAGGTGCTCCGTGTCAAGGCAAGAACACACTGTGAAGCTCTACAACCTGTTTTTAGCGTTTCTCCTCTGCCTTTGTTCCCAGATATATATATATATATATAGCTATAGATATATACACATATATGTATATATATGAGAGATCTATCTATATATATATGAGATCTATCTATCTATATATATCATATATACCCCAGATATATGAGCTATACACATATGAGATGGAGTCTTACTATGTATGGTATCTTAAAACTGCTGGGCTCAAGTGATCTTCCTGTCTGTACCTCCTAAATGACTCACCAACTCAGCAAAGCAACATATCTCTTTCACACCCTTCAGCCGGGTGATCCTCCTGGACTGGACGTTGTAGCCCTGCCTTCTGAAGGGCCTCAGTGCTCACCTGCGTCTGTGGCCTTCAGGCTTCATTTATCTGCTTGAGAGCTGCAGTCCTCCTGGGGGGCAACCATGCTGGCACCCAAATACTGGGAAAGGGAGGCCTGGAAAGTGGGACGTGCACAGTGAGGGCTTTCCTCATTTGCCTGCGCTCTCCTCCACCCCACGTCCACGACAGAACCAGCAGCCTCAGGGACAGGAGAAACATCGCTGTTCACTACCACACTCTGTGGTACAGGGGAGCGGACAGTTTGGACTGTCATGTTTCTCCAGACAGAACAGGTGGTGCCAGGTCTCTTTCTGGTAACATGTCATTCACTGTGGAGCTCGGTGCCCTTCCAAGGGACTTCCTGATCCGAAGACTCCAATATTCTGTGGCAATACCATTGACTCACTCACTTATTCACAGAGTAAACAAACTTCCCTTGAGCAGCTGCTAGGAGCCAGGCTAGGCATAAAGAAGATCCAACTGAGTGGCCCCTTACTGGGAGTGATGATAGGAACCAGAAAGGATTCAACCAGAAAACAGGTCCCCAGATACCGAATGGCTGCCTCCACTCTGTTTCCAAGGGATTGTCATTCAGCCCCGGGGAATGACAGTGTCTCAGCTGCTTCATCCACCCCGGACATTCAGCGGCAACATTAGCATGGGGAAGGACAGGAGCTCTCTCTTCCCTCTCCTGGACAAAGGATGTCTGTCTTCATTTGGCAGATAGGCTCCTGACCTTCCCCTGCCATCTCGGCCCCATCCCTGACAGCCGAGACTTTGTGGGAATGTTCTGGAATGGGTGTAATTGACAGTATTTAGCAGGGACCTAGCCAGTGCTCCCTGACCATTCACAATCTTGTCACTCTTGTCTAAAGCAAACAATGTGTCACCATGCCTGTGTGTAATAAGAACTCAGTCTCTCTTATCACATTCTGGAGACAAGGGCTGGGTCCTTCCAGGTGCCCATGTTCTTGTGAGTCTGCTCTTGAATGGCAGAATCTCCCAGTAATGACTAAGTGGGGGCAGAGCTGGCCAGGAGGCTCTGAGGTTGGGCGCTGGGGGGTGTCCAGAAGGGTGCAGGGGCGTTCCCCCCTCACATGCAGGGTGCGGTGGGTGAAGCCCAGCTGCAGCTGTCAGGCTGGAGCCCATGGGGCTGTAGCCCCATTTCTTTAACCTAAAAGACAGGAAGCCTACGTTGCTGCTGCGGATGGAGGCAGCCTCCCCCTGACACTACCTCACTCATTCTGCCATTCTGGAGGTCCAATGGCCCAGCACATGTAGACCCCCGCAGGAAGTCTGCTAGGTTCCTCCCCCTCCTTGTTCTGGTCCTGTTGATTGGGTGTGGATGGTGTGCCAGGCGGGTGGGGGCGGTAGGCCCGGAAGACACTGGGGAGGCTGGGGGTGTGCCTCATGGTAAATGCCAAGTTTAGGGAGTAGGAGCACAGGCAATCTGGAGGTGGGGGGTGTTGAGGTAGACTTTGAGGAGCATGACAGGGAAAATGGACGGACCATTGCCTTCGGGACAAGGTAAATGAGCTTGTGTGGTTGAGCATTGTTTGAGCTCTGCATGTGCTCAGCAAGACAGGGCGAAGTGGAGGTGGGGCAGCGGGGGAGGGAGAAACGATTCTTTTGAAGGCTTGGAGGCAGTTACCATGGAAAGGATCAGAACTCTGTTGGACTCTTACTTGATTCCTGGTCATGGTGGGGAGGTAGTCTCCTAATAAAGGCAGTGTGTGTTGGAAAGTCAGAATGACAAGAACAGGCCAAGCCAGGGCATCTTCTTTGGAAGGGTCCCCATACCAGACTGGGTGCCCATGAGAACCCTAACCTGGAGGCAAGGTCCCCCCACTTCCCCAAGTCCCCAGGTGGGAGCCCCTGTATGTGTGTGGGGGTGGGGGTGGTGCCTGTTCTGGGGCTTGAAATTAGGGCCTCAAAGCTATCACTTGGCTTCTCTCCTCCATCTTCCATCCTCAAGGCTACTTAAGCCACAGCTGCTCTCCTAGCTCTTTTGCTAGTTAAATTGTGGAGATAAGAAAGACCCTTTTATCTCAGCCTGGAGCTGTTTTGGTACAAAATTCTCTTTTTTTGGTAGGCATTGTTCTTAAAAAGTGGATGAAGTGGGTGCTGGTGGCTCATGCCTGTAATCCTAGCTACTCAGGGGCCCGAGATCTGAGGATTGAGGTTCAAAGCCAGGCCAGGCAGGAAAGTCTGAGAGACTCTTATCTCCAATAAACCACCAAAAAACTGGAAGTGATGCTGTGGCTCAAGTGGTAGAACGCTCATCTTGAGCTGAAAAGCTGAGGGACAGCGCCCAGGCCGAGTTCAAGCCCCACTATTGACAGAAAAAAAAAAAAAAAAGACAGAATTCTGGTGCCAGTGGCTCATGCCTCTCGTCCTAGCTACTCAGGAGGTTGAGATCACAGTACAAAGCCAGTCCAGACAGTGAAGTGTATGAGACTCTTATCTCCAAAAAGCCAGAAGTAGAGCTGTGGCAATGTGGTAGAGTGCTAGCCTTGAACAAAAAAAGCTCAGGGACAGCGATGCCTAGGCCCTGTACCAGCACACACACCACACACACACATACCACATACACACACACCACACACACACAAAAAATTGAACAAAATGAAGTACAGTTTAGCAAAGGATGTATGGTCAGTTGTGTGATCTCTTGGTTCTCTGTGATGTTTTATACTTGATTGAATGCCCCCATATAAATGAAGTATAGAACAACCACAGTAGACCAGCTGAGCCATGGGGTGAATCTGCAGATCTGAAACTGTAGTTCAGTTAAGTCTGTCTCCATCCCCTTTCTTCTAAAGATTACGAAGAACTAAGAGGCTCCACCTGCTATTCTCAACAGCTGGCTTTGTGTGTGTGCATGGCCCAATTCCTGGTGCCTGAACTCAGGGCCTGGGCACTGTCCCATTGCTTTTTTTGCTCAAGGCTTTTCCATTTAAGACAGATCCATGTCTGGCATTTTGGTGCTAAACTGGAGAGAGTCTAATGCAATTCCAGCCTCCTGAGTACTAGGATTACAGGTGTGAGCCACCTCTCCCGGCCTGACATTTCTGAAGCAGTCTCTTGCATTAGTCTGGTCTGAGCTGGTCACTGAAATGTTCTCCAGGGATTCTGGACCCTAATTAACTTACAACTTCTTAGCTTTTTTTTTTTTGGGGGGTCCAGTCATGGGGCCTGAGCTCTGGGCCTGGGCACTGTCCCTCAGCTCTTCAGCTCAAGGCTAGCGCTCTACCACTTGAGCCACAGCACCACTTCCAGCTTTTTTCTTTTTGCTTATGTGGTGCTGAGGAATCGAACCCAGCGCCTCAGGCATGCAAGGCAAGCGCTCTACCACTGAGCCACCTTCCCAGCCCCACAACTTCTTAGCTTTATAACTAAATTTACTCTTTTAGTTCCTGATCCTGTCTTGTCCCATATCCATGTTATTCTCCTGTAGTCTTTGCTCCATCACATTTGGGTGATAGATTGGCTAATTCTACAAAGCTTAGACTCTGTCTCTCTTTCTCTCTCTCCTCTCTCCCCCAGCATTTACCGAGTCCCCGAGGGACAAGAATGCTTAACACAGTGTTGACAGGTTGTGCGTCCAGGGCCTGTGTGTGCTAGGCAAACACTCTTTCACGAGGCTGCAGGCCTCCCTTCTTGAGCTGTCTGTGTAGACCAGCATGCTTTCAAAGTTGCATCAACCTCCCTCCAGTTCCCCCCTGCCTCAATGAACCGCTGCTCCAACCTGAGGCAGCTTGGACCCAGCGCCTACCACTTGTCCACTTGGACCTTCCTAGCTCTGGAGGGGGCAATGACCTGGGATGATCTTGCTTTCTATGTTCAGATAAACAGCCTCAACACTGAGGCCAGGGGCCCTCACAGATCTCTCACTTATACAGGACACTGTTTTAACACAGGACAGAAAATAAACAGGAGGGGGGAAAAATCCTGTGCCTAGGCCATGTAATAGCTGCGAGGGTGGAATTCTCACTGAGGTTAGGTGTGTTAGGAGCCACCTTACCCAGTAAAAGCTTTCTGGTCTCTTACCAAGCCTCAGCAAGAAAACAGATCCAGAGGCTGCTCTAGTGTAGGCAGTACTCTACAGAGAGGCTTCTGGGAAACCGGGCTGCTAAGGCCTGGGGAAGGTTCACTCAGTGGGTGCAGGGCTAGAAGTGGAAAGAAGGAAAGGAAGAAAAGAGTTCCACTGGACTTTCAAACACGGCTGTACGAGGTGCTACTCAGGATGTGAGCCTCAGACTAAATCTGATCCCTTTGTTACAACGCCACCACGCTTCTTCACAAAAAGCTGTTCAATTTGAGTGACATGTCAGGACTTCACAGAAACCAAGAACAGCAGCAGCGTTCTCTGTGAAGGGAAACTGCAAACAGCACTTATGCTGCACCCATCAGAAGCAAGGCAGACAGACATATCTGTCTCTCTATGTCTACGTATCTTATATCTCTATCACGAGCTAGGTATCTGGCTTTGGTTCTTAAGCTAAAATGTATGACACAATTGCGGGTGCCACTCCCTTCAATACTGAAGTGAGCTCAGCAAGAAGCCTGCCGGCAGGGCAATCTAGCATCCTCTACCTGGCCAAGACCCCAGCTCAGCAGAGAGTGCAGGCAGATGCCGGGCCTTGACCCCCCTCACCAGACGGGAGACCGGGCTGGCCACGTTTGTCTTCTCTGGTTGGCTTTTCTCCCTGCCCTGTGCTATGGCTTCTGGGCGTGCAAGGGAGCAGCAGCGCCAGTGGGGGAAGGGCGGGCAGCAGTGGTAAAGTGCTACAGTGTGATGCAGTTTTAATAAAAATTTTATTACACAGCCATAATGTAATTGACACTTTTCCAAATCCAAATGATACTAAATACAGATCTACACAGTGGGTCAGAACGACTCCCACAAATCATATGGATTCTATGATTTTATGCCTTTTAAAACCAGAAAGAGAAAAAGGAGTCCAAGTTTGTTTGACATGATAGGAGAGGTTCCAGCAGCCCCAAGGCTCTGCCCGAGCCCCGGCAATATTTAACAGTCTGTGATTCCACATTTACACAATAGTCTATAAAGAGCTTTGGTCAATGGACTGTTCAAGTATATATGATTTCAATGAGTCCATCACCAGTCCTGTGCCCAACCCAGCTGTGTCCCAGCTACCACATAGCTGTGTTACAGTCATAGTTACCAATTTTACAGTCACAATAAAAACCATCCATTGCTGCTTCCTTAAGAGTTAAAAAAAAAATGTAAACTAAGTTAAAGCAACACTGAGGCTGTACTGAATCAGAAAGAGCGATCAGAGTTTGTTTTTATGTTTAAATACAACGGAACTCATGATTTCCCATCATCCCCCCCTTCGTTAAACGAAAGCAGAGCGGAGTAGAGCAGAGCGGAGCTTCCTCTCCCTTCCACAGAAGTCAGCGCTCACTGTTTCTTTAGCTTAGTTCTCGGTATATATAGTGAGTCTTACTTTGTTCTGGAAAGATTTGTTAAATGCCACTTTTATTTACACTTGGAGCTTTACACCTGAGAACGATTATCAAGCAGTCAGCTGGTCTCTTTCCAAACATCTCATCATGACACACACACTTCTGCTGGCTTCACCCTCGTGCACAACACTATATGCTTACCATGGATATGCACACTCGGCTCATGCTGCTGACATTTGCAACCTAATCTGTTTGTTTGCTCTCCACATTCATGTTGAATGATCTTGAAAACAAAACAACATGTTATTCTTGCCAAAACATGAAAACAGGAGGAGGAGATGGGTAGAACTGGGTGGGAACAAGACATACTATGTCCAGCCAGGAAGCTGCGCAGGAGATGCGCCAGACGCCTCTGCTGCCTCCCCTGGCACTGCCCTGGATCTCCCTCCCGCCTGCCAGGTCGCGGCTGAGGGCAGGGGAATGAACCAGAAGGCGTTTGGTTGCCCCAGTGGGGAGGTGAGGGGGGAAGGGGCAGAGAGGGAGTCACACAGCTACAGCAGCCAGGCCTGTTTAGTAAGAAGAGTCACATTTAATGAGTTTCTTTCTTGCAGTTTCAGATGCTCAAGTACAGCTGAAAAAAATCTGAAACAGCTATAGACCCATGACAGACTGATACAAAGAGTACTCCATTTTTAAAAAATGATAAAAAAATCCACACACACATCTACACGCACGCACACACACACATACACACACACTCACTCTCAAATTAGACCCCCCCCCTCCCCACAAATGTACACTTTTTGGAAACTAAACTGGTTTTGAAAATGCCTCTTCCACAGAGAGGGAAAGAAGGGAGAGATAGGAAGGAGGGTTACGGTGCCTCATCTCCACTCCCTTGAAAGGGTCGGGCGCCAAATGGTCGACGGATGGGCCCACGGCAGTCTGGAGGGAGACTGTCCAGCGCTGCTGCTATTGCCACCAGGGGTCCAGCAAGAATCCCAGCTCCATGGTAATACTGAATGTGTGCAGAGTGGCCAATGAACTGTGCTGGTTAAAGAAAAACCAAAACCAGAAAACAAAACAAACAAAAAAAAAAACAAAACCAAAACCGGCAAAACACAAATCTAAAGACCTGGAAAACCCGAGACAGCCCAGATCCACACTGGGTGGGGCCTAGGGGTTGGTGGAGACAAGGGAGGTCTATACAGAGAATGGTTTATATTACAGATGACTGGCAGTTCAGAGTCTCTTCCCAGTTCTACTGCTGCTCCAGCCCACAGAGGGCAAACCAAAGGAAAAGAGGAGAGGAGAGGTGGGACACCGGTGGGGCATGCAGGGTTGGAGGCAGCAGGCTGGGTGCGCTCAAATAAGCCCTCGTCGTTTTTTGTAGTCCTCTAAGTTCAGAGATCTCCGTGGAGCTCCATCCTTGGCTGGCGGGGCCTTGGAGGTGATGGCCAGAGCCTTGGACTCTGCGGGAAGGAAGAGCAGACTGGTGTATGAAGAGCCCAGCACACAGGAGAGAGCCTTTGCATCTGACTGCAGTCTGCTCCATCTCGAAACACACCGGTGGCCTGTCTGACCCAGCCTCTACAGGCACTGGGGAGCAGACACCCCACTTCTTCCCTCTGGTCAGGCCTCCTCGCTGGCTGAGGGACGGGGATTCGTCTGGCACCCAGCTACCCATGCCACACGTACCTGAGCTGGGAACCTGTAAATCAATCTTCACATCAAAATCATGGACTTTGAACAGGTCTTCTGAGAGGTCACTGGCTGACTTAGAATTCAAATCTTTGTCTTTTCCCTGGCCCTGCAATGAGAAAAGGAAGAGGTAAGAACATAAATTTAAGTACATTTCAAGCAGTGGCAGCCATTGGTGTCAAAGCCCTTGTTCAGGTTCATTAGATTTCCCTGTTAATGCTCTTTACATCTATTTTTATTTTTGGGGTCTGATACTAGGCTTGAACTCAGGGCCTTGTGCTTGCTTGAGTTACATAACTTATCCTGACTTTTTAAAATTAATTTTAGCCGGGGGCTGGTGGCTCACGTCTGTAATCCTAGCTACTCAGGAGGCTGAGATCTGAGGATCGAGGTTCAAAGCCAGCCTGGGCAGGAAAGTCCATGAGACTCTGATCTCTAGTAAACCACTAAGAAAACTGGAAGTGGCGCTGTGGCTCAAGGGGTAGAGCACTTGCCTTGAGTTGAAGAGCTGAGGGACAGCGCCCTGGACCAGAGTTCAAACTCCATGACCAAAAAAAAATTAATTTTAGGTTTTTGTTTTTTTGTGGTTGGTCGTGGGGCCTGAATGCTGGGCCTGGGCGCTATCCCTCAGCTCTTCAGTTCAAGGCTAGTGTTCTACCACTTGAGCCATGGCACCACTTTCAGCTTTTTTCTGCATATGTGGTGCTGAGGAATCGAACCCAGGGCCTCATGCAGGAGAGGCAAGCACTCTACCACTGAGCCACCTTCCCAGCCCTAAAATTAATTTTAAAATTAACTTTCAAAGTTACTTTTTTCTCTGCAGTGCTGGGGGGAAACCCAGGGCTGTGACCATACCATGATAGCGGACTGCTACTAAGCTACATCCTCAGCTCTACGAGGCTTTTCAGATTCTTTCTCTTGGGAGGGAGGACAGGAGAGGCCACCTACAGGAGCCTTTTCAGAGTACAAAGTGAAACGGAGAAGGCAGGCTCGGGCCTGCCATGTGTGAGTAGGAAGGGTGGGCTTAAGACAGTTAGCCACCTTCTGATCTAAGATTTCAGGAATTCCCAGGACAGCTGGGGCTCCACAGGTAAAAACCTGAGGGAGAAAGTGGCTTTTAGATAGGCAGTTTCTCTCTGAATACCATGATCACAACCATCAACAGCTAGGGCATACAGAGGAAGGACTGCTAGGTAGAAGTCCATGTTCCTGTCTGTGGGAACATCAGGCTCTCAGGAGGTGAGGTGAGGTGATTTCAGGTCCTAGTCAGCATCCTCGCTGAGCAGCCGGGTGGGAGGGCACTTGCCTTGCTCATTTCCTTTGGAGCATCGGGTAACACTCCAGAGCCATATTTCGCATTGAGCTGGGCTAAGATGGCAGCTTGAACAGCCGGGTCTCTGGACTGAGAGAAAATTTAAGTTATTATAGAGATGTGAAACATCCAGAGTCCTGCTGCCAGACTCTTTCACATCTATTACCTCCAACATCACAAGCACCACTGTGGACTCATTACCAAGTCTGCATAGGATTCAAAGGCAGTAGATAAGGCAACTAAAGGCTTCAAAACTAACCCCAGCCCACCCAAGTCCACGCAACAGAACATGCTATGAGCTCAGCATTTCTGGAGTGGGATCCAAACTCCAAAATGCTTCCAATATCCAAAAACAACATGGTGCTACGAGTGAAAACTGCACATCTGACGTTATGTGTGGCCAAATGCAGGCCCACTAGAAACATGTTGCATATGAGACATAAATGAACCTCGTCCCAAGCTACCTCACTACACATTTGTGAATATTCCCACATTTCCTAAGCTCTGCAACACTTCTGGCTCTCCTCAGCGTTTTGGCCGCTGTGCTGAAGTCTTCTGCACCCACCCTGGTGCAGAGTTACACAAACTCATACCAGGTTCTGACTACCCGTATGCCCTCTACCAAGATAAAAAAAGGAAGTATATAAATGCAAGCAAATCCCAGCTAGGAAAACATTATTTTTAACTTCATTATTAGTTCCCTAATGGGATTCATTTCATGTCCTAGAATCTCGGTTCCCAACTGGAGACATCCTCTCTGGGCACTCACATTGGAAACGATGGTGGGCTTACACTGCCGCCTGGTGAAGGGATCCATCTGCTGGTTTTTCATGTTGTGACTTTCAGCCTGGAACAGAGTGTGCATTTGTCTGAGGCTTACATACAAATAATGTATTTTAAAAGGACCGAGAGAAATCAAATCCTTCTCCCTCGAGAAGATCGGAGCAGAGGCTCAGGGTACAGGACTTGGCCTAGCATGCGTGAGGCCCCAGGGTTTAATCCCTGGCACTGCAAAGCAAAACAAAACACCAAAGCACACGGGGTAGATGGGGATAACAACTAAAAATGAGAAACTGATAGCCATGGAGGAAGGGTAAGACCCTATGTGTCCGTTTCATTTCATGGACAAATCATACAAGGTTTGTGTGATAGAAACACTGCATGCCCGCTAAGTGCATGCTGATCGCAGTAAATGGGAAGAACTCGGGCAACATGCAGAAAAGATTTCCTACCATTACATTATGTCTGCTTCAGGGATTCAGATGAAGTCGTTGTCTTACTCACCACAAGGGCCTTCTCAGACTCCACAATGTTCCACTCCCGGTTCCGCTGGTTGATGTAGCTGTGGGTGAGTAAGAGGGATGAGTCAGAATGCTGGGTTGTGAGAGGAGGGATGGGCCATGGAGCCCTAACCACTGAGATCTGTGGAGTCTGGCCAGCAATGTGTACAAGGCTACAGGTGGCCGGACCGCTGACGCCAAGGTCCCTGGGCCCCCAAACAGGCGTGGTAACACACCTGATAGCAGATATGTTCTTGGTCCGCTGGCGGTCCAGGGCCTCTGCGCGCTCCTCCAGCTCGTTGAGCTGGTCTTGGATTTGTTTGGCCTT
Source organism: Dipodomys ordii (assembly GCF_000151885.1). Taxonomy (NCBI): domain Eukaryota; kingdom Metazoa; phylum Chordata; class Mammalia; order Rodentia; family Heteromyidae; genus Dipodomys; species Dipodomys ordii. The sequence goes on from NW_012267227.1 coordinate 17,024,724, forward strand.
GTCCTGATCCCCGAGGTCCTCAGCCATGGCCTGCATCCAGAGAGACACGAGAGCTCTTGGGATGTGGAGGAACAGTGACACATGGATAAACTTTCGCCTAGTGACCTGGCTGTGGGCCCTGAAACCCAGGCCCCCAGGGCTAAGATGCCCTAACCTAATGAGAGTCCCCTCACCCACTGGCAAGGAGAACAAGGCTCTACCCCAGGTGGGCTGGACAAGGTCAATGGGTATGTGACAAGGGTATGTGACTCCAGACTCTTCTTACTACATGTCAAACTCCGTATTGGGAAGTACGTAGAACACAATAAACGAGATCAATTTCAATTTATACAGAAGAAAATGGCCAAGGAACGAATGCGACTTGGACATGTTAAGAATGCTTTGTATTGCTTAGAATTAGCCAAGAATCTTCTCCCAATCCTGCCGCCACAAACTTTTTCTTTTTCCTCTTTTTTTTTTTTAAAAAAATTATTATTAAGTTTTTTTTGTGTGTGAAAATACCGTACAGAGCACAAAATTTTTTTTTTTTTTGGTCGGTCGTGGGGCTTGAACTCTGGGCCTGGGCGCTGTCCCTCAGCTCTTCAGCTCAAGGCGAGCGCTCTACCACTTGAGCTACAGCGCCACTTCCGGTTTTCTGGTGGTTTATTGGAGATAGGAGTCTCATGGTCTTTCCTGCCTGGGCTGGCTTTGAACTGCGATCCTCAGATCTCAGCCTCCTGAGTAGCTAGGATTACAGGCGTGAGCCACCAGCACCGGGCTAGAGCACAAACTTTTTTTGTTGGTCATGGGGCTTGAACTCTGGGCCTGGGCGTTTGCTGTCCCTCAGCTCTTCAGCTCAAGGTAAGTGCTCTACTACTTGAGCCACAGTGCCACTTCCAGTTCTCTGGTGATTTACTGGAGTTAAGTTTCATGGATTTTCCTGCCCGGGCTGGCCTTGAACCGTGATCCTCAGATCTCAGCCTCCTGAGTAGCTAGGATTACAGGCGTGAGCCACCTGCACCTGGCCTGGACAGGCAGCTTTTGATTCCCTATTCCCTAACAGAAGAGGCAAAGAGGCTGAACAGGTCCTTACTTTTTCCTTTAGCAGCTGAGTCTTCTTCATCGCATAGTTGGGTGGAGCTTTCCTGAATCTTTCTTTTTCTTTTACAATCTGTACCAGAGAGAACAGAGAGGAGATAGCAGCAGTGAGGCATCCCACACCATTTCCTGTGGGCAGGTTAAGCGAGCCCATTTGGAGGCAGGCTGCTAGGTTAAAGGCGCCTGTTCTTCCTAGAGCACTGTCTTGCCCCAGAGAGCAAGTGAGTTCATTCCAAGGGGTATCAAGCTGCTTCCCGCAGGTCCTTCTGGGACATTTTGAAGGAACAAACACCAATACACAGCAGCAGCCTAAATCCTGGCACTATGAGGCTAGCACTATCCAAGAGGACACAGATCAAAGGATTTTTATCAAAGGGTTTTGCAGAAAGCTCTAGAAGGACCAAACCTAGGAGAACATACATCCCTAAAGCCTGAATGCACTTGAGTTGATGTCTCATCTGCAGATGAGAATATCCAAAAGCCTGTTTATAGTTCATGCAATACTAGGATTTGCTCATCTTCATGCACAGTAAAAAATGTCAAGATAGAGGGCAAGAAAAGGAAGTCATGAAAGTCTCTTGCTTTGGTTGGGTGTAGGGCTTGACCTCTGGGCTTGGGCGCTGTCCCTGTGCTCTTCAGCTCAAGGCTTATGAAGAAGGTTCTTAGTGAACCTCCAGGCTCTAGGGTTCAGGCTTCTTACCTCTTCAATGTCCTGATCATTGAATTTATAATTGAGAGCTTCTTTAATAGATAACTCCTTCTTATTAATTTCATCTAGAGTGGGCAACTGCATGCCAGCAGAGAACATCTGGAGCAAAAAACAGTGAAGCAGTTATTAGTAAGATATTTAGGAAACAGACTTGCTGCTCTGGAACAGCTGCTGGGGGGTGGGGGGGTCTCCAGCTACTTACCGCTTCTTTCCATTTCATGAACTCACTTTCGGTGAATTCTTGGTTTGAGACAAACTCTAGGCGGAACACTCGCTGGTCATTGCCATGCCTGCATGAAAAGGACAAGTGTCTCCAAGAATGTGCTTGTCAACTGCAGCCATAGCGTGGTATACACTACCCACCTCGACCTTTGTGCTTCTCAGCCCTTGGAAATCATCTAGACTTATACATCCTTGAAGGCTAAAGTACCAGCCTTCAAGAGCTAAACAAAGATCAACCAAGTCAAACTCTGGAGTATCAATCTGACACAATAAACTTCCCAGGATTTTTGTTTTGCTATTACCAGGGCTTGAATTCAGGGCCCAGTGCTGGTATGGTTTGCTTGCTTGGCTGGTACTCTATCACTTGAACCATGCCCCCAGTCTGCTTCTTGCTGGTTATTTTGGACATGAAGTCCAGCAGATTTTTCTGTCTAAGGTTGGCTTAGTAAATGTGATCCTCTAGATCTTACTCTCCTGAGTAGCTAGGATTATAGGCACAAGCCACTAGCCTTTTACAATCTCATTTGATCAGTCACTACTTATGCGAACTACAGAATTTTTGTTCATTGTTTTGTTTTTGGCAGTACAGGATTGTGGGCCTTGAGCTTGCTCTGCAGTTATGTTACCACTTGAGCCACACCTCCAGTCCCTCCCAGGGTGTTTTAAGGGGCAGCCAGGCCAGAGCTGACAAGGCTAACAGGGAATCAGATGAAGTTGGGCAGTGCTTCAAAGTCACTTTACAGTCAAATCCCCGCAGCCAATCCGTGCTATGCAGCATCATGTGATGACTCGAATGGTACACCAAGTCTGTTCCCTCTGGGGGAGAGCAGGGTCTTTCTACTGACTACTGTCTTGGCGAAGTTAAGGGACTCAGTGCCGTTCTCTTAGTGACTCTCTAGCCACTCTAGCCCAGGTGTATCTTTTAAAACAAACCAGGGGAGATGATGGGGAAGGGAGGAAGGAGGGAAATGGAGAGTCCATGGTGATCAAATTAGGCCAGGGTTCAGTCATGGCTATTACCTGCATTGGCAGTGTGATCCTGGTAAACTAGGTCTACTCCTTCCTATATGGGGTCTTTAGAATTCTCAGGCTCCAAGAGGGCAGGGATTTGTGTATGTCTGTTTTGTTCTCTCCTTTATCCTGATGTCTAGAACAGTGCCTGGCACATAGTAGACATGCAGTGAGTATCTGTAGAGTGAATGACACTTCCATTTTACTGAAGTGGAAACTAAGTCAGGAAAGGTGCCCTGACTTCACCGATGCAGGTAGTGAGGTGAGAGGGCTGGACCAGAAGCCAGGCTCTGACCATGCTCACAAGCCAGGCCTGCAGGGCTCTGGCAGAAGGGTCCTTCTCTGTGTCCTACCACTTCATCGCCCTTCGCGCCCCATGGGGGAGAGCAACTTTCCCACAGGCTGGCAGAACACAAGCCTCCCTCCGCGGTGCCCACGGGGACCGCCAGTGCTGCGTGCCACAAGAAATCACACCGGAGTCACAGGTAGTGCCTCTCACCGCAGCTGTAGCCCTTTGTTTGTTCTGGTGCCACCAAGCTGGTAAACTTTGGCAGTTTCCACCACACCTGTGATCTCAGCCACCTAGGGAAAAGACAGACAGGCGTCAAAAACACACTACTCCGGTTCTCTGCACCACTCCTATCTGTTCTCCACCTGAACACAGAGTAGCCCTGCGCCCTAGAGCCCCGGCATGTTTCTGGTTTGGAATTCACATGGCCAAGAACAGGAAGCCTTGTGCCCATGGTAATAGAGAGAAGTTATCTGGCACTTCAGGCTTGTGCCACTGAACCTAGTCCAGAAGCCAACTGTACGTTGTTTTTGGAGACAAGGTCTTGCTCTGTAACCATGGAATCAAAACTCAATCCTCACGCCTCAGCCTCTTAAGTGCTGGGATTACAGGACTGTATCACAAGTCCAGCCAACAATCTGAACAACAATTTTCTTCTTTTTTTTTTAATAATAGCCTGAGGTAGTTGTAACAGGAAAGAATGTTGGCTAACATAGTTACGTGGTGGCAGAAGAGTAACCAATTTGTTCAGTAGCCCAACTCCTAGTAAGGGAAGCGTATATACATATATACTTTTTTTTCGGGGGGGGGGGCAGTACTGGGGTTTGAACTTGAGGCCTTACACTGGCTAGGAAGGCATTCAACCATTTGAGCAACACCCCCAATCTGGGAATCATTACACTTAAAACATGGACAAGTGTTGAAGGAAATACCAACCCGGTAAACTGGTTTGCTGTTGTGGTTTCCAATGCCAATCCGAACAAAACATCCTGTGACAGTTTTTGCAAAGAAGGGCATGTGACACCAACGCTCTAGCTTATGCCGTGACAATCGAACCCGATTCAATTCCTCAGGTAGGGAGACTGGTTGTGATTTTGGAGGGATCTCTTCTTTCCTGTGAGGAACCCAGGGGCAATAGAAGTATGTATCAGCAAAACTGAGAACAGAGGGATGAATCCCTAACCCTAGGTACCGGTGATTAAGAGGAGAAAACAAACACCAGGAAAATAGCATGCTTCCTGTAACCATTACTGTGATGCGTCTTGACTAAGGCTTCACCCCCGGTAAGAAAATAGGTGGCACCGGAAGTGGCGCTGTAGCTCAAGAGGTAGAGCGCTCGCCTTGAGCTGAAGAGCTGAGGGACAGCGCCCAGGCCCAGAGTTCAAGCCCCACGACCGACAAAAAAAAAAAAGAAAAGAAAAAAAAAGAAAATAGGTGGCTGCAGGCATGGCTCAAGAGCTAGAGCTCCTACCTAATAAACACAAAGCCTTGAGTTCAAACCCAGCACCATCAAAAAATTACAAAAAAAAAAAATAATAATTCAGATTTTGGGGCTGGGAGTGTGGCTTGGTAGAGTGCTCGCCTGCATGCATGAAGCCCTAGGTTAGATTCATCGGTACCACATACACAGAAATAGCCAGAAGTGGCGCTGTGGTAGCTCAAGTGGTAGAGTGCTAGTCTTGAGGAAAAGAGGCTCAGTGGCAGTGCCCAGGCCCTGAGTTCAAGCCCCAGGACTGGCAAAAGAAAAGCAAGTGGGTGGAAGCCACGGGGCACATGTGAGCCAGGCCTGGGTGAAATGTCAGCGAGCTGGCCAGGAACCCCAGGCAGAACAAACAGATGTGTTGGAAGCTGAGGTCAGTAGGCCAGGGGACTGAAGCAAAGCGAGCGCAGGGTCCAGACAGGCTTGCTTTGAGAACTACACCAAGCTAGTCTGCAAAGAACCACCTCTCCTGCCTTCAAGAGCACAAGGACACAACTCACTCTTCTTCTTCGTCAGATGAGGATGTTCGGGAGGAACGGTCTGACTTTTCACTGGACTTGTCGTCCTCTTCCTCCTCCTCATCGTCGGAGTACACCTCACTCGTTTTTAATGGCTGTTTCTTGGCGAGGAGCTCAGCTAGAAAGAAGGGAACAATTTTTACTCACAATTAACACACTGAATGATCTTTCATGTTCATGGGAGAGGACTCAAATGGGTAGTGTCTTCCCTAGACAGGCTGTAGTAACCAGGGTTCTTGTGAATTAAGAGAGTTACAATCATACAGGTGCCAAGAAAGAAAGAAACAAAACAAAAACCCTAAAAAGCCTTTTATGTATAAGAGACATATGTTGAAATACTTGTAGCTGAAATACAGTGATGTTGGGATTTACTTAAAAATTATCTAATTAGAGAAGGGGAGTAGGGATTGAGCAAGAATGACCAGTAGACTGTATATAGTAGGATCATTGAGGATAATTATACTACTCTCAGCATATGTTTGGAATATAATAAACAGTCATAAAGGGGTAATAAAAGTGGCAGCAGGAAATCAAAGTGACCACTACATTTCCCACACTTACCTGTTCTGTTCTTCCGTTTTTCTCGCTCTGCCTTCAGCTCCTCCATGGCTTGAGATTTCTTATCTAGTTTCTCATCCCTCTTGGAACGTCGTTCCTTGTTGTGGGATGTTACCTGGAAGGGAAGGATACATACGGTGGCTGTTGGTAAGATTCTCTGTACTTAACAATGAATTCAGTCCTCATGAGTCTACACTGACGACACAAACTTAAAACTTGTACAGGGGACACAGCATCCTCTTGTGGACAAAGAGAACAGAGCAGCAAAAACATCCAAGTTTATCTGCTTAATACACAAGTTGAAGAATTTCACAATTAATGGCTGGGCACTGGCAGTTCACACCTGTAACTCTAGCTACTCAGGAGGCTGAGATCTGAGGGTTATGGTTCAAAGTCAGCCAGGACAAGAAAGTCCATGAGATTCTTTTTTTTTTTTTTGGGTCCGGTCGTGGGGCCTGAACTCTGGGCCTGGGCGCTGTCCCTCAGCTCTTCAGCTCAAGGCTAGCGCTCTACCACTTGAGCCACAGCGCCACTTCCGGCTTTTTTCTTTTTGCTTATGTGGTGCTGAGGAATCGAACCCAGGGCTTCATGCATGCAAGGCAAGCGCTTACCACTGAGCCACCTTTCCAGCCCCTCCATGAGATTCTTATCTCCAACCAACCACCAAAAAAGCTGGACATAGAGCTGTGGCTTAAGTGATAGAGGACTAGCTTTGAGCAAAAAAAAAAAAAAAACAAAAAACCCTCAGTGACAGTGCCCAAGCCCTGAGTTCAAGCCCCAGGACAAGCATAGAAAAAAAATTACACAAATAAAATTGTTCTATAAGAACAGCCTAGATTATGACCTAGGACTTGTTGATATGTCATCATGAACAGAGATGACTAATTTCCCCAGTTCTATTTATATCCAGTCTAATATGACACACACCAGAGTAAACACCATAGCTCATTTAGTTATATTGGACAGGAAGTCTACCAACTTTCCTTCAAGGAAAGCTCACACTCTGCTGGACATCTGTTTAAGAGGTTTTCAGTCAGAGTTGCTAAAGATTACAGCGTGCAGACAGCACCTAACAGGCTATACTCACTAGGACGGGCTGATGCATATAAAGCCACCTCTGACATCAGCAACCCGAACACAGTGAACTCAGAAAGGAGGAGGCCTGCAGAACCTCCTACCTGAGATTCTTCCCGCCCCCTTTCCTTTTTTTTTTTGGTCCAGTCATGGGGCCTGAACTCTGGGCCTGGGCACTGTCCCTCAGCTCTTCAGCTCAAGGCTAGTGCCCTACCACTTGAGCCACAACGCCACTTCCGGCTTTTATCTTTTTGCTTATGTGGTGCTGAGGAATCGAACCCAGGGCCTCAAGCCAACTTCTCAGCCCCTTCCTTTTTTTTTGTCAGTCCTGGGGCTTGAACTCTGAGCCTGGGCGCTGTCCCTCAGCACTTCGGCTCAAGGCTAGCGCTCTACCACTTGAGCCACAGTGCCACTTCTGGCTTTTTCTGCTTATGTGGTGCTGAGGAATCAAACCCAGGGTCTCATGCATGTGAGGCAAGCGCTCTACCACTGAGCTACCTTCCCAGCCCCTACCTGAGATTCTTGAATTTGTGTCAGCTTTTTCTTCTCCTGCTCCTCTTCTTGCTTTTTCTTTTTTTCTTTTTTTTCTTTTTTTTTGGCTGTTTTTAGTTTTTTCTTGATTTCAAACCTGGTTAAAAGATATTAAAAAAAATGAAAATTTATATAAAGGAAGTAAATTTATACAAAGCAGGAAATTTACATAAAGGCTGATTTCTATTAGTTAGGAGAAAGAAATAAATAGGAGTTAATAAAGTTTGGCTTCCTGCAAGAAATTCTAATACCTTTTATGTACATTAAAAAAAAATGGAGGGATGAGAAGGTGGCTCAGTGGTAGAATGCTCGCCTAGCATGTGTGAAGCCCTGGGTTTGACTCCTCAGTACCACATACACAGAAAAAGCTAGAAGTGGCACTGTGGCTCAAGTGTTAGAGTGCTAGCCTTGAGAAAAAGCAGCTCAGGGATAGCACCCAGGCCCTGATTTCAAGCACCAGGACCAGCATGTGTATGCAGCATGTGCACATGCACACACACACAAATTGGGCTCTTATGAAACAAATATAACTTCTCGTGAACTCAGGAAACTTTACAGAATAAAACGTTAAACAAATTTTTTTTCCAATTTTTTTTAATCGGTTGTGAGGCTTGAACTCTGGGCCTGGATGCTGACACTGAGCTCTTGGGCTCAAGGTGAGCGCTCTACCACTTGAGCAACAGCACCACTTCCGGTTTTCTAGGGCTTAATTACAGATGAGAGTCTCATGGACTTTCCTACCGGGGATGACTTTGAACTGTGATCCTCAGATCTCAGCCTCCTGAGAAGCTAGGATTATAGGCGTAAGCCACCAGGCGCCAAGGTTTTTTTTTTTGGGGGGTCCGGTCGTGGGCCTGAACTCTGGGCCTGGGCGCTGTCCCTCAGCTCTTCAGCTCAAGGCTAGCATCCTACCACTTGAGCCACAGCGCCACTTCTGGCTTTTTTTTGCTGCTTATGTGGTGCTGAGGAATCGAACCCAGGGCCTCATGCATGCAAGGCAAGCACTCTACCACTGAGCCACCTTCCCAGCCCAAGCTTTTTTTTTCTCAATTTTTTTTTTTTTTTTGGTTGGCGATTGAACTCTGGGCCTGGGCACTGTCCCTCAGCTCTTCATCTCAAGGCGAGCGCTCTACCACTTGAGCTACAGCGCCACTTCCGGTTTTCCAGTGGTTTATTGGAGATAGGAGTCTCACGCTCTCTCTTGCCCGGGCTGGCTTTGAACTGCGATCCTCAGATCTCAGCCTCCTGAATAGCTAGGATTATAGGCGTGAGCCACCAGCGCCCGGCTCTTTCTTTAATTTTTGAGATAGAGACCTTCTTCCTCCTTCCTTCCTTTCTTTTCTTTCTTTCTGTCATGGGGCTTGAAATCTGGGCCTGGGTGCTGTCCCTCAGCTCTTCAGCTTAAGGTAGCGCTCTACCACTTGAGTCACAGTACCACTACTGGCCTTTTCTGCTTATGTGGTGCTGAGGAATCGAACCCAGGGCCTCAGGCATGCAAGGCAAGCGCTCTTCCACTGAGTCACCTTCCCAGCCCAAGGTATAGTCTTTCTATATACCCTAGTCTGGCCTCTATCTCCATGTTCCTACCTCACCCTTTCAGAGCTGGTATTCAATGTTTGTGCTACCACACTCAGCTAGATAAAGATTCAACTCTTATCTCTATATGGTAAGTAACATTGCCAAATTTTCACATAGTTCTTAAATAATATATTCAATACTGATATACTCTTTTCATTCTATTATTAAGGCAAGCAAACAAAAAAAGAATATGTACGCAAAGTCTGAGACAAACCACTCTTCACTTGTGAGCCTGATGTTCTGTTGTTGGTCGTCGTCTTCTCTTTTTTTGTCTGTTACTGTAGGGGCTGAACTCAGAGCCTGGGCACAGTACCTGAACTTTTTGCTCAAGGCTAATGCTCTACTAGCATTTGAGCCACAGTTCCATTTGTGGATTTTAGGTATCTAACTGGAGATAAGAGTTGCTCGGCCTTTCCTATCCAAGTTGGCTTTGAACCTTGATCCGCAGATCTCAGCCTCCTGAGTAAAGGGATTACATGTGTGAGTCAGATGTCAGTCCTCTTTTTGTTGTTGTTGTTGTTGTTGGCTGTGGGGCTTGAACTCTGGGCCTAGGCACTGTCCCTGAGCTCTTCTGCTCAACGTGAGCACTCTTTTACTTTGAGCCTCCTCGGGTTTCAGGTAGTTAATTGGAGATAAGAGTCTCACACACTATCCTGCCCAGGCTGGCTTTGAACTGTGATCCTCGGATCTCAGCCTCCTGATCAGCTGGGATTACAGGTGCGAGCCAGCTGTTGGTCCTCTTGATGAGGCCTTCTTGTTATGCTCTCAACAGTTTGAGAAATAAAAATTTCTCAAGTAGCGGGTGGAATTGAACTCAGGGCATCAGGCATGCTAGGAAAGTACTCTACCACTAAGACCCAGCAGAGCTTCTTAATGTCTATTTGTTTCAACACAGGTAACCTTGGAGGCTTTCACACTCAAAACAAATGTCTTGCTTGCTGTTGACTGGAAGCCAAACATTCTTGTCTAGGATAACTCACCGCATGTAATATGGCCTCCAGAATAACTAACGGCCGCCCTGAGGCAAGGGAACTAACTAGCCAGTTTCAGAAAGTACTTGGATTTTATTTTCCTGATACTGGACACATAGCAAAGAATTCTAGTTCTTTTATTTTCCAAGACAAAAGCCAGTTTCTCAGCCCAAATATTACAGCTTTTAAAAAGTACAAAAACCATGTCAGAAAGCTGGACAACCTACTTTACCATAGTGAGAGTTTCCATGGCTAGAATCTTTTGAATTCCAAGTGGAAATTTTAGAAAATCATTTCTATTGGCAGCTTGATAAACTGAAAGCCAGTTTGTAGATATGTAAATTACCATTTATTCATCCAATTTATATCATTTGATATGACCTCCACAGTATTTTCAATTATTACTTCCTAAAATCAAAACCATCTTATAACTCTTCCTTACTGTCTTCAGCAGAAACAATATCACGCAGCTAAGAGCCAGTGACTCTTGCCTGTAATTCCAGACCAAGATTTGAGGAGTGAGATTTGGAGAAACTTGAGGCAGACATAGCCAAGAGATTCTACTCTCCGTTTAACAAGCAAAAAGCCTGAACTGGAGATGTGGCTCAAATGGTATAGAGTACCATGAGTAAAAAAGTCAGAAAGCACTCAAGGCCCAGAGTTCGAGCCCTACTACGGACACAAAAATACATTCATACAGACATACATAAAATAAAAATAAAAATAGTCACGTGCTGATCTTTCTCTGTAAGAATGTGTAAATGCCTGTGTGTTTCAGTATAGGTAAGTTACCAGGAAACAGAACACCACGTGGCCACAATGTGTTTTATGGAGTCAGATAGCCTCAGATTTGAAATCTAGTCCCACAGATTACAGCCGTATAACCTGTGACAAGTTGTCTTCCATTCAACAGATATTTAAGTACTCAGCTATATGTGAACTAGTCATGATTCAAGCACCAAGAAAAGCGTAGAGAAGAAGACACATTAGTCTCTGCCCGCTCAGAGCTTGCTCTTCATTCATTTAAAATGTCTTTAAAGCCAAAGTTTCTACCTACTCTCCAACAAGGAATCATCAATTGTTCTCACAGGGCTGTTGTGAAGATTAAATAGCACACATAACTGTCTCATCAAGAAAACCTCAGGACTACTGCACATTAGTAAAGTTGATGGAAGAAGAGTAAACAGTAAGTCTGATCCAAATGTAACTATGTTGTTGTTATTATTATTATTGCCAGTCTTGGGGCTTGAACTCAGGGCCTGGGTGCTGTCTCTGAGCCTCTTTGTGTTCAAGGCTAGCACTCTACCACTTGAACCACAGTACCACTTCTAGGTTTTTCTGAGTAGTTTATTGGAAATAAGAGTCTCATGGACTTTCCTACCTGGGCTGTCTTTGAACTAAGATCCTCATATCTCAGCCTCCTGAGTAGCTAGCATTACAGGTGTGAGCCACCAGCACCTAGCTTGTAACTATGTTATTTGCTTTCCTTATGTTAACAACCATATTTCCAAAATGCTAGTCTCTATTCAGAGGCTCCTCTTCTTACAATGGGATGCATCCTGATAAACCCATTGCTAGTGGAACGTAAGTACTGTAGCTAAAAAATGCACCTACCGTACTGAACATCAGAGCTTGGCCTAGCCTGCTTCAAACATGTTCAGAAACTTAAATTATTGTATAACTGGGCATAACCATGTAACACAAAGGCTATTTTATGAAAAAGTGTTCAGAAGCCCATGTCATTCACTGAAAACTGCACCGGAACAGAATGGCTGTGTAGGCAGCTTCACACCATCATAAAGCCAAACCATTTCTACAGGTCAGATGGGAAGGAAAGAAGCAGGGCTAGCAAAGAAACATCAAACGCAGGGCACCACAGCCTTACCTTCTTTTCAACACCTCCCGCTTCTCTATGCGGTTGAACAGTTCTTGCTCTCTCTCCTTCTCTGTCATCTGTTCTAGTCGAGCCCTGTCTTCCTCGTCTCCCATGAGATCCTCTCCATAGCCATCATGGAACTCTTCATCCTCTGAGGATGAGTCTGAGTCGGAGCTAGAAGAGGAGCTGTTGCTGTCAGAATCTGACACTTCACCTGCAACAAAGGCCCAGCAGAGGAGCACGTCATGGTACAACAATCCCAGTGTTGACAATCATCGCCTTTTGGCTCTTCCAGGTAAAATGGCACAGGGCCAATTTAACTCCCTGGGGGCCATTCTTGGTACATGCAAACAGGTCACCTGGCATTTTAAAACACTGATCAATTTTTATTTTTTTCTTTGTCCTGAGGTTTGAACTCAGGGCCTGAGCACTGTCCCTGAGCCTCTTTGTGCTCAAGGCAAGTGCTCTACCATTTGAGCCACAGTTCCACTTCTGGCTTTTTTTAAGTAGTTTGTTGGCGATAAGGGTGTCATGAACTTTGATCCCTCAGAGCTCAGCCTCTTGAGTAGCTAGGATTACAGGCCTGAGCCACTGGCACCCGGCAACACTGATCCATTTCATGACTGATTAGTGATTTCCTAATGACATTGGATTTTGACGGGACAAAGTGTATAAGAAGACAGCACACACTATGAACAAGTACTAATGAAATTGAGAACTTAAGAACTGTGCCTGGGGCTGGGAAGGAGGCTCAGTGGTAGAGCGCTTGCCTGGCATGCTTGAGGCCCTGAGTTCAATTCCTCAGCACCACATAAGCAGAAAAAGCTGGAAGTGGAGCTGTGGCTCAAGTGGTAGAGTGCTAGCCTTTTGCTGAAGAGCTTAGGGACAGCGCCCAGGCCCAGAGTTCAGGCCCCAAGACCGACAAAAAAAAAAAAAGAAAAAAAGAACTGTGCTTTAGGCCAGGTACCGGTGGCTCACACTTGTCATCCTAGCTACTCAGGAGGCTGAGATCTGAGGATTACAGTTCAAAGCCAGCCTGGGCAGGAAAAGTCCGTGAAACTCTTATCTCCAATAAACCACTCAGAAAACCAGAAGTGGCACTGTGGCTCAAGGGGTAGAGCACTTGCCTTGAGCTGAAGAGCTGAGAGACAGTGCCCAGTCTCAGAGTTCAAGCCCCACAACTAACAAAAAACCAAACGAACAAACAAAAAAGAACTGTGCTTGAGCCAATACTTATAGGCATGGACTTAAAACCAGGTGAGGCCAATTTCATACCAGTCAGCTTGCATACAACCTGGAAATTTAAAGATTATCACTGTTGAGATGTTAAACTAGTGGCATTGGCTTAATTAAAAAATGGGTTTTCTAGAGGCTTCTGTACTGATTCATGACTCCCCTTCATGGTCAGCCGTTGGCAGGCCTGGTGGACACCACCACGGACTGCTTTCAGAGTCACGGTCAGGCTCGGGCCTTACCCACTCTTAGGAATTACATGCTTCCAACGTTCACAAAGGATGCACAACCATAGAAAAGCTAAGAACCACTGCTCTAAGGTACAGGTTGAGCCATCAGGTGGGCCTCTTGTGCCTTCCCCTTTGTCTGCCTCTGTGTCTACCCTGACACGAACAGGAACGCATCCCTCCCCCTCCCCACGCGGCCTTAGCTTACCTTCCTCGGGTGCTGAGCTCTCAGCCGAGCTGTCTTTGTCTGAACTGCCTGAGGAGGCAGTTTTGTTGGCTTGCTTCTTCATGGTTCCCTTCTTCTCTATTTTTCTGGCTTTTCCTTTCTTCTTATTTTTATTGCTCCCAAATGTCCACTACAATGACAAAAGAAAAGAAAAACTGAAATAGGAATAGGGACTTCACTGGGAAAATAAATGAAAAACCTGAGTTAAGTCTTCAGCCAGGAATGGTGGTACACATCTGTAATCCCAGAACTTAACAAGCAGAGGCAGAAAGACCAAGTTTGAGGCCAACCTAGGCAATACAGGAGACCTTACTTAAAAAAAAAATTATCTTCCCCAAAGAGTTAAGAATCTTTGATTTTAGGGGCTGGGAAGGTGGCTCAGCAGTAGAGCGCTTGCCTTGCAAGCCTGAGGCCCTGGGTTCGATTCCTCAGCACCATATAAGCAAAAAGAAAAAAAAGCCGAAGTGGCGCTGTGGCTCAAGTGGTAGAGTGCTAGCCTTGAGCTGAAGAGCTGAGGGACAGCGCCCAGGCCCAGAGTTCAGGCCCCACGACCGGACTCAAAAAAAAAAAAGAATCTTTGATTTTATAAATATCACAGCCATGGTCTGGGATGTAGCTCAGTGGTAAAGCACTTGCCTAGCAAGCTCAACGTCCTGAGTTCAATCCCCAGTACCAAAAAAGAAAAGAAAAAAAAAAAAAGCCACAACCTGGGCACTGGTAGCTCAGGCCTGTCATCCTAGCTACTCAGGAGGCTGAGATCTGAGAATCAAGATTTGAAGCCCATCCAGGCAGAAAAGTCCCCATGAGACACTTATCTCCAATTAAATACTCAACATCTGGAAGTGGCACTATGGCTCAAGTGGGAGAGTGCTAGCCTTCAACACAAAGAGACTCAGGGACAGCCCCTAGGCCCTGAGTTCAAGCTGTACAACCTACCAAAAAGAAGACAGTCACTCCAAAAGGAAATGAACTCTTTACCTGACTTACATAGCTAGAACCCCTCTGAATATCACCTTTTAAATAATAATAATAATTTAAAAAGGACAGTCATACACCAATGGCTCATACCTGTAACCCTAGCTATTCAAGAGACTGAGATCTAAGGAACAAAGCCAACCTAGGCAGAAAGGTCTGAGAGACTCTAATCTCCAATTAACCAGCAAAAAGCCAAAGTGGAGGTGTGGCTCAAGTGATAGAGTGCCAGCCTTAAGCGAAAGGGCTAAGGAATAGTGCCTGTGTTCTAAGTTCAAGCTTCAGTATGGGCTCACGTGCACACTTGCACACAAAATGACTGTGACACTCTATTACTTTTTTTTTTTGGGTCAGTTGTGAGGCCTGAACTCTGGGCCCAGGCACTGTCCCTCAGCAATTCAGCTCAAGGTGACCGGTCAACCACTTGAGCCACACCACCACTTCTGGCCTTTTCTACTTATGCGAGGCAAACACTACCACTGAACCAACTTCCCACCCCAAAAATGCAGATTTTTTTTTAAACATCAGTTCAAACTGTAACCTTTGAAATTTCTGAGTAATAGCAGGAAATCTGTCTACCAGACATAAAATTTAATATTTTAATTACTGCAACAGAAAAGCAAAGGTGTCAATCTTACGGCAAGTCAGGTAAGTTATCTAAAACTGAGAAAAGTTTTTCATGTTTTCTGTTGCAGAGATAGTAGGGACTGCTAAAGGCTAGTGTGTTAGGTTTTATTTAAAAGAGGAAGGAGGGGCTAGGAAGGTGGCTCAGTGGTAGAGCGCTTGCCTCACATGCATGAGGCCCTGGGTTCGATTCCTCAGCACCACATAAACAGAAAAAGCAGGAAGTGGCACTGTGGCTCAAGTGGTAGAGCGCTAGCCTTGAGCTGAAGAACTGAGGGACAGTGCCCAGGTCCAGAGTTCAATCCCAACGACTGGCAAAAAACAACAAAAACAAACAAACAAAAAAAACCCCTGAGTTTCTAGCCACTTCAAATTCTAATTCCTAAGGAAGAGTGTTGATTTTCAGTCTGAAACACCCCAAAATAGGCCAAATTGTTCAATTTCTTAGTCTACTGAGCTAAATACATCAATATGGATTTTACTAGAATCAATAACATGTAAGGTATTATTTTGCACTGGCTCTTGTTACAACAGCAAAACTATGCAAATACTCCTCAATATTTATTGCTCAGTTATATAAGTGGTAGATGTTCAGATAGAGTGTCGTGGCCCTCTGTCCTTCTACTCAATGAGACTATGACGAGGATGAGTGAAAGGCTGAGCTACAGGGTCACACCTGTGCCAGAGTGGTCAGCTCTATTTTTGCCTACAGATTTGGTTTTCCAATGACAGAGCTAAACTCTAGACTCCGGGGTGGGGGGTGGGGTGGTGGTAGAAGTGTTTATGAGAGCAAAATGCTCTAAATGTGAAGTCACAAAAGTAAATCCGGGCTGGGAATGTGGCTCAGTGGCAGAGTGCTTGACTAGCATGCATGAAGCCCTGAGTTCGATTCCTCAGTACCACACCAACAAAAAAAGCTGGAAGTGGCTCTGTGGCACAAGTGGTAGAGCGCTCGCCTTGAGCTGAAGAGCTGGTCAGGGACAGCACCCAGGCCCAGTTCAAGCCCCAGGACTGGCCAAAAAAAAAAAAAAAAAAGTAAACCCAACTCAGGAGGTTCTGGAGACTGACTGCATGGTTCCTTGTCCTTCTAACACTGCTTCAGTTGGCTACTGCTGGCAGCCATTTTGTAGTATAAACCATTTATGTCTCAAAGAGGAACTAGAAAACAACAGGGTAAAATAGCAGGAAATACGATGCTTTGATTTACAAGGGGCTGTCCTGTCGAAGCCTGAATGTGAGAATGGTATTTAAGTTTTCTCCCAGCAAATTTTCTCAAGAAATGAAGATGACAAAGCTGCCTGGCCTCCCAGGAGGCTGACTCAGTGAGGTTCGTGACGCCAAAGGCAAAGAACCCGGAGCTCAGTGCATGACAGGGGGTAGGACATTAGCACTTTATTCGTAAAAATACATTTCTGGGCTAGAGGTACAGCTCAGCCGTACAGCAGGATATTTCAGTGGACAAACCCTAGCTGATCTCTAGAATCAGAAAAAAAAAAACAAACAACTTTTACTGCCATCCAATTTTAATGACAAAAACTTAGGTACCTGTCTCAATTATTCAAAGAGATTTAAATGGGTAGTAATAATCATCCACAGACATTTTTCCTATACTATGGATCACATTTCTAGTATTTTACATTTACTCCTATAACCAGAGTCTCCTGAATGCCTCCTGGTCTAAGTATGTTTTTTTTTTTTGGTCGGTCGGGGGGCTTGAACTCTGGGCCTGGGCGCTGTCCCTCAGCTCTTCAGCTCAAGGCCAGCGCTCTACCACTTGAGCTACAGCTCCACTTCCAGTTTTCTGGTGGTTTATTGGAGATAGGAGTCTCACGGTCTCTCCTGCCCGGGCTGGCTTTGAACCGCGATCCTCAGATCTCAGCCTCCTGAGTAGCTAGGATTACAGGTGTGAGCCACCAGCGCTCAGCTATGGGCCTGAGTGATGTCTCTGGCTTTTCACCCAAGGCTAGCACTTACCACTGGAGTGACAGCTCTACTTTTGGTTGTTAATTGGAGAAAAGAGTCACACAAACTTTCCTGCCCAGGCTGGAAACCATTCAACTATTATCCTCAGATGCCAGCCTCCACTGTAGCTAGGATTATAGTCATAAGCCATTGGCTCATCTCCATGACACTTTTTGTTTTTGGGTTTTTTTCTTTGCGGTCATGGGCCGGAACTCTGGGTCTGGGCGCTGTCCCTCAGCTCTTCAGCTCAAGGCTAGCGCTCCACCACTGGAGCCACAGCGCCACTTCCAGCTTTTTCTGTTTATGTGGTGCTGAGGAATCGAATCCAGAGCCTCATGCATGCCAGGCAAGCATTCTACCACTGAGCCACCTTCCCAGCCCCTCCATAACACTTTTATCTCCAATTAGCCACCAAAAAGTACCAAAAGTGAAGCTGTGGTTCAAGTGCTAAAGAGCTAGCCTTGAGAAAAAAAAAATCATAAGCTGGGTGCTGGTGGCTCATGTCTACCATCCTAGCTACTCAGGAGGCTGAGATCTGAGGATCACAGAATCCAACCCAGGCAGAAAAGTCTGCGAGGCTTTTTTTGGAGCCTGTGCAATATTTCTGAGCTGTTCAGCTGAAGGTGAGCGCTCTACCACTTGAGCCACAGCGCCACGTCTGGTTTTCTGGTGATTAATTGAAGAGTTTCATGGACCTTCTTACCCAGGCTGGCTTTGAGCCAACAATCCTCAGATCTCAGCCTCCTGAGTAGCTAGGATTATAGGTGGCAGCCACCAGTGCCCAGCTTGTGAGACTCTTATCTCTAATAAACTATTCAAAAAAACACGAAGTGGTGATGTGGCTCAAGTGATAGAATAGTTGCTCAGAACACAAAGAGACTCAGGGACAGAGATCCAACACTGGCTAACACACACACACACTCAGGGCTACACACACACACACACACACACTCAGAGCACACACACACATATATACACACACACACACACACACACACACTCAGGGCTAGCACCCAGGCCCTGAGTTTGAGTCCCATGACCAGCACATGCACAAAAACAAAACAGAACAAACCCACATACATATTCTGAAACCACTTAATGGTTTCAATCAACACATCTATTGTCTCTCTAACTGGATCTTATACTTAATGTGCACTATACACATCAGCCAAAATGCTGACTGAAGGTATGGCTTACAGCTAATGCTGTGAGCCAGAAAGCCAAGCAAGAGCCCAAGGCCAGACAACAACAACAACACACATACACACAAAGACAAAGAAAAAGCCAAGTATAGTGGCAAAAACCATACAGTATCAGCTTACTGGGAGGCTGAAGCAGAAGGACTGTTTGAGCCAACAAGTTCAAGACTAGCATAGACTAACCTAGGGAACACAGTGAGTCCCTGTCTAAAACAACAAATAAGATAAAGCGAATCTCTACAGTAACCGCATGCTGAAGACTTTGACTCAACAATAGACAAGAGGTGAATGAAAGAGGTCCAAGAATAGATACTGCTTTTATCCTGTTCTCTCCCCCTACACCCCTTAGGAAGGTTTTCTCTATGTAGCCCAGGCCAGCCTCAAACTTCCAATCCTGCTGTCTTAGCCTCCTCACTATTAGGATTATAGGCATATACCACAGTGCCCACCTATTGCTTGTGTCTTAAGGGAATTAAAACCCACAAACCCAAGGCACTCTAGACACAAGACAGACTCAAACTTAAGAAGAATATAGAAGGTGGGTATTGGTGGCTCACACCTGTAATCCTAGCTACACAGGAGGCTGAGATCTGAGGATCTCCGTTCAAAGTCAGCCCAGGCAGCAAAGTCTGTGAGACTCTTATCTCCAATTAACCACCAGAAAACCAGAAGTGGTGCTGTGGCTCAAGTGGTAGAGCGTTCACCTTGGGTTGAGGAGCTGAGGGACAGCGCCCAGGCCCAGAGTTCAAACCCCACGACTGACAAAAAAAAATTAAAAAAAGGTAGAGCCTTCACCTTGAGCTGAAGAGCAGAGAAACAGTGACCATGCCCAGAGTTCAAGTCCCATGACTGACAAAAAAAAAAAAATATGTGTGTGTGTGTGTGTATGTGTGTGTGTGTGTATATATATATGTATGAATGTATGTATATATAGAGAGGGGGGGAAGGGGGGAGAAAGAGAACCATAGCAGCTGACATCTGAAAATGAAAAATAAAAGTATTTGCAGAAATACCGAGACAGAAAATTATGTCGATTTTCCTGAATTATCTCTGCATTAAAAAAAAAGAAAACAGAAGCAAAACTAAAACTTCTCCATAGACTTGCTGATTTTCGAACTTATTGGGTTATTTTATTCATAGAGAATTATAGCTTTTCCATTAAATTAAAAAAAATAAACATTCACTATCTCTTGCTAGGAAAAGTAATTTTAGGTCTATTAAATATTTAAGACCAAGAGAATATTACTATAGTCATTCAGAACTCAAATAATTTGCATATGCAGAGGACTGGTAAATGCTGTTCAGCTGTTAATTAAATTTCATTAAATTTATAGAAATATTAATTTTCATTGTAGTAAACATTTAAAAGTTTGCAGTTAAAATTATTCTCCTAGACAGCAGTGGAAGAGATAAAACAGAAAGGTAGTATTATCTCTCTCCAGGAAATCAGTACAGGGAAAGAGCACTTTTTTTTTTTGTCAGTAGTGGGGCTTGAACTCTGGGCCTGGGTGCTGTCCCTCAGCTCTTCAGCTCAAGGCAAGCTCTCAACCACTTGAGCCACATCTCCACTTTGGAGATAAGAGTATGGGGGGGCGGGGGCGAGTGGGGCAAGGCTGGTCCCAGTGGCTCACGCCTGCAATCCTAGCTACTTAGGAGGCTGAGATCTGAAGATCACGGTTCAAAGCCAGCCTGGGCAGGAATGTCTGTGAGACTCTTATGTCCAATAAATCACTAGAAAACTGGAAGTAGCGCTATGGCTCAAGAGGTTGCGTGCTTGCCTTGAGCTGAAGAGCTGAGGGACAGCACCCAGGCCCAGAGTTCAGGCCCCACGACCAACCAAAAAAAAAAAAAAGAAGAACGGCTATGAATGTCCTGTGAAGAGGTTCTCTATCTAGGAGTGCATCAAATATGACAATTCAGAGCTTCCCTTAGTAGCTGTACGAGGGAGGCGTCATTTAACAAAGCAGTATGTGAGTACAATGTACCTTGACCCATGTCACCCCCTTCAACAATCCCATCCTCTTTTGACCCATCCTTTCCTTACCTTCCTTTCTTTCTCTCTCTTTCTTTCTTTCTTTTTGCTGGTCCTAGGGTTTGAACTCAGGGCTTGGACACTTGTCCCTGAGCCTCTTTCTGCTCACTTGAGCCACACAGCTCCACTTCTGGCTTTTTCTGCTTATGTGGTGCTAAGGAATTGAACCCAGGGCTTCAGCCATGCAAGGCAAGCGCTCTACCACTGAGCCACCTTCCCAGCCCCTTCCTTACATTTCTTTTCTTTTTTTTTGTCAGTCATGGGGCTGAACTCAGGGCCTAGGCTCTGTCCCTCAGCTCTTCAACTCAAGGCTAGCGTTCTACCACTTGAGCCACAGTGCCACTTCCAGCTTTTTCTGCTTCTGTGGTGCTGAGGAATCGAACCCAGGGCCTCATGCATGCAAGGCAAGCGCTCTCCCACTGAGCCACCTTCCCAGTCCTTAAATTAATTTTATGGTATTACAATGAACTCTTGACTGCACTCTCCTCCGCTTCCCCTGCATTGTCCAGCCCTCTCTCCTTGCCCTGGTCCTCTAAGTACCCATTTCTTGGTGCTTAATTTGTTGGGCTTTGACTTAATCTTTCTAAAAAAAACTGTCCCATCTGATGTTTCCTGTATACAATTTTTTTTTTCTAAACAAGTAGATGTTAGGCTGGAGTCCTAGCTTCATGAAGTTTGGCTGGTCAGCTGTTACCAGCTCAGGGACTGGTTATCTACCCATCTCACTGGCCTGGCTTCCACACCCACCTCATCGTCACTGTCGGACGTCTCCGAGTCTGACGAAGCTGCAGGCTGGCTCACGGGTGGCTCCTTCTCCTCAGAGTCACTGCGCTTCCGTTTTGCCAGGGACAAGAGCTCCTAAGAAGAGAAGTGGGAAGTATCCTATCAGTTCTGGTCAGCAGAGAAAGTAACACGACACGCCTGGCTTCCATGCCTTGGCGCTTCCATGCAAGGACATCATCACGAAGACGTTTAGTACACGGGCAGTCCGAATGCCCATATTCCCAAGTGTTTTCTTCATGAGAAACACAAGCCTTAGAGCCAAGCGCTACTCCTCTCTAAACCACAGCAGTACTGACTGTCAGTACTCATAGCGAGGAACTGTGAGGATCAAAGTACCTGTTCACTGTTCTTCAATGCTAGTGGGCAATAATACAAGCTTCCTGTTGCATTTCATAGGAAAATTAGTGATTGAGGGGCTACTTACATATGTTTACAAACTGCCAGTTTCTAGGTCATTATATTCTGAACGTTTATATGTGAGTGGTTGAGGAGGTGTATTTCTGATGCTTAATCCAGACTGTGACAAGAAGCAGTAAAGGTGCTAGCCCCTACATGAGAATCCCAATCTGACAACCCTAACACCCCCTCTCCCTTCTGCTTTGTGCTGGTGATTCAGTGAGATCAGATCGGCAGGGGACACAGCACTGAGGGTGGTACAGGATTTGCTACCATCCGGCTCCCTCTCTCCCATTACTTCTTCCCTATTCACGTCAGCTACTCAAAAACACAAGCAGCGGGGCACTGGGGGCTCACGCCTATAATCCTAGCTAGTCAGGAGGCTGAGATCTGAGAACTGAACTTTGAAACCAGCCTAAGCAGACAGATCCAGGAAACTCCAGGGTGGAGGCATGGCTCAAGTAAGAGTGCCTGCCACCTGTGTATGATTAAGCCAGTCTAGAGCATCGGCCCTGGTACAGGCAAAACAGACAAACACAACCCGGGGGCACTTGCTCTACAGATACCAATAGCAGCTGACAATTATGCTATTCTTCTAGACACAAGGCACATCACCATAACCTGCAGTAGGTAATGTTACTGTCTTCACTTAAACAAGTCCAGAAACATGGTAAAGTACTTTGCCCAAGCTGTGTGACTGACCTAGCAACACACCTAGTACATGAGAGTCAGGATTTGAACCTGCCTTTAAATCAGGCACAATCTACAAGGCTAAAATGTTCTCACCACGTGCCAAAAAAAGAAAGTCCAGGTAATAAACACTACTAGTAGTATTCCTTGAGCATGACATATAGGTCAAGTGCCAAGACAGATTTTTAAATAATGGACTGCCACAAAGTATCTGTTTTCTCCTTCCAGTCTCTTTCTATTTTAGGAGCACCTCCTTCCTTGGCCAGAATGAGAAAATGACCTTCTCAGATTAAACAGCTGACACTTTCTTCTCCACAGCAGCCAGGAAATGGCTCCCATCTCCTTCCATGAGAGCTACCACACCACATGCCTCTTCTACACTCCCATAGACCAAATGCACATTAGAGCAGTATTTGCGGGTTTGTTTTAAAAACAAAACAAAAACTGGAGATACCATTTATACAAGTATCTTTTCTAATGTATGTGTTTGACAAATAGACTCAGTGTTAACACTTCTCTAATCAAGACACAGGAGAGGCCATCATCCCAGCATTCCCTCAGCCTCCTTTTACCCTATCAGCCTCTATGCGACCACAGGACTGCCGTGTCCCTTCAGCTGTGTCTATTACGTAGACCGTCACAGATGGACTCCCATGGTTTGCAGTCTTGAATTTGGCATCTTGAGCTGAGTGTTAGTTAAGGCTTTGAGATTCACCCAACTGTAGCATCTATCAGTAGCTTTTGCAATTTTATTGTATGGGTACATCAGTGTTTACCCACCAACTGAAAAACATCTGGTTGTTCCCATTTGTGGGCAATTCTATGTTCATATACAAGTTTTTGAGCAAACATAAGTTTTTGCTTCACTTGGGTGATTAAATACTTATGAATAAGAATGCTAGGCGGCACGATAATTTGAGATGGTCATTTATTGCTATATTCCCTAACATAAATCTATAGACTCTAGGAAGATTTTTGGCAAATGATCTTGTCCCTGATCCCTCATAGTTTATAAATTGATTAATGTTTATTTTATTTTTGTCAGTTGTGGGGCTTGAACTCAGGTCCTGGGCGCTGTTTCCAAGCTCTTTTGCTCAGGGTTAGCACTTACCACTTTGAGCCACAGTGCTACTTGCAGTTTTCTGGTGGTTATTGGAGATTAGAGTCTCACGGTCTTTCCTGTCCAAGTTGGCTTTGAACTGCAATCCTCAGATCTCAGCTTCCTGAGTAGCTAGGATTACAGGTCTGAGCCACTGGTTATCTATTATTTTTGCTGGTCCTGGGGCTTGAACTTAGGGCCTAGACAAAATCTCTGAGCTTATTTTGCTCAAGGTTCTCTACCACTTGAGCCAAGTGCCACTTTCCGGTTTTTCTGAGTAGTTTATTGTAGATAACAGTCTTGTGGACTTTTCTACCTGGGCTGGCTTTGAAATGTGATCCTCAGATCTCAGTCTCTTGAGTAGCCAGGATTACAGACATGAGCCACCGGCGCCTGGCACCTGGCTCCCTCAGAGTTTATAAAGCATTAGAACTCTTATCATAGTACCAATTCATCATAAGAGAGACCCAGATACCCTCCCTCACATATAGTATAGTAGTATATCAAATGTTTAGGAAAGTTATGGGATTGGGTATTCATGACTGAATCCTGGAGGCTTTATAAGAAGAGAGGGGCTGGGAAGGTGGCTCAGTGGTAGAGTGCTTGCCTAGCATGCATGAAGCCTTGGGTTCCATTCCTCAGCACCACATACACAGAAAAAGCTGGAAGTAGAAGTGGTGCTGTAGCTCTCAAGTGGTAGAGTGCTAGCCTTGAGCAAAAGAAGCTCAGGGACAATGCCCAGGCCTTGAGTTCAAGCCCCAAGACCGGCCAAAAAAAAAAAAAGAAGAAGAGGAAGAAGAGAGGGAGACCTGAAAACACACAGGGACGCGTGCACTCTCAGGATATGGTATTGCTGTTCGAACTTCCAGCCTCTCAAACTGTGATCTAAATAAACCTTTTCTATGAATTCACTTGCTTTGTTATATTAATGGAAATCTGATGGATACAACTCATAATCAAAGCCTTACCTGAAACGTCAACAATTATATGTAGATGTCCATTAAAAGTTACTGTCCCTAGGGGTTGGGTATGATGGCACATATCTATAATTCCAACTACCTGGGGGGCAGAGACCCAGAGGTTGCAGTCCAGTTGGACAAAAAAGTTAGTGATACATCTCAATCAATAAGCCATGTGTGATGTATGTGCCTGTCATCCCAACTACAAGGGAGATACATGTAGGAGACTGAGGTCTAAGGCCTGCATGGACAAAAACAAAAGACACTACTCAGAAACTAATTAGAAGTAGGAGCTAAAGTGGTAGAGTGCTAGTCTAGCACAAATATAACAAGTAGCCAGGCGCCGGTGGCTCATGCCTGTAATTCTAGCTACTCAGGAGGCTGAGATCTGAGGATTGAGGTTCAAAGCCAGCTCGAGCAGGAAAGTCCGTGAGACTCTTATCTCCAATAAACTACTAGAAAACCTGAAGTGGCACTGTGGCTCAAGCGGTAGAGCACTTGCCTTGAGCTGAAGAGCACAGGAACAGCACCTAAGTCCAGAGTTCAAGCCCCATGACCAACCAAAAAAAAAACAAGTAGAGCTGGGGGCCAGTGGCTCATGCCTGTAATCCTAGCTACTCAGGAGGCTGAGATCTGAGGATCATAGCTCAATGTCAGGCTGAACAGGAAAGTCCGTTAGACTCGTATCTCCAATTAACCACCAGAAAACTGGAAGTGGCACTGTGGCTCAAGTGGTAGAGTGCTCTCCTTGAGCTGATGAGCTCAGGGACAGTGCCCAGGCCCAGATTTCAAGCCCCACGACTGACAAAAAAAAAAAAAAAAACAACCAAACCAAAACAAACCAAAACAAAACTAAAAAACAAGCAGGGCTCTGGTGCTTCACACTTATAATCCTAGTTACTCAAGAGGCTGAGATCTGAGGATTGCAGCTCAAGGCCAGCCTTCGTGAGAAAGTCTGTGAGATTGTTATCTCCAACTAAACACCAAAAAAAAAAAGGAAAAAAAAAAGCTGGAAATGGAGCTGTGGCTAAAGAGTTCAGGGATAGAGCTTATGTCCTGAGTTCAAGGCCCAGGACCAGCACAAAAATAATAAAAAAATAAATAAACTCAAAATCTTCACCACATTGCACATATAAATAATTTTGTAGGAGTGACATATCCAACACCCATATTAAGCCAGTCTGAGGACTGGCCCACAGGGAAGGGCAGACCCACCTCCTGCTGGGCACGCCTGTGTCCTGAGGCTCTCTCTCACTATAATCCCTGTATTTCATCTCAGTGAAAAACTTCTGCTTATCTTAACATTGCTAGAGAAATGGAATATGGGCTAACAGCATACTATAGTAAATTTAAGCTGAACTGATCTGCTTAGAATAATGCTAGTGTCCAACATACCGTAGCACAGCTGTGGAGAGATGCCATATCTGGCTTCTTCAGCAGTTTCCTTAGCATTGCTTAAAGCCACATTTAAACTAGACAGCCAAAAGTGAGATACTAAAATAAAGCAAGGAGAAAAGAGTAAAACCCTTATGAATAAAACTCAACAGATTTTTATAGCTAATTAGCATGCTAAGCTCTTTTTCACTTACCTACGCCACACATATAACAGTTACTAACTAGTGCGCCCAAACATTGTGGTTTCCCCGTGATTGTCCTCGTTTAGAAAGGAGAAGCCCTGCGTTCAGCAAACTCCTTAGCCCAGAAAGCTGAGATGGTCACCAACTGCCAGTGCCTTTATGAGCCAAGCACTAGAGAAGAAGTAGTAAAGAAGAGGTCCTTAACTTCAGGAAATTGAAAATCAAAGCGAGAAGCAAGAGTTAAGATCATGATAAGTGCTAAGGAAGAGGAAGCAGGGGAGAGAGACACTTAGGCTGACTAGAAATCAGAGCGAAAAGAGGGAGTGTGATATTCTGGAGAGAGACCTCTAGAATGGATCAGTAAGTAAGTAAGTAAGTAAGGTACTCACTAAGTTAAGGCCCTGAAGCTGGTCACATCCTGCCTCAGTCAAAGAACTGAAAGAGAAACAATGACTGAAATTTGGTAAGCAAGAAGAAGAATGCAAAGAGATAAATCAGAAGAAACACATCAAGAGCTGGGCAGTCAGGTGCTGGTGGCTCATCTGTGTAATCTTCAGGAGGCTGAGATCTGAAGATCATGGGTCAAAGTCGGCCCTGGGCAGGGAAGTCTAAACAACTACCAAAAAAGCCAGAAGTGGAGCTGTGGCTTAAGTGGTAGAGTGCTAGCCATGAGCAAAAAGCAGATCCGGCACAGCACCTAGGCCAAGGTGCAAGCCCCAGGACCTACAACCTTAGCTGCAAGATTCTTGGTCTAATAAACCACTCAAAATCTGTCAGTGGAGATGTCGTTCAAGCCTAACTGACGACTCCCAGGCCCTGAGTTCAAGCCTGGCACACACATAAAACACACAAGCTAAGTAAAGGTGAAAAAGAAGAGATTCTACTAGTATGACTTGTTTTTACCTAGCTCCCTTCTCCTAACACACTTCTAACCAATATTTCTACTCTTCAAAAAAGAGGTATCAGCACAGGAGCACAGGAGTTCAATAGTGTCTGTCTTTCGGTAAGCAAGCCCACTGTAACAAGGTCAGAAAGTGTCCACCCTGGACAGGCCTACTGTGTGTCAAGCAAGTGCTATTTTCAATTACCTATTTGATGTGTCTGTTTGGACATCTGATGTGGAATGCTGCCTATAATCCTCTGAACTTGACTTCCCCGTTCCCAGGGTGAAACCAGAATCCGCCTCTGCCGTCATCTGGGCTGCTCTCTCCATTCCTGGGGTTCTTGCAGTTTAGGAGGTGCTTGGCCTTTCCTGCCTCATTTCTCTGGTGCATGCTGGTCCCTCAACCACAAACCTACAATACCTTTCTCTTTACTCTTCATTCCCTTAATCTTCTTTTCCTTAACACCTGCTCCAGACCTCCACTTAAATGGGAATATGCAACATATCCTTACAATATCTTTTCTCTTCCTTCACTACTTGTGGCACAGTTCTAAGGAAATGCTACCTCTCTCTCTTCTGTAAGGTGTTGAATTCAAGATGGGAACCACTCCTGTTTTGTTCAGTAACAGCCCTTGGTGCCTAGCACATGTTTGTTGAAAAAAGTGAACAATCTTTTACCTTGCAGGAACAGTAAATATCCTGACAGAACCTCTGTCTAAAGGTGGGTTTTGTGATTTTCCAGAAAGCCTTGCTGTCTAAAGATCCCACAGGACTTCCTTGTAAGATCCTCTTTCCCCTCCCACACCTTTTTATTGTACTGGGGATCTTGGTACCAGGGTCTTGCCTTGAGCTTGCTAAGCAAGCACTCTTACCGCCTAAGCTATGCCTCTAGACCTATGCTGGTGCTGGTTCAAACTCAGATCCTCCTGCCTCAGCCTTCCAAGTATCTGGGATTGAAAACAGACGAGCAAATAAACAAAAACACAAAAAACAGGGGCTGGGAAGGTGGCCCAGTGGTAGAGTGCTTGCCTTGCATGCATGAGGCCCTGGGTTCGATTCCATAGCACCACATAAGCAGAAAAAGCAGGAAGTGGTGCTGTGGCTCAAGTGGTAGAGCACTTGAGCTGAAGAGCTGAGAGACAGTGGCTAGGCCCCATGACCAACAAAAAAACAAAGAACAACAACTTTGCTAGTGGCTCATGCTTGTGATCACAGCTACTTAGGATGGGAAAGTCAAAGAGTTTTTGGGTTTTTTTTGGTCAGTTGCGGGGCTTGAACTCTGGGCCTGGGCACTGTCCCTCAGCTCTTCAGCTCAAGATGAGCGCTCTACCACTTGAACCACAACACCACTTCCAGTTTTCTCATGGTTTACTGGAGATAAGAATCTCACGGACTTTCTTTCCTAGATCTCAGCCTCCAGAGTAGCTAGGATTAAAGGCATGAGCCACGGGTGCCTGGCTCAAAGAGATTCTTATCTCCAATTAACCACTTAAAAACTGGAAGTGGAGCTGTGGCTCAAAGTAGCAGAGAGCTAGCCTTGAGCAAAAAAAGCTCAAGGACAGCACCCAGGCCCTGAGTTCAAACTCTATGACTGAAACAAACAAACAAACAATAAACCTAGGAGAAATTACTAATGGAATTGCATGCAACATTGTGATACAAATCAAAACTTTACAAATTAACAATGATACTTCCCCAAAATTCATTGTAACCTTCAGAATCTGTCTCCAACTAACCTAAGATTAATGAAAGTGTAACTTAAATTTCTCAGGTTTTATACGCAAGGCTTATGGAAGGATATTTTGTAGCAATATTATCTTTACATATAACTTCTAAAAATATGTCCTAGAAAATTTTTAGGAGATTTATTCTCTCAAAGACAAATTTAATTATTCCTACTTCAAGCTGATCAGCAGAGAAACAGTATGTGACAAATTAATCACCATGTTAAATAAGAAAGGAAAGCCAGGTACCAGTGGCTCACATCTATTAATCCTAGATACTCAAGAGGTTGAAATCTAGAGGATTTGGGTTTGAAGCCAACAAAATGTCAGACTAGAAGCATGGCTCAAGTGGTAGAGTGCCAGCAATGAGTGAGCAAGAAATCAGACTCTAGATGCATTGTTCAAGCCCTAATACCAGTGGAAGGAAGGGAGGAAGGAAGGAAGGGAGGGAGGGAGGGAGGGAGGGAGGAAGGAAGATAGGTAAGTTGTCTAAGGAGGGAATAAGGCATTTCAGCATGTTTTTTTTTTTGGGTCCGGTCATGGGGCCTGAACTCTGGGCCTGGGCACTGTCCCTCAGCTCTTCAGCTCAAGGCTAGCACTCTACCACTTGAGCTACAGCACCACTTCCGGCTTTTTTTTTCTGCTTATGTGGTGCTGAGGAATCGAACCCAGGGCCTCTGGCATGCAAGGCAAGCACTCTACCACTGAGCCACCTTCCCAGCCCTCAGCATGTATTTTACTCAAAAATTTTTTGGTGAAAGGAAAAGGCTATCTACAATTAACCAGGAAGATGCTGGACTGGAGGCCTGGTTCAGAGGATCATGGTTCAAAGCCAGCTCAGGCAGGAAAGTCTGTGAGACCCTTATCTCCAATTAAATCACAGAAAAAGCAGGAGGTGGTGCCCAGGTGTCTCCAGTGGTAGAGTTCTAGGGTTAAGCTAAAGGAGCTCAGGGACAGTGCCCAGGCCCTGAAGTCAAGCCCCATAGCTGACCAAAAAAAAAAAAAACCAAGGTATTTCTAGAGGTTAGGATGGAGCTCAGTGGTAAAGTGCATATGCTTAGCATGCATTAGACCCTAGTTTCAATTCCAGATCTATAAATAAACAAAAATCAGCGCAACAATTCAAATCACTTTAGAGACTTAGAACCAGCAGCTTTACTGGTTAAACATTCCTTTGAATATATACATGCCCTTAATTTGGACATACTATGGCACAGACCGGAAACTATTTCTCTCCTAAACTATTTAGAGTCTTACTAAAAAGATTAAATTGCATAGTAACAGTGATTAACCTTCACAAAGATTAACTTGCATAGTAATAGTGGTCTCAGTCCTAAACAAATCATAACTACATGGCCTGTACCGATGATAAATGCAGAGTCCAGGGCTCTATTCTCAAAGGTCTAATTCGGTAAACCTAGGGTAGGAACGATACCCTTCACCCCTCTAACGCTATGTTTTAAATAAGTAACACAAGTGCCTTTTGCCACAGGGGTCCTGCTCTAACTCCCAGGAACACCAGCCTGGAAGGATCACCCATCTCACCCCCAACAAAGATTAACTTGAAGGTCATAACAGTATTTCTGACATAATGGCTTAGATTCCCATTTGGAAAACTCAGGTTTTCTTCAGAAAGATCTCCCTGCCAACTGCACTACTCTCACAGTAGCCACTGGGAGATTTGTCAGGGTTTTCCTTTCCACAAGGAACATTATGTGAGATAGCCTGAAGTCAAGCCCTCAATGAAGACTCAGAAGTAGGTGGACCAGAATGTACTGACTATGCTCTAAAGATTCCTTAAGAGCTGGGCACCTGTGGCTCACGCCTGTACCTAGTTACTCAGGAGGCTGAGATCTGAGGAACATGTTTCAAAGCCAGCCCAGGAAGGAAAGTCCGTGAGACTCTTAACCTCCAACAAACCACTAGAAAACCGGAAGTGGCGCTGTGGCTCAAGCGGTAGAGCACTCACCTTGAGCCAACTGCGCCCAAGCCCAGAGTTCAAGCCCCACGACTGACAAAAAAAAAAAAAGATTCCTTGAGATCTAAAATTAGGCCAGGTGCCAGTGGCTCATGCCTGTAACCCTAGCAACTCAGGAGGCTGAAATCTGAGGATTGTAGTTCAAAGCCAGCCCAGGTAGAAAAGTCCCAGTGAGCCACTTATCTCCAATTTAACCACTCAAACACCAGAAGTGGAGCTATGGCTCCAAGTGGTAGAGTACTAGCCTTAAACCTTAAGCAAAAGAGCTCAGGGACAATGCCCAGGCCCTGTGTTCAAACCCCACAACTGACCAAAAAAAAAATCCTAAAATCAAGCTGGTAGAACAACTTCTACTAAAGGCCTCCAGGAATACAATCATTCAGAGGACAGAAATCTTTCTCTCAGAACATGACACACTGCTGAATGCATAATCAGAGGGAAGGTAGTGATGCCCCTGCCAGGATGCGCAAGGAAAGGGACTTTTGATCTGGTTCCCATCTGATAACAAAGAATACCAATGAGACCTAGCACTGGTGGTTCACACCTGGAAGACTAGCTACTCAAAAGGCTGAGATCTGAGGATCATGGTTTGAACTCAGCCAAGGCAGGAATGTCTGTGAGACTCTGCTCCAATTAACTGCCAAAACGCTGACAGGGGAGCTATGGCTCAAAGTGACAGAACACAAATGTCTTGAACAAAAGCTCAGGTGAGTGCTCAGGCCCTGAGTTCAAGCCCTGGCACAAAGAAAACAAAACAAAAGAAAAGAAAACAAAAGGAAGGTCAATGAGTAGTTGAAGGGAAGCTGCAATTGCTAAAATGAACTAAATATTAGTTACAAATTTAATTAATTTTTTTTACAAACAAATATTTAGAATTGGATTTAAAGCTGCAGTTCCCACTTTAGAAAGGCAATTTGTGGGCTAAGTAAAATATCTATAACCAGTAGAAGCACTTCACTTATTGACTCATCAGATGCTATGAGAAACCACTGTGGACAGACTAATACGCAGCTAAGTTCACTCCCCTTTGGAACAGATGTCTTGGGAATAATAATCTTTTTAACTCATTTGCCAATTTTCTCTAAATTATCTAGTCACTTCAGAAATGTGAATTCCAGCAACATGCTAAATGGCCACGAAACATTACTCTCATTTTACAATATAAAAAATTAGAATAGTAGCAGATTAAGTAGGCATAGTGGAAATCATATAGGCCTTCTATTCAAGTAGATTTGTATTAAGTTCCAATTCTACCAATTCCCAGTTGTGTGGATTACTTCTTCAATCTTCATTTTCCTCATATGTAAAGTGGGAAAAATGAATCCAACTTCACCATGATTTTAGAATGTAGCTCAGTGACAGAATATTTGCCTAGCATGTGCAAGGTCCCCAGCACCTCAAAAGAAAAAGAGGAAAGAAAAAACGTAATTAAAGTGTGTTGTTCACTCCAGAGACTAAGTAAAAGGTAGCTGATGTCATTATCTGACATGGCTATACTAGTAGATGAGAAAATAGTTTTCAAAAAACAGATTCCAATCTTAATTAGCATCTTAAAACTATCAATGAATATGGATAGGGTTGGGAAAGAACGATGCAAGAGGTGACAAGGGGTACAATATACTTATAAACTGACTAATTGAATTGGTACAACTTCTTAGTAATAATAATAGTAATAATAATTTTCAATGAAATCTTTAGAGGCAAGAACATATTTTGGTAGATTTTAGGAGACTTTCCATGATACACCTTCAACTCTTATCCCAAAGCAAGGTGTCTATCCCAGGTGTCTACGGTTACTTTCTCACTTCTCCAACACCATTGTGTGTGTGTGTGTGCACGCGCACGCCAGTCCTGGGGGGTTGAACTCAGGGCCTAGTCACTGTCCCTGACCTTTTGCTGAAGGCCAGTGCTCTACCACTTGAGCCACAGCTCCACTTCCAGCTTTTTTTTTTTTTTTAGTAGTTTATTGGAGATAAAAGAGTCTCACAGACTTTCCTACCCACTATCCTAGCTAGGATTACATGGGTGAGCCACTAGGGCCCAACTTCCAACACCATTTTAAAATACCTTTCCAAACTTGAGCACGGGTGGCTCATGCCTATAATCCTAGCTACTCAGGAGGCTGAGATCTGAGGATCATGGTTCAAAGCCAGCCCGGGCAGGAAACTCCCTGAGACTCTTATCTCCAATAAACAACCAGAAAACCAGAAGTGGCGCTTGTGGCTCAAGCAGTAGGGCGCTAGCCTTGCACTGAAGAGCTGAGGGACAGCGCCCATGCCCAGAGTTCAAGCCCCACGACCAACCAAAAAATAAAAACAAAAATTAAAAAATAATTTTTTTTTCCAATTCTCACTTAAATTTTTCCCAACTCAGGTCGGGCGTCGGTGGCTCAGGCCTGTAATCCTAGCTACTCAGAAGGCTAAGATTTGAGGATGGCGGGTTCGCAGACAGCTGGGGGGGAAGGTAATGCGGGGGGAGTCTTATCTCCAATTAATCACATACACAAAAAGCCGGAAGTGACGCTGTAGCTCAGGTGGTAGAGCACCAGCCTTGAGAAAAGGAGGTCGGGGTCAGCGGCTAGGCGGAGTTCAAGCCCCACAACCGACAAATAATAATAATTATTATTATTATTATTTCATGTTCTAATACTTAACACTCCTACTTCTGCATGTAATAAAGGAGAAAGTTTGCACATGTCTGCACCAATATCTTATAAGCATTTCTTCCTTACCACTGTCCAACTAGGTACAGAAGACTAAAGATAAAGCAGCACACACCCAGCCTGAGGCATCAAACTGAGTACTTTCTCTACTAAACTTCTACGGTGCACATTCTCTCTTTCTATGCATGGAACAGAGAAACCCATCTGGGTGTTTCCTGGTATAGCATTGCCACAAGGCAGCCTCTTCCCTCCAGTGTTTTCTAGAGTACATCCACAGTTCAAGCCGGCCCGAGACGCCAGGGCCGGGCCAGACGCTACTTCCAGTGCTTCCTGTGCAATCTCCCCGAAGAAGCCGGTCTGGGACGCCGCTCAGAGCCCGGGGCACGGCTCCCCCCGGCCGCCCCAGTTCTCTCCGCTTCACCCTCCGCCCTCTCTCCTCCGGCGGAGCCTTGCCTTCGGCCGGACGTCCCACCGAGCGCCCGTCCCCACCACAGACCGCCCTCCTCTCCCGGGGACTCGTGCCCGCCGTTCGGCGTTCCCCGCCGAGCCTGGAAGCTCCTCGCAGGTGTCCCCGGTCTCGGAAACTTCATCCTCCACGAGTCCCGCACCTTCCCGGCTCTTTCCCCCTCCCACCGCCCCACGCTCGCCCTGGCGCCTCCTCCAAAACCTCCCAGCCACCAGGGCCGGCGGGCGACACTTCCTACCGCTCCGGGCCCGGGGCTCCCGGCCTGCCGCCGGCCGCCCCGACCCGGCCCCAGGAGATCGCGGCCCCCCTTCCGTCCTCCGGAGCCCCGAGGCCCATCAGCCCGGTTCCTGCCCCGCCTCTCGGTCCGCGGCGCCAAGTCCTCTCGGAGCTGGGTCTCCAGGCCCGGGCCGGACCCCGAGGGGCTGGGCCGCGGGGCAAGGAGGGCGGGAAGGGGGCCGTGGCAGCAAGTCAGGGCGCGGGGCAGCCCGGGCGCTCGGGTCCGGAGGCTCCGGGCCCGGCCGGCTCCTGGCTCCCGTGGCCCCCGGACTCAGCCCTCCCGCTTTGCCGGCCCGCGCCTCCGCGGCCTGTCCTGACCTGATCCAGGTTCTCGTCGCTGCCGCTGTCCTCCGTATCCGAGTCGATGACGACACGGCCTTTCCGCTTCTTTACCATGGTGGTCCCGCGGCTCCCACGCCGGACGCCGCCCGGACTCCCTTCTTGCCCGCCTGCCAGTGGGACC
>NW_012267227.1:17059163-17064275 GCF_000151885.1 Dipodomys ordii
CGTGGGGGCGGGGCCACGCGCTGGCGGGTTCCGGGCGGGCGCTCGCCGCACCTGGGACCCGCGCTGTCCCGGAGCCCTTGGCTGTGGCCTGTTTGGTTTTCACCTGTTGCGGGTTGGAGCCGCTCGGGCCGGGGAAGTTCACGGGCCTCCGGCTTTCCAGCTGTGTGAGGTCGAGTGTGGAGGGCGGCTTCGGGGGCCGCCCTCGTGGGAGCCGCGAGTTGCCCGAGCGGGCTGGGGCCGGGCCGGGCTGGGCCGTGGGGCGTGCGACGCCTGGGCCGGGGCCCCGAGGACGCATTTGTTACCCCAGAGGAGAGAGGGCCAAGCAGAGAACCGGGCCTCATAGCGAGAGTTGGGATCCGGGAACTGAGATTCATTGGAGACGGAGCCGCAGGCGTGGTGTGAGTGAGTGGGGCGGGGGGTGCGGCGGTATTGAGGAGGTTCAGGGTAGTATTGAGGTACGCCAAGATGGGGATTTGTGTTTTAAAGGAATTACCCTGGCCACATTGTAGCGAATGACTACGTGACTGCATCCCAGTCGGAGGAGTCGGGACGTTGCCTGGAGAGTTGCTGCTTCAGTGAGTCCATGAAAGCGCCTAGAAGCTGGAGTCCGCTGTCCACCGGTGATGCAAATGCAGAGATGTTCTTGGCTCAGGAAGAACGGAGCTCACACCAGCTGGTTGGCCTCTTTCATCTTCCATTTGTATTTCACCGGAGCCCTATCCTTTTGGATGTAGCAACCTATAGGCAGGGTAGGATTCCCACCCCCGACCCCCCCAGATGCTCTCCCATCTCTGGATGATCAACAAAGTCAATGAGACACCTTCACAGACACACTCAAGAATCGTGATTTACGAATCTGTATGTCTCTTAATCAAGTTGACGACTAACCATTACAAGATTTAACTAATTCTTTATTCCTTCAACACATATTTTTTGGACCACAAGTCTACCTAAGTGCTAGTCCCTTTAAATCAAGAATAATGTGGAACAGAGTACTGGTAGTTCATGCCTGTAATCCTAGCTACTTAGGAAGCTGAAATCTAAGGATCATGGTTTGAAGCCAGCCCGCCTAGGAAAATCTCAGACTCTTATCTTCCATTAAGTACTAAAAAAACCAGCAGTGGAACTATTGCTTAAGAGTTAGAGCACTAGCCTTCAGCACAAAAGCTCAGGAACAGCACACAAGCCTTGAGTTCAAACCCCAGGACCAGTACCGAAAATAGTAATACAGTAATAATAATAATTTGGGGAGCTAGAGGATGTGTGGGCATTAAAGTGTTATTTTCCAGCAATTCTACCCCACTTTTTTTTTTCAGTGTTGAAGATTGAAGCCTTGGTCCCCCTCACATATAATAAGCAAAATCTCTTATCACTGTAACCCAAATTTATAGAGTACATTAGAGCTGTGTGCTGGTGGCTCATGCCCAAAAGCCTATCTACTCAGGAGGCGGAGGTCTGAGGATCGTGGTTTGAAGCCATCCCCAGCAGACAAATCTGAGTAGTTCATCATCTCCAATTAACTACTAAAAAGTTGCAAGTAGACCTGTGGCTCAAGTGATAGAATGCTACCCTTGAGTAAAAATGCCTGAGGCTGAGTCCAAGGTTATTATCAACACAAGAAAATAAGTTATTGACCAACTTTGATACATATGGTTAATTAATTACTCATTTATTGAGCCATATATCACAGTTGATAATAGTACATTTGTAATAAGCTATATAATGTAATCCAAACTTGTGGGCTCACTTAGCAACATAGTAATTCTTCACATATTTAACATGTCAAAGGAGAAACCTGGTTTCTGAGACATTTTTGTTTGGGGGCATATCTCCTGTGAGGCCCTGAGTACAATCCTCAGCAACACACAGGCACACGTGTGCCTATTGATTCATTTGTTCACTTGAGCCTAAATGTGATCACCAGCAGGCAAAACATCCACACTTAGATCATGTCAGTGGCACCATTTTCTCATATGGCTCCCATGAAGAGTCGTGAAGACTGGATCCACTTGTCAGACCTCTGACAACTTCATTTCCAGTCCCCTTCCCTGCACCTTCCATCTCAAAAGCTGCCATGTGACTTTTTTTTTTTTTGCCTTTCTTCCTCATTCCCTCTCATCTTTGCTTGCTTATTTTGAGAGGCTTCATTATGTAACTCAGCTTGGCTTCAAACTTGTAGCCTCCTGAGTGATAATAGTACAAAGCACACTCTAGGCTCCTCTTTTTATTTGAACAATGGCTCTGTGGCTCAAGAGGTAGAGTTCTCGTCTTGAGCTGAAGAGCTCAGGGACAGCACCCAGCCCCAGAGTTTGAGCTCCATCACAGACCAAAAAGCAAAACAAAACAAATAAAAAGGTAGACTCCATCGAGCAGCCTATCCCTGAGACAGCAGACCGAGAAGGAAGAAACTTCTCAATGTGGGGAGGCTTATGCAACTTCATTAAGACACATGTTGAAATCCTTTAACAGAGGTGTGCACAAGATGTACTAGAGCCCCATGGGTGGAATTGGGGCTGGCAGTTAGGACAGGATGTTGTCGGGGTGCTTGTCCAGGACCCATCACTGAAGCAGATCTAGCAGAAATGGCTTTCTGAGATCACTGACAACTCTTTTTGGGACTGTGGGAAGATGAATGTTAGGGGGAGTTAATCTCCAGGTTCTATTTGAAAGATACAGGAATAGGGGGAAAACCCGAGAAGGGAGGTTGCAGCTTGAGGGTGGGATGCAGTTCTCAGTTGTCTGTTTTCTCAAAAAGGGAAGAAAAGACAACAAACAGAAGCCCTGCGTTGTGGGGACTGAGTGGACCAAAAACCAGGCAGGAACTCTAGACTCTAGGTGCCTGGTTTGACACCGGAAGGGAAAAGCAATTGGACCAACACCGGAAGAGTGGAGAAGGGGGCGGGAAAGAGCGGCGGACCGGAGCGGAAGCCCTACACATTCTCCGAGAAGGGGAGCGGGGCGCCGCGGGGAGCTGACACGCCGGTGGCAGGTGAGGGCTGAGGGGGGTCACCCCATCTCCTCGACCCCTCGGACCCCGCACCGACCCAGGACCTGGACGCCTAGACTCCTGGGTTGGGTTTTGCCTCCTGGCTGTGTGACCTTGGGTAACTGAGTTTTGGAACCTCATTCGCCCTCATGGTTCAGGGGTGCTGGGGTTTGAACACGGGGCTTCGACTTGGCGTGCAGATCTTCTACGACTGGAGCCAGTGAACCCTCATAGCTCTCCCCTCATCTCCTAAAGAGCCTCTTAAGGAAACAGGAGTCTCAGAGATCAACTGGTGTACTTGAAGGCAAAGAGCTTTATTAGATTTAGCCCTATGAAATGGCAATACCCAAATTGTACAGCTTAATAGGTAGAGCTGTGTGGCAAGGCTATGCTTCCTAATCTTACTTGCAAGGTTGAAATGCTAAGATCTACAGTCAGGTGGCTTATGTCCTAGGGTGAATTGCTTGAATAGGTTACTTCTGGAACCTGTTCTGTAAAAATACAGCATTAAAACTTTAAAGTTAACACCAGCTCTTTAGGTAGCTTTGGCACATATTTGAATTATTTTGGGGTTCATCATCAGCTGCAGGAATCTGGGACTTGTGTTTTTGTTCCTGTTTTTCCCAATGCTTAATAGAGTGCTCTGCTCATAATAGGTGATAAATGTTTATAGGATTAGAAAGTTAAGTTTAAACCAAGCATGATGTACACATCTTTAGTCTCAGCATTTGGGAGGCTGAGTTAGGGCAATTTTGAATTTAATGCTAGCATGGGCTACGTAGTGAAATGCTGTCTCAAAAGAACAACAACTAAAAACTATGAATTTCCTAATACATGATCCTTCGTTTGAACTTGTGATGCCTGTTTTGCCACATTGGTAATTAACTCTTCAATGTTTCTTCTGTTACAGGTGCAATTTCTGAAGCTTCTTTCTTTGATAATCCAGGGAGAAAGTCCCGTTCAGACTTTTTCTTACCATGGTTTTGGGTCACAAATTCCTGAATGGTACTTATATTCTCAGGAAACAACTGAAGCCAGATGCCACCTTGCAGACTTTTTGGGGAATCCACTTTGCCAAGTATTGTTCCAGTAGTCCTAAGAAACCAATGGTTACTCATGACAGAGTCTCCCAACCGAGGAAGACTGCAGAGGGTTTGCAAGTACGCCCCCCAAAAGATATTGCCTTGGATGTAACTTCTCCTGAAGAGAAGACTGAGATTAGTTTTGACAAAGCAATTAGAGATGAAATAAAGGATCATTTCAAGCGTTTGAAAGATGAAATCATGAATTCCTGGGTAGGACCAGGTGGCCGTCCCCTTCATGAAGTCTTGCTGGAACAAGCCAAAGTTGTCTGGCAATTTCGTGGAAAAGAAGACCTAGATAAATGGGTAGTGACTTCTGATAAGACGATTGGAGGCAGAAGTGAAGTGTTCTTGAAAATGGGCAAGAACAACCAGAGTGCACTGCTGTATGGAACTCTGAGCACTGAGGCACCTCATGATGGGGAGAGTAGCCAAAGTGGGTTCTGTACAATGATGTCCAGGATTCCGAGGGTAGGTTCGGTGAAGCCCGGGAGCCGTAGTCCTAGTGAGCTAGGTGACCTCCATTATAGCATGAACTGTGAGCGAGCACCCCTGGCATAGTATGTATGGCGTCTCACCTGCTTGATATGGGGATAAAGAACGTGGCCCGAGAGTAAAGTGAAAGGCTTGGGGGAAGGAGCTTGTTTCTGGGCATTGTTTTGGACCAAAGAGCATTGCCAGGTATGAGGAATCCTGAGAGGTTAGACAGGTGGAAGATATTTGGGTAGATTTGCCTCTCATGTACCTGGCAGCTAGGGGATACAGGGTCCTTCAGGTGGATATAGGGTCAGTCTGTGGGTCCATTGATCGTTTGGCTGTACTGGGTTTGCATTTAGGGCTTCACACTTCCTTGACTTCTTGCTTAACTAATGTTCTAAAACTTGAGCCATTCCTCCAGTCCTGATTTTTACTACTTACTTTGGAGATGAAGTCTCACAGACTTTCCTGCCCAGATTGGCCGCAAAGTGCAACTCTCCATTTCCACCTTCCGAGGAGTTTAGGGTTATAGGTTTCAGGTACCATTCATGGTTCTTTCTTTCTTTT
>NW_012267227.1:17068125-17076989 GCF_000151885.1 Dipodomys ordii
CTATCTCCAATAAACCACCAGAAAACCGGAAGTGGCGCTGTAGCTCAAGTGGTAGAGCGCTCGCCTTGAGCTGAAGAGCTGAGGGACAGCACTCAGTCCCAGAGTTCAAGCCCCACAACCGACACACACACACACACAAAATAATAGCTTTATTAGTAGTTGGCCTAAAATCCACTTTGTATATTTGCGCTTTGAGATAGTACTTTTTGTGGCTCATGTAACTGTAATGTCTTATTACTTTTCCTCAAGCTGGCATTAACCTCCTAGTAAACTCAGTAACTGAGATTGTAGGA
Organism: Dipodomys ordii; assembly: GCF_000151885.1. Lineage (NCBI taxonomy): Eukaryota > Metazoa > Chordata > Mammalia > Rodentia > Heteromyidae > Dipodomys > Dipodomys ordii. The sequence continues at coordinate 17,068,419 of NW_012267227.1, forward strand.
AGTACCATGCTGCCTGGGGTGATTATTATTAAGCCTTCTACCACTGAGCCACCTTCCCAGTTCTGATTATTATTATTTATGTTTTTTGTTGGTCATGGGGCTTGAACTCTGGGCTTGGGCACTGTCCCTCAACTCTTCAGCTCAAGGCGAGCGCTCTACCACTTGAGCCACAGTGCCAGTTCTGGTTTCCTGGTGGTTAGTTGGAGATGAAAGTCTAATGCAGTTTCTTGCCCAGGCTGGCTTTGAACTGCAGTCCTCAGATCTCAGCCTCTTGAGTAGCTAGGATTACAGGTGTGAGTCACTGGTGGCCAGCTGATTATTTTGCCAGTCCTGGGGGCCTGAACTCTGGGCCTGGGCACTGCATCTGAGCTTCTTTTGCTCAAGACTAGCATTCTACCACTTGAGCCAATTCTGGCTTTTTCTGTGTACGTATTGAGGAATCGAACCTAGGGCTTCATGCATGCTAGGCAAGCACTCTACCACTAATTCACACTCCCAGCCCTGTTTTCACTATTTTTTGAGATTAGGGTGTCTCACTGTGTCTCGTTGGCTGGATTCCAACTCCTGGGCTTATGGAGTCCTCCCAAGTACCTGGTACTACAGTAGCATGTACCATATTTAGTTTACCTTAAGTGTTTTACACTTTTTTTTTTTTTTTTTGGTCATGGGACTTGAACTCTGGGCCTGGGGGCTATCCCTCAGCTCTTCAGTTCAAGGCTAGCGCTCTACCACTTGAGCCACAGTGCCACTTCTGGTTTTCTGATGGTTTATTGGAGATAAGAGTCTCATGGACTTTCCTGCCTTGGCTGGCTTTGAACTGTAATCCTCAGATCTCAGCCTCCTGAGCAGCTAGGATTAGACATGAGCCTCTGGTGCCTGTCAAGTGTTTTATACTTTAATGCACATAGCATAGGAAATTTTGCAATCATTATTGAAGATTTAAGGTATTTCTACCAGCCCCAAAGAAACGCCCATGCTTTTTTGCAGTCATCCTTTATTCACACCCCTAGTTCCAGTAGCTAATTTAGTGTCTTTACATAACATTTTAAAAATCAAGTCATGTAGTGTTTTTGTTTTGTTTTGGTAGGTTGTGGGGCTTGAACTCAGGGCCTGGGCACTGTGTGAGCTTTTTTGCTTAAGGCTAGTGTTTTATCACTTTGAGCCACAACTCCACTTCTAGTTTTTGTCTCTTGAGGACTTTTCTGCCCAGGCTGGTTCAAATCATGATCCTCAGACCTCAGCCTCCCGAGTGGCTAGGATTTTCAGGCATGAGCCACCAGCGCCTGGTTTGTATCAGTGCTTTATATTGCTGTAGGATATTCCTGGACTGAGCATAGCACTGCTATCTGTAATTCCAGCTACTCTGCCTAGAAGGCAGAGAAGGGAGGACCAAGGCTTGAAACCAGCTAGGGCAAAAAGTTAGCAAGACTCCATCCATTCTCAGCAAGCCAAGTGGAGAAGCTAGGGTCTGTACTAGGAAAAATATAAAGGGTGTATGAAACTAATCTTAGCTGCTCATCTAAATCTTTGCTGACAGGTTTACAAAGAACAATTCTACAGCAGTGCGAAAACATTTTATTTATGAAAGTCTTTAGTATACAACTCAGAAGCTCTACATAGATACAAGGGACAGGATGTACTTAACAAATTCTCTTGTCTTTTACTGTAAGGTTTAGTAAGTGTGACAGAACACAGTAATACTTAGAAGCAGTAAATCTTTTCTGTGGTATTGGCCATGGGACCTAGGGCATAGTTTTCTATCACACCCACTAGCTCTCTTAAATTTTGATTTGGATTTGTAGCTATTATTTTTAAATAAGCAAGGATAGAATGAGCTGTAGAATTTTAAGAATATAGTAAATGAAAATTACACAGTGATATAAACACAAGTGCTTATACTCTTTTACGTTTTTCAGAGTTACAGTATTGGTGCCATAATCAAATGATTGGCCCAGTTTAAAACTGCTAGATTTTCTAGTATGGAGGGTGCTGAGCTGCATTTCTACTCTATCTCTACTGAAGCTATGGTGTAAGTAGCTGCCATCAGGTCATGCTTTTGCCCACAATGTTAGAACTGAGAGGAATCTTGACATTAAAAGTACCTAAGTTAATAATATCAAGGATGAGTCTCCTTAGAAAATGGAATGTACAGAGGCTTAGATAAAAACCACTGCAAAGAATGTTTTTTCCCCCTGGTTTCAGGACTTGAACTCTGGGCCTTGGGTTCTACACCACAGCACCACTTCTGGATTTTTCTGAGTAGTTTATTGGAGATAAAAGTTTCACAGATGTTCCTGCATAGCTGGCTCTAAACCATGATACTTGGGTCTCAGCCTCTATGTAGCTAAGATTACAGGCATGAGCCACCCACGCCTAGTGAATTTTTGAGCTTTAAGATGATAACTTTTCAGAGTTATTGGACCTGAAGAACCCAGGGACAGTACATAGATAACAGATAAAAGTCAACAGGGAAACAAGAGCTTCTGACTAATGAAGGGGGGACAGTAGAAAAATATTTACAAAGAAAAACAGGAATGAAGAAATATTAACCAGACATTAAAAAATTAGTTGTTTTTAATCATATTGAGGCCCCTTCGGGCACCCAACACCTTTTCTTTCTTCTCCTTTCGTTCTTGCTCACGCTTTTTCCGTTGCTCTTCCCTAAAAGGAACAGGTAGGTCATAGGTTAGGTCCTAGCGGACAACTTCAAACTAGTACACAAACTTCAATGACATCTAACACACTTGTGAAAATATTCTAATACCTGGTCGTGTTGTTCAAAGGACTAGAAGTAGGTATTTGCGTTTTCTGTGACCTCAGGATTTTAAAATCATGCATGGAATGGGAACCAGAAGTTACTGACTACAGTGATTTAATTAAATCTCTACTCCTATTAGGCTATCAAAAATCACACTCACATGTCAGGCACTAGTGGCTCACATCTGTAATCCTAACTACTCGGGAGGCTGAACTCTGAGGGTTGCTGTCTGAAGCCAGCCTGGGTAAGAAAGTCTGTGAGACACATCTCCAATTAAGTCAATAAAAAGCTGGACATGGAGCTGTGGCTCAAGTTGTGGAGTGCTAGCTTCGAGCACATAAGCTCAGGGACCCTGAGTTCAATCCCTAGGATGGGAACCAAAAAATAAATAAATAAATAAAATGTAGCCAGTTGCCGGTGGCTCACGCCTGTAATCCTAGCTACTCAGGAGGCTGAGATCTGAGGATCCCAGTTCAAAGCCAGCCTGGGAAGGAAAGTCTATGAGACTCTTCAATTAACCACCAGAAAACCAGAAGTAGTGATGTGGTTCAAGTGGTAGAGCGCTTAAGCCTTGAGCTGAAGAGTTAAGGACAAGCCCAGGCCCAGAGCTCAAGCCCCAGACCACTGACAAAAAAAAAAAAAAAAGTTTAAATTCACAATCACATGGTCTGGTCACAGAGCTAAAATTAGAAGTAGGATCTACTACTGACTTTGACCTGTGTGTGTGTGTATATATTATTATTGTTATTTTTTTTTGTCAGTCGTGGGGCTTGAACTCTGGGCCTGAGCGCTGTCCCTGCACTGTTCAGCTCTAGGGGACCACTCTACCACTTGAGCCACAGCACTACTTCAGTTTTCTGGAGGTTTACTGGAGATAGGAGTCTCAGGGTCTTTCCTGCCCGGGCTGGCTTCGAACCGTGATCCTCAGATCAGGATTACAGGAGTGAGCCACCGGCACCGGGCTTTTTTTTTTTTTTTGTCGTGAGGCCTGACCTCTGGGCCTGGGTGCTGTCCCTTAGGTCTTCAGCTCAAGTCTAGTGCTCTACCACTTGAGCCACAGCACCACTTCTGGCTTTTTCTGCTTATATGGTGCTAAGGAATTGAGCCCAGAGCCTCATGCACGTAAGGCAAGCACTCTACCACTGAGACACCTTCCTAGCCCTCTATTATATTTTTCTAGAGATCATTAATTTAAAAACAGCCCAGGATCATCATGTTAACTAACTTTTCTTTGTTTCTTTTGTGTGTGAGTTTGAACTCAGGGCCCTCTTGTCTGCCTTTCTCTCTCAAGGCTGGTGCCCTACCACTTGAGCCACAGTTGTACTTCTGGCTTTTTCCTGATTAATTAGACTTTTCTGCCTAGTCTGACTTTGAACTATGATTCTCAGATTCTAGCCTCCTGAGTAGCTAGGATTACAAGTGAGAGTCACTGGTGTCTCGCTCTTATCATCTACTTAATAACACATGGTAAAGGCTTTAGCAGAAGCTAGGTATAGACAAGAATCAAGGGATGGGTGGCCCCGTACGAGGAGAGTGCTCGTCAGTGGTTCTTGTCTCACCCAGGACCAGCTACCACCAAGCAGGCAGTGATCTGGGTACAACTCGCTCTTGTGGTAAAGAAAACCTCCAAAGTCCTGGATTTAATAATCTTCCTTGTTTCTTTGAGAGTAATTTATATCCACCCAGGCCCTAGGTGCCCTGGGCCTTGAGCATTGAGGTCTGGAGGGATACTGCGTGCTTTGCCTGGGAGAACAGGTCATGCAAGGCCTGTGCTTTGAGTTTTCTGAATCACCGGTACAGTTCTGTACCCAAAGCAGATATTTGGGCTCAAACTAAACCTGATTTGGAATCTGCCACCCTAGAGCCTAGTCACACTATTACAGAACATTCTATAGATTCCTCCTTGTAGTCTGGATATGTTTTGTATCCCATGGGTTCATGTGCTGGAAGCTTGAGCCACAATATAATGTGCTAGACTCCTTAAGAGTGGAGCCTGGTAGAGTATGTGGGTATTGCCCTTTGAAAGGTTGGGTTTTGAGGGACTAGGTAGAAAATGAGGCCACTGTGTTTGAGCTCTTCACATGCTGCTATTGTTTTTTTTTTTTTCAGTGGCAGGGAATAAGCTCAGAGCCTTCTTCTTAGGCAAACACTATCACTTGAGCATTCTAGCTTCTTGAATGTGCTTACGCCATGTGATCCATCCACCATGTGAAGCGCCAGAGTGCAAAGCTCCCCCTAGTGCCTGACTTGCTTGCACTTTCAGACTTCACGAAGCAATACTGTTTTAAGTAAAAAGGGTTAAGTTAGCCACTTCTGACCTTCCTAATACTACTAATGAGGCTACCCTATCTTTTGGAGGTGCTTTTGTATACTGTGGTTTGAAATTAGAAACATTCTCAAACTGGATAATTATTTACTCACCTGGTTTGGAGAGGAGGCTGTTTGTAAGATTTCTTATAGACGCTGACTCTGCTTGCATGTTCAGTGAGAGAATTATTTTCTTTAGAGTGTCCCCATGGTTTCAGCTTTCCTAATGTAGCACAAACAATTTATAGATATCTTATTTACAAGTCTGTTGTCTTCATCTGTGGCTACTTGCTTCCTAGCAGCATTTATACTGTCTCACATAATTCCTAGTACATCCCCAAAATACTTAGATTCCATATTCCAGATATGTCAGGTTTTTCTTCTAAAAATGAACATGTGTCCTATTTTAAAATTCCTATGAAGTCTCAGAAAAAAAAACTTATACAAAAACACCCTTAACAGATTCCAAAAGAAACTATTACAGGGCTGAGAATGTAGCTTAATGGTAGAGTGCTTGCCTAGCAGACATGAAGCCCTGGGTTCGATTCCTCAGTACCACATAAACAGAAAAAAACTGGAAATGATGCTGTGGCTCAAATGGTAGAGTGCTAGCCTTGAGCAAAAGAAGCTCAGGGATAGGGACCAAGCCCTGAGGTCAAGCCCCAGAATTGCAAAAAAGAAAAAAGAAAGAAACTTACAACCAAGTATCATCTATGCTAATGTTACTGAGATATTATATTTAATATTAAAGTAGCATTTTGAGCTGAGTGTCAGTGGCTTATGCCAGTAATCCTAGCTACTCAAGAGGCTGAGATCTGAGGATCATGGCTTGAAGCCAGATTGGGCAGGAAAGTGTGTGAGAGTCATCTCCAATTCACCACCAGAAAACCAGAAGCAGCACTGTGTCTTAAAGTGGGAAGAGTGTTATCCTTGAGTGAAGAAGCTCAGGGATAGTACCTGTTTGGAGTTCACGTCCCACAACTGACCTTACCCCAACCCCGCAAAAAAAAAAAAGAAAAAGCATTTTACCAGTGTATTTCTGTTATTCTGACACTATTAACCTATTACAATGCACTGAGAATGGAGTGAGTTGGGACCACTCTGTTGGGAGTAGAACTGGGACTAGATCCAGCAGTTCTCATTTCTAGGTATTTACCCAGAAGATTCACAATTCGTTTATTGACAAGACTCCTGCACTCCATGTTAAGAGCACTACTAGTACTAGTACTCACAGTAGACAGGCCATGGAATCAGCCTAGTGTCCATTCAACAGATGAATGGATAAAGAACATCATCAGTGTACATAATAGAATATTGTCAGCCTTGAAAAGATGGAAATCCTATCATTTGCAGCAACATGGATTGGAATTGGTATACACCAAGTCAAGTAAGCCAGACATGAGAAAGCACACACTGCATGTTCTCTTGTGTGTGGAATCTGAAACAACTGAACTCAAAAGCAGAGTGGGATTGTGGTGGAGAAGGGTCTGCAGGATTGGGGAGGTACGGGTTAGGAACAGAAGATTTCAGTTAGGGGAAATAAAAGAGGTATATTGTATAATATGACTCTGGTTAACAATGTATTATTATATATTTGAAAGTTACTAAAAATTACTAAGTTACTAAAAGTTACTAAGATTAAAAAAAAGGTGCAAAGGCTCAGATACTATGTACCTACCATATTCATAGTAGTGTTCAAAACAGACAAAAAGTGAGAAGTTAGCATGGGCTAACTTTTCAATTTTTCTTGATAATAGCTGAAATTATATTAATTTTGAGTAGTGATCTTGTTTACAAGTTATAACTTTGGTTAAAGCGTAAATCAATTAATTTTAAATCATGGGTCCATCTGGAAGCAGGGACAAGGGAAGGAATTGTAAATAAAGTGTGGCTTCTGCTCAGTTAGCAGAAGTTGTTCATTTATGCATTAATTGATTTTTAGTGTTGGGGATCAAAGCCAGGGCTGGCCTCATGTATGCTAGGCAAGCATTTTCACATTGATCGACATTCACATTTTTTCCCCTCATCTTTACATAATCATTGACTCTGAAGCCTTCTACAGGCTCCATAGCAGCAAACACCCACCTTTGTGTGGCTCATAGTTGAGGGGACGAGACAGACTTGCTTTCAGATCAAACACTGGTTTCTTATCGGAGACTGGAGTCTTCATTGCCATGCTTGTCAACTTGAATGGAGTAATGACTAAAAAAAAGACCCCCAAACATTAGAGAGCTTAGTTAGACCAAAGACCTATTATAGTTCTTTTCATTTTTTAAATCATATGATCAGTGGGGTTTTCTGTGACCCTCCCAATCACTTGCTGCAGGATGAAGTTTTTGCACATGATTTTGTACATGTGGAAAGGATTTAAGAGTGTTTGTATTTGTTTTTTTACCAGAAGCAGAATTCCCCTTGGTGGTCTTTAACTTGGGTGTTCCGAGCACAGCCTGGCTTTTAGGGGTAATCCCAGATAGAGACACATGTGGAGACTTTCTGGCTGGAGTCTTGGTCAGTGAACCCTTATGTTCGTTATCTTTAGTAGCAGCTGAAAACCTAAAATGACAGTGGAGGGCATCACGAGAGTACTTATGGCAGGAGGTAAAAGCACTGGACCATCACCAGGCAGATATGGTAGAGGACATTAACCATGGTAAGGCTTGTGGTATATGCCTGCAGGCTTCAGGTTAGAGTTCAGGAACCAACTGGAGATGCTCTCCTTTTCTGCTTATTTCTGGTGAAGTTAGCTTCACTTTTATATTTAAGCCAATGGAATAATTTATTTCTAGTAAGCATACAGCAAACTAATAAAATCAAGATTATCTATCTATATACATACACATATGTCTTATTTTCTGTCTTAAAAATAAAACCTGTGCTTAAGGATATTGGATCGAACAAGAAAACTGAATCCAAATGACAAGATTCTAACTTATAAAACATCACTGATCTTTCTTTGTTCTCAATCCTTTTTCACTTCCTTTTCTGTTTTCCCCCTTTAAGCAAACACTAGAATGAATCTGAAGGCTGTTGTTCAATGCTGGACAGCTTGTCTAACATGCTCAAGGACTGAGTTCGATCTCTACTACGAAAAAAACCCCCAAACAAAAAGATTTAAAAACTAAACATATTTAGAAGGTTTGGAGTGATCTCTTTACCTGACGTTCATCTTGGTTGCTGAGAGCGTGGTCCGCCTGACTGACCCCTTCAGACACACTGCGCTCTGCCTTGCAGGGTTGCGGGACTGGCCTGGAGAGTGGCACTTTTGTGTGGGAGTGCAGGCCACAGGGAGTCTTCCTCTGGGAGGAACTGGAGTCACTACCTTTCCCTTACTGCCAGGCTGCTTCTGAGAAAGAAATGTACTACTTTAAAAGCTTGGCTGCCAATGTAGTACTGTGTCCAAACAGCAAAGCTCAGGGCTGGGAAGGTGGCTCAGTGGTAGAGCGCTTGCCTTGCATGCATGAGGCCCTGGGTTCGATTCCTCAGCACCACATAAGCAAAAAGAAAAA
>NW_012267227.1:17086009-17090796 GCF_000151885.1 Dipodomys ordii
GGAGGCTACAATGCTTGATAAGAAATGTACTCATTATCTTGCCCATGTAATTGTAACCCCTCTGTACAGTATTTTCATAATAAAAAAAAAAGCAAGACCCTAATAACTGTGGCCCAAGTAAGCACCTGTTTAACCAGTGAAAGGCCTTGAGTTCAAATCCCAGTACCACTGAAAGAAAGTAAAGATTGGTATGAAAATAAGGGGAAAAGAGAAGGGGAGGAAGACTCGTGGGTGGCACTGACAGCTCTGCCTCTCTGCCTCCGCCAGTGCCATGACACTGAACTTGGCAACACTCCTGTTGTACTAGAGACCAATGGCAGAAGCAGGAAGCTGAGTTCACTTATGGCTCATAAGTCAGGCTAAGAGACCTAGGCAGCCTATATGAAGGCAGAAAACAAGAAATGAGGACCATGCCTGGTGAATGTTACATCTGAGTGAAGAAGAAAGAACACAACCAGAGTCTATGCAAAGGAATGGAGGGAAGCCACAGCGACCACTGTTGAACGACTTGAGTGCAGAGTAATCACCTGGGCAGGAAAGAGAATTTTAAAACCATACTCTAAGAGGAGCTCGGAGGTGCAGCACAGGGCTCAGCACAGGAGCGTAGAAGGAACGCTCACTAACACCCTGCCAGCTCTGGCACAGGTGGTGCTCTAGTTCAGCTTGCACACTTCATTCACCTGAGAGTCAGGCTTCCCATGGCCTCTCTTGTGCCTGCGCCTTTTCCTTTTGGTGACATGGACAACTGGCTCCTTCCCAGCGTGGTCCTGACTGCTCATCTGTGTCTCAGTCTCATCACAGAAGGCTGCAGTTTCTTTTTCACCCTAAAAAGAGAGATACTGATCTGTCATGTTCTCTCCCATATGGATATAACATAACACCAGATTGTTCCCCGAGACCAAAGTAACTCCACAGAGCGAAAAATAAGAATGAGGTGAGAATAACAACACCTGCATTATCATAAACTAAAAGTGAAAAGTATGGTTGGGATCCAGAACATCCCACACAGACCTGCTTATAAAAGGAATCATTGTATGAGGCACTGGGGGTGTGGCCCAGTGGCCTCTGCCAAGTCTTGGATTCAATACCCAGCACCACAGGAGTGGGGAGCCGTCACTGAATGACAATACACTGCACTCTGTAGTGGGCAGGTTGTTTTATTATTCAATGCACAATAATAGCTTAAATGCTATCAACTTTGATACTTAGGGAGCACAGAAGAGCTGAGTATGGTGGTATATGCCTGTAATCCCAGCTCTCAGAAGACTGAGGCAGAAAATTGTGACTCTGAGGTTAACCTTAGCTAAGTAGAGAGCCCTGGTGTTTGGTCTCTAGTATCTCTACTGTTGCAAATTCACTGTGAGGACATCAGGCAAGGCATACAGGTTTCATTCTTCTACTTTTCTTCTTCTAATCCCTTTCTCTCCCTCCCCGCCTGTCTCTTGTGATGGTACTGGGTTTGAACTGAGGACCACTGGCTCAGCTTGTATGCTCAGGTCTACCTCACCTCCAGCCTGACTTTTGGCTGCTTAATTGGAGATGGAGTCTGACAGACTTTTCTGCCTGGTCTCAGCTTCCGGAGTAGCCAGCATCACAGGCAGTATTGCCTTTTTAAGGACCTCGTATTCATTAGGAGACAGGGCATTTTTGATCATTTCTAACAAATAATAATGAAAACTTAAGTACCTGGCACTATGACCAATAAATGATCTCTGTGGTGAGAACCTGCATATCTTAAACCATCATAATTGGTGTTGGCTGCCCATTACTTTTTCTTTTTTTTTTGGCCAGTCCTGGGGCTTGAACTCAGGCCCTAGGCACTGTCCCTGAGCTTCTTTTGCTCAAGGCCAGCACCACTTCCTGCTTTTTCTGTTTATGTGGTAGTGAAGAATCGAACCCAGGGCTTCATGCATGTTAGGCAAGCATTCTACCACTAAGTCACATTCCCAGCCCCTAAACACAACTGTTTAGCAGCTAATAATTATACTTACCTGACTGTTATTTTCTTTCCTTGCTTCCAGTTTGAGGTGAGCTTTCAAAGATTTTAACAACCTGTCTGCCTGCAGAAGAGATAATTAGAACCAAGTGAAACAAGTGAGAAAAATGTGAAGAGTTTCATCTTATACATTCTTCTCTCATTCATTAAATGTTTTCTGGTCAGGCTGGAGGACCAAGTCTGGATGGACCAAAACTGGCCCTTCAGTTCAGGGACCTCACATCCCACTGGGAAAGTCAGACCAAAAAAAAAAAAAAAAAAGGCAACTGATGCCAGGCACTTGTGGCTCACACCTGTAATCCTAGCTACTCAGGAGGCTGAGATCTGAGGATCATGGTTCCAAGCCATCCGTGAGACACTTATCTCCAATTAACCACCAGAAAACCAGAAGTGGCGCTGTGGCTTAAGTGGTAGAGCACTAGCCTTGAGCTCAAAGGCTTGGGACAGTGCCCAGGCCCAGAGTTGAAGACCCACGACTGACAAAAGAAAGAAAGAGAGAGAGAGAAAGAAAGAGAGAGAGAGAGAAAGAAAGAAAAAGGCAACTGCAAAACAGTGTGAAAGGACCACAAAGCAGCACCAGATGACATGGGCTTATACATCAAAGCTTATGCTCTGAGGGCACATCCTCCAATCCACTCTACCAGAATGCTCTGCATCATTCCAGATATAAGGCACCATTCCAACTGTATTTTTTTTTTTTTTGGAGGGGGGGAGTCCAGTCGTGGGGCCTGAACTCTGGGCCTGGGCGCTGTCCCTCAGCTCTTCAGCTCAAGGCTAGCACTCTACCATTTGAGCCACAGCGCCACTTCCAGCTTTTTTCTTTTTGCTTATGTGGTGCTGAGGTATTGAACCCAGGGCCTCATACATCAAGGCAAGTGCTCTACCACTGAGCCACCTTCCCAGCCCTCCAGCTGTATTTTCTACTTGTCCCTTGAACTTCTCTTTGAGGTCTTGTCTAAGATGGAGATGATTGGCATGTTAGAAGCCAGACTCTTAGTTCTCTTCCTCTCTTTTCTTTCGTTCTTTTTTTCTTTTGGTCAAGAGCTAGGTAATCCTAGCTACAGAGGAACTGGAAATTAGGGTATCGAGGTTCGAGGCTAGTCTGGGCAAAAAAGTTGTAGAGCTTCCAGCTTCTATCTCAGAACCCCTGGGGGAGGTTGTGTGCAGGTGTTATGCCAGCTATCCGGGAGATGCAATGGTTGGGCTCAATTGCTGTCATCCCCTGCGAGGTGGGGCAGAGCCAACAACAGGAGGCTCACAGCCCAGGTAGGCCTGGCATACAGTGAGACTCTACCTTCCACTTTTTGTTTTTAGGGATGCAGCCTTGAATAAAATGCTCTTGGTGGGGCACACCTGCAATCCTAGCTCTAGGGAGGCTGAGGGAAGAAGGCGAGGTTGAGGTTACATAACAACTCTGTCACAAGGCAGGGGAAAAAGGATTCCAGCCAAATAGCAAAAAAACAAAATGACAGGACTGAGTCCAAGGAAGTGAACTATGCGTAAAATACTGGGGAGCCATTAAACACGACAGCCTAGACATATCCCCAAGGACCCTCCTTTATTCAAAGGGTTCCTTGGGCTCTGATCGTCCTGCTTGAGTTATTTAAAAACATGCACGACGACTGAGTAGATAATCAGAATGAGGATCACCGCTTGCAAACGCACCGGGGAAACCTCAAGTACAATATATAAATGTCCCATCCCATAGCGGATGCTCACCATTTCCCTCAACACGGCCAGCTCGGACACAGACAGACCTGACGGGTTTTGAACAGGAGCACCACAACAGCGATCGGTGAACGGCTCGCCAACCCCACCAGACCGGGGCCTATCCGCAGGGGCCGGGTCTCCCAATCACGCACCGAAGGGTCACGGGCTGGACCACAGTTTGCACTAAGAGGAAACACCGCTGCGGCTCTGCAGCGGCCGCGCAGCCCGCGCTCGGCCCCGCGGCGGCCCGGGCCAGCGTTTCCTCACCCACGGCCCGCGAAGCACCCCAAGTGCTGCCACACAACCCAGCCCGCCCCGGCTCTCGGGAGAAGCCACACTCAAGATGAGGTGACAACCGCGCCTCCTTTTTCGGCCTCTAAACACTGGCTCGGGCCCAGGAGGCGGTCGCGGCCTCTTCCCGGGCCCGCAGCGCCGCCCGCCCGCCCGCCGCCAGCCCCGCACCTTCAGGTTAGCGCGGAGGCCCAGACTCTTGGCCAAGTTCTGCAGGTCTCCGTACTTGAAGGAGTCCAGCTCCGCCGCGGACGGGACGGTCATGGCGTCCTGTAAGACCGGCGACATGACTAGAACGAGCGCCTTTCAAAACTCTCGCGCCAATCCAAGCGTTAGCCCGACCGGCGTTTATATCGAGTTTAAAAATGAAGAATGCTGCGCTCCCGTTGGTTGAAAATGCCGTGAAGGCGGGGTCTCTGATTCTGACCAATTGCAAGGCTGATTCCCGACTCGACCGACGCACCCTCTTCTTTTCGCCTCACCAATGCTCAGGGACCGAACGACGTGCGAGGCGGGCCCAGGCTACCAGCGTCGTCCAATGAGGAGGCGGGAGCCGCGCTGGAGGCGGGACTTGGTGCGTGTTCGAAAGCAGCGCGCGCGCGCTGCGGAAGCATGGCGGCCGCGCCCCGCTCGCGTTCGCCCCAGCGCTCCTGGTGTGACTTTCGCCACGTCGTTAAAGAGGCTTCCGACGACTCTTCTGGTGCCACCTGCATGGAGTGGGACACGCAGGTGGTGGTGGGGTCCTCGCCGCTCGGCCCCGCGGGGGTGGGAGCGGCGGAAGCCCCCGCCG
>NW_012267227.1:17090846-17095332 GCF_000151885.1 Dipodomys ordii
CTGACGAGCTGAGGGACAGCGCCCAGGCCCAGAGTTCAGGCCCCACGACCAGACCCCCCCAAAAAACCAAAACAAACAGCAAAGTGCAGAAGACTGCCTCCATTACCCTGCTACATGCCATCGATTACATGACTAGCATCCCTTCCTAGCTAACTTGTATGGCCACCGTGCCATTACCTGTCTACAGGCAATACCTGTCTGTGTTGCTATGGTGATTCAGATGGAAAGAGCAATGTCTAGATTTGCCAAAAAATGTGGCACAAGAAAGCTTCTCTTGCTGAGCACTGGTAGCTCATGCCTGTAATCCTAGCTACTCAGGAGGCTGAGATCGGAGGGCTGAGATCTGAGGATTGCTGTTCAAAGCCAGCCTGGGCAGGAAAGCCCGGAGATAAGTGAGACACTTATCTCCAATAAACCACCAGAAAACCGGAAGTGGCCTGTAGCTCAAGTGGTAGAGTGCTCGCCTTGAGCTGAAGAGCTGAGGGACAGCGCCCAGGCCCTGAGTTCAAGCCCCATGACCGACAACAGCAAAAAGGAAAGCCTCTTAGCCACTATACACCCAGTCACTTCATAGCCAGAGAAAACAACGTAGCAGCACAGTTCCTAACAGCTAGAAAGGAAGGAAACAATGATTTTTCTACCAAGGATACATTAAATACACTGTCAAGAATCTCCTAAATGTATTCAGCATTCAAGGCCCATGACCAACCCCCCCCAAAAAAAGAGAACCCCTATGTAGTTAGATCAGGATGAATGACTCGAAGAATTTATGCCAGGTAATCCACATAATCTATCTCCCTTCAAACAACATTTTACTATCTTTTTTGCTTTAACTATTTCTTACAAGGTCTCATTTCTTCCTGGGGTCTGGCTTCCAATGCAATCCTCCTACCCATAAACCCAAAGAAAAGCGAGGGAAGAAGGGAAAGTAATGTTCACTGTGAAATTGCTATGGAGGGTCCCACTTGGTCGTCTTTTTTTAGACATTGGGAAAGTACAAAGAATAAATAGGTATTTTTCTATTATTACTCTAGGATCTGTTGCAAGAAGAAACAACCACATTACCACATTAGAGATAAGACGATTGAAGTTGACATGTACAAAAGTAAATTGTGACTTAAGCATTAAACAGTGGGAATAATACAATTAGTAGAAAAGGGCTGGGAGCATGCTCAGGTGGTAGAGAGCCTGCTGAACAAGTGCAATGCCGAATGCAGACTTGACTCCTAACCCCTAGAAGAAAAGTAAAAGTGAAAATAAATACAGGAGTATACTTTACAATCTCAGGACAGGAAAAGCCTGTCTAGGCATGCCAAAAACATCAAAGCCTTAAAAGAGCAAGGTAGGTTTTAATTAGCAAAGCTGAAAGACTAATTGTGGAAAGGGATTTGGAATGTGAAGTATTTGGCTAGGATGACAATCTCTGTTCCTTATAGTCCATCAGCCATAGGGAAGTGACTGTAATGGCCGCTGCTTCTCTAGTCTCCAAACAGATCATTCCAAATCTGACAGAACAAGGCGGTTGGAAGGTGAGATTCTAGAACTGAACTCACTCAGATGGGGCCAGCAGGCTTAAATAACACTGAAACTAAGAAAAGTGCTTCATTTTCTTTATCTTCAAGAAAGAACAACTCAGTGAGACTCCTATCTCCAATAAACCACTAGAAAACTGGAAGTGGCGCTATAGCTCAAGTGGTAGAGCGCTCTTCTTGAGCTGAAGAGCTGAGGGACAGCGCCCAGGCCCAGAGTTCAAGACCCACAATTGACAAAAAAAAAAAGAACCCCTGTGTGAGCCAGGTGCCAGTGGCTCACGCCTGTAATCCTAGCTACTCAGGAGGTTGAGATCTGAGGATTGTGGTTCAAAGCCAGCCCAGGGAGAAAAGTACCCTCGAGATTCTTATCTCCAATTAACAACTCAAAAACCAAAAAGTGGTAGACTGCTAGTCTTGAGTAAAAGAGGTTAGGGCAGTGACCAGGCCCTGAGTTCAAGCCCCAGGACCGACAAAAAAAGGAAAAAGAACCTCCATTTTGTTAGATCAGGACGAAGGACTGAAATTTATGCCATGATTTGGCTTTGATGCTGTTTGCTAAAAAGAAAAAAAAGTAATAGTGTCTTCAACATTCACCCTTTTAATTAAGCTCACCACCAAGAAGCTTACGTCTATTTTTAAAAAGTTCCTATGACTTCTCACTTTGGACTGAGGGAGTGGCTCAAGTGGTACTTTCTTAGCAAGCTCAGAGCCCTGAGTTCTTACCCTAGTTCAGTCATAAAAAATTATGAACATGAGGGGCTGGGAAGGTGGCTCAGTGGTAGAGCGCTTGCCCTGCATGCCTGAAGCCCTGGGTTTGATTCCTCAGCACCACATAAGCAAAAGGAAAAAAGCCGGAAGGGGCACTGTGGCTCAAGTGGTAGAGCACTCGCCTTGAGCTGAAGAGCTGAGGGACAGCGCCCAGGCCCAGAGTTCAGGCCCCACGACCGACAAAAAAATAAATAAAAATAAAACCACACCAGAGGATTTAAAAAAAAAAAAAGAAGTAGGGCTGAGAAGGTGGCTCAGTGGTAGAGCGCTTGCCTTACATGCCTGAGGCCCTGGGTTCGATTCCTCAGCACCACATAAGCAAAAAGAAAAAAGCCGGAAGTGGCGCTATGGCTCAAGTGGTAGAGTGCTAGCCTTGAGCTGAAAGCTGAGGGACAGCGCCCAGGCCCAGAATTCAGGCCCCACGACCGGACCCAAAAAAAAAAAAAAAAAAGAAGTAGAATACCATTCATGAGTGAAAAGTCCAATGAGAACATGAGGCTCTGAGTTCAAGCTCTCCTACTAACACACACACAGACACACACAGACACAGACACACACACACAGACACACACACACACAGACACACACAAAGGAAGGAAGGAAGCAAGGAAGGAAGGAAGGAAAGAAGGAAAAGAGAAAGAAACTAAGACAAAGAGAGGGAGGGAGGGAGGAAGGAAGAAAAAGAAAAACAATACTGTTTCTATAAGCCATGGGACAACATGTTTGAAGATTAGAAACCAATACTTTAGTCCCATTAGGAACATGATTGTTTTTTGTTGGTCATGGGGCCGGAACTCTGGGCCTGGGCGCTGTCCCTCAGCTCTTCAGCTCAAGGCGAGCGCTCTACCACTCGAGTCACAGTGCCACTTCCCAGTTTTTCTGCTTATGTGGTGTTAAGGAATTGAACCCAGGGCCTCCTGCATGCAAGGCAAGCACTCTACTACTGAGCCACATTCCCACCCCAGGAACATGAATTTTATCTACGCTTGGTGGTAGCTCTATAATCCCAGCACTCAGGAAGCAGAAACAGAAGGATTAAGAGTTGAAAGCCAGCCGGGGCACAGTGAGATCCTTGGTTAAAAAAAAAAGAACATGGATTTTTTTCTGCGTACCTTCAGTTCATTCAATGAGTTGTGCTCTTCAAAATGTTTCCTTTTTCTCTTAATATATTCATCAATGGACTCCATTCCCTTAAAATGAGCTTCATGAAGCTTCTTAAAGTCTAGAAAATTCCCCAAAAATATGAAAATAATCAAGACAAAACCCATTTATTCACTTTCACTTTTTGCATCCTTTTTTTGGTTTTGGGGGGGGGGGAATCCAGTCATGGGGCCTGAACTCTGGGCCTGGGCACTGTCCCTCAGCTCTTCAGCTTAGGGCTAGCACTCTACCGCTTGAGCCACAGCACCTTTTCCGGCTTTTTTTCCCTGCTTATGTGGTGCTGAGGAATCGAACCCAGGGCCTCATGCATGCAAGGCAAGCGCTCTACCACTGAGCCACCTTCCCAGCCCTCTTTTTGCATCCTTGACATTTAACTTCAGTGTCATCTCTGCTAAAGTTCCACTTTTGTTGTTATTTTGGGTCTGGTTGTGGGGCCTGAACTCTGAGCCTGGGCGCTGCCCCTCAGCTCTTCAGCTCAAGGCTAGCGCTCTACCACTTGAGCCACAGCGCCACTTCCGGCTTTTTTTTTTCTTTTTGCTTATGTGGTGCTGAGGAAACAAACCCAGGGCCTCAAGCATGCAAGGCAAGCGCTCTACCACTGAGCCACCTTCTCAGCCCTGAAAGTTCTAATTTTAAATGCTTAAGTTTCTGGAAACTTGGGGCAAATCATGGTCATCTTATAAACTGTAGGGCAGTCACCATCTTTGGGTTGTCCACTTTCCTAAGTGACATCTTGGTTTACTAAGGAGAAGACATAGCCCAATGGCCAACAACAAGAAAAACCTCTAGACTAAGGGCTTATAAGTGGTTGACAAGTAGCCTTGAGTGAAAAAGCTCAGGGCAATACCCAGGCCCTGGTATTATCACCACCACCACCACCACCAAAAAAAAAAAAAGTGAGAAGTTTTACAAGTCCAAAACCAGATTTTTTTTTTTTGGGGGGGGGTCCTGTCATGGGGCCTGAACTCTGGGCCTGGGCGCTGTCCCTCAGCTCTTCAGCTCAAGGCTAGCGCTCTACCACTTGA
>NW_012267227.1:17095564-17096861 GCF_000151885.1 Dipodomys ordii
CGCTGTAGCTCAAGTGGTAGAGCGCTCGCCTTGAGCTGAAGAGCTGAGGGACAGCGCCCAGGCCCAGAGTTCAAGCCCCACGACCGACAAAAAAAAGATATCAAAGTCAGGCTGGGAAGGTGGTTCAGTGGTAGAGTGCTTGCCTTGCATGCATGAGGCCCTGGGTTTGATTCCTCAGCACCCCATAAGCAGAAAAAGCTGGAAGTGACGCTGTGACTCAAGTGGTAGAGTGCTAGCAATGAACTGAAGAGCTGAGGGATAGTGCCCAGGCCGAGTTCAGGCCCCAGGACCAGCCAAAAAAAAAAAGATATCAAAGTCATGCACTGAAGCAAAAGATCTACCAAAAGCATTCATTTGTATTAAGGTATTGCCATTCATTCTGTACAAAAATTAATATGCTACATTTTTTTCTCTTTGGATTGTTTTGGAGGATCTTGCTCAGAATTTAGCCCAGGCTGGCCTAGAACTGATCCTTTCACCCTCTCACTCAGGCTGAGATTACAATTTTGACCAAGCGTTACCAATTCAGATATTTAACAGAAACTTTCAGAGAAAATGAGAAGCCAGTGGTTCACACCTGTAATCCCAGCTACTCAGGAGGCTGAGATCTGAAAACTGTGGTTCAATGCCAGCCGGGACAAGAAAGTCTGTGAGACTTTATCTCCAATTAACCCTCAGAAAACGGGAAGTGGGGGGTGTGGCTCAAGTGGTAGAGCACTAGCCTTGAGCTGAAGAGCTGAGGGACAGCGCCCAGGCCCAGAGTGCAAACCCCACGACCGATTAAAAAGAAGAAAATGAAACCTAGTAAGGGGTATAATAATCCTTGTGAGAATATGCTCCCTAACATTAAACAAGAGCCAAATGCATGTAGGTGACAGTCCTAAAACGCCGTCATTCTTTTATTTAAACAATATTCTCCAAGACTATTTCTTACTATCTCCTTATTTAAAAAAAAAAAAAAAAAAGACTATCGGCGGGGGAGTGGGGGACGTACTGCAGGATTATCTCCTTTCGTTCCGGATCCGACATGAACAAGTCTGGTAATGCCTCAGCTGCGGCCAGAATGAATGCAATGCGCCACAAGGGCCACAGCCAGGGCGCACAAGGACAAAGCTGCTCCCGGGGCCCGACCGGGTTTGGGAGGTGCGAGCGGGGAGGGACTGGGTGAGGATCGTCCGTGGGGTGCGGGCGAACCGCAGGCTCGGGCGAGGGCCCCGCGGGGAGGGGAGGTGTCCCACCCAACCCTAAGGTCAGCGGGCAGGGCCGGCCCCGGCCCCGGGTGGGCGCGCGCGCGGCG
>NW_012267227.1:17104206-17115545 GCF_000151885.1 Dipodomys ordii
AAAAAAAAAAAAAAAAGAAAAACATTGGATCTCACTAGTAAAAATCAAGTATTCGCCAGGTGCCAGGCTCAAGTGTTAGAGCACTTGCCTTTAGCTGAAGAGCTGAGGGACAGTACCCAGGCCCAGAGTTCAAGCCCCACGACAAACATACATAAATAAATAAATAAAGATAAATAGATAGTTAATCAAGTATCCTATAAATCTGAAAAAAATTCATTAAAATTCTGTTTGTTGTTTCTGAATTAAATTTTGTTTATACTTCAGGTTTTGGCTCTTCCTTAAGTAACATGGTACTGTGGTAAAGCTACCCACAAGAGGTATTTCAGTACTTCTCAAACTGCCTAATATAGTAGCAGAGGAGGGAACTCACACCACTACTGAGAAGACAGCCAGGACCCACCAATAGAATAATTTTCCAGCCGGGCGCTGGTGGCTCACGCCTGTCATCCTAGCTACTCAGGAGGCTGAGATCTGAGGATCGAGGTTCAAAGCCAGCCCGGGCAGGAGAGACCGTGAGACTCCTATCTCCAATAAACCACCAGAAAACCGGAAGTGGCGCTGTAGCTCAAGTAGTAGAGCGCTCGCCTTGAGCTGAAGAGCTGAGGGACAGCACCCAGGCCCAGAGTTCAAGCCCCACGACCGACAAAAAAATAAAAAGCCAGAAATGGAGTCAAATACTTATTTAACACATAGAAAATGAGACAAGGCTAGGTGCTGGTGGCTCATGCCTATAATCTTAGTTATTTGGGAGGCTGAGATCTGAGGATTGTGGTTTAAAGCCAACCCAGGAAAGAAAATCCATAAGACACTTTTTTTTAAGTGGTGGCAAGGGGGTGGGGGGGTCGAGTCATTGGTGGGGCCTGAACTCTGGGTCTGGGCGCTGTCCTTCAGCTCAAGGCTAGCACTCTACCACTTGAGCCACAATGCCACTTCCCGGCTTTTTCTGCTTATGTGTTGCTGAGGAATCAAACCAGGGCCTCATGCATGCAAGGCAAGCACACTACCACTGAGCCACCTTCCCAGCCCTCCTTAAGACTCTTCTCTATAATTAACCACCAGAAAATTGGAAGTGGTGCGTGGCTCAAGTGGCAGAGTGCTAGCCTTGAACTGAAGAGCTCAGGGATATCACCCAGGACCAGAGGTCAAGCCCCATGACCCCTGCCCCCCCAAAATAAAAAGAAAAAGATTTGAAAGGGTTTTGAAGTCAAGGAACAGTGCTATAAGCACATGTATAAGGTGACTGACATGGTCTGCAGTTCAGACGAGGCTTCTAAAAGAATGAAGTCTTAGCAGTGGCCTGAATGATGAAGAATTACGGGAAACAGCATAAACAGACGCCCTTCAAAGCCTGCAGGAGCTGCAAAGGTAGCCAGGAGCAATGGGGAACAATTTTTTTTTTGCCGGTTGTGGGGCCTGAACTCTGGGTCTGAGCACTGTGCCTCAGCCCTTCAGCTCAAGGCTAGAGCTCTACCACTTGAGCTACAGCGCCACTTCCAGTTTTTTCTGCTTGTGTAGTGCTGAGGAATTGAACCCAGGGCCTCATGCATGCAAGGCAAGCACTCTACCACTGAGCCACCCTCCCAGCATGAGGAACAATTCTTAAAGAACTTTAAAGTATGTGATAAAGTAAAACCCAATTTGGGGGCAGTACTTTGAGGTCCAACACTTGGCTTGCTTATTCAATTGGCACTCTACCTTTTTTTGGAGCTTTAACTCAGGCCTGGGCGCTGTCCCTGAGCTGCTTTTGCTCAAGGCTAGCGCTCTACCACTTGAGCCATAGCACCACTTCCGGCTTTTTTCCCCCTTTTTTTGTGGTGCTGAGGCATGCAAGGCCTCATGCATACAAGGCAAGCGCTCTACCACTGAGCCACCTTCCCAGCCCTGATCTTGAGATTCTTGATGGGAGACACCTTCATGTTTATGCCAACCTATAGCAGAGTACTAGTCCGTGTTTATTAAATGAATAGCCTCAAAAATGAGGAAGTGTAGTATTTGTAGTCACAGAACAAAAGCTGCATAGCTCATTTGTCCCTCCCCATTTGATAAGAGCCTATTCCAACATTGTAACATCTACTTCTTGGCTTCCCCTAACATGAGAAACATTTTCTCTTAATAAAATTTTAGTGTTGGAGCTGGGAAGGTGGCTCAGTGGTAGAGTGCTTGCCTTGTATGCATGAGGCCCTGGGTTCGATTCCTCAGCACCACATGAGCAAAGAGGGGAAAAAAAGCCAGAAGTGGCGCTGTGGCTCAATGGTAGAGTGCTAGCCTTGAGCTGAAGTGCTGAGGGACAGCGCCCAGGCCCAGAGTTCAGGCCGCAGGACTGGACCCCCGCCCCCCCCAAAAAAATTTTTTTAGTGTTGATAATAAAGCCAGTTTACGTATTAAGCATCTTAAATGCCTGATGTATTTCAGATAGGAAGGACTTTCTAGAATAGCTGTAGCACAGAAACTAAAATTTGTTTACTGATGTATTATCAATTAGACCTTAGAGGTGAGAGGGGAATGTTAATTTTAAACACTTTCTCTTCAAATGGGTATCTGTCCCCCTGGATAACTTGCCAAACTCACACCTATCTATCAAGAAAATCAGGTCCTTCCTTAGCCAGGCGCCGGTGGCTCACATCTGTAATCCTAGCTATTCAGGAGGCTGAGATCTGAGGATCACAGGTTCCAAGACAGCCCAGGCAGAAAAGTCTATGAGACGCTTATCTTCAATAAACCACTAGAAAACCGGAAGTGGCGCGGTGGGTCAAGCGGTAGAGCGCTAGCCTTGAGCTGAAGAGCGCAGGGACAGCGCCCAAGCCCAGAGTTCAAGCCCCATGACGGACAAAGAAAACCAGGTCCTTTTTCTTTATTTAGAGCCTACATCAGCATAGGCCTATGGAAAAGCTTTTTTCTCCCATTCACACCATTATTTGAAATTACCCATCTCAAGTAACAACAGACAATGGAAGTTCAGTGCATTCTCAGCCCATGCTGCTTTATTGCTAAAAGTATATATATATACACACAGAGGTGCAGAGTTTCCAAACTCGTACAACAGTTCCTTTTTACATCAAGGAATACAATTTCTTCTTCAAAATGCCCGAAGATGCATAGATTAAAAAAGCAAGCTGCCTTTTGTAATACTTCAAACATAACCAATAAAATTCAGTTAGCGTTATCTTTGTACCAATGGAGCAATGGAGAACATGTAGACCAAGCGCACGCAGTGAGCATTCAGTACTTAAAGGAGAATAAATTAAACCTTTGTGAAAGATACTCCAATATTAATCCTTTTAGTTATGGAGAGGTGACTAGAACTGTTGTTTAAAGACAAAGTACAACCACAATTCCTTTCTGAACTCAGTGAGTGCCCATACTGGGATCAAACCTAGTGCTCAAATGGTAACATAGTAGGCAGGTGCTCCACCAGAGCGACACCCCCCAATGCAATGGTATAATCGGTGATAACCATACTACCAGCAAAGAAGACAATGTTTTCAAAATAATCTGTAACAAAGCAGAGCTGGTTCAAGTGGTAGAGACAGCTGAGAAAAAAAAGCACAGTACTAGCACAAACACATATGGCTTTAAAGAAAAAACTGCAGTCTAACCAATTCATCAACAAGCTCTGGTTATAAAGCAAAACACAGCAATAAGAGAAACCAGACTAGATGTTAACAGTATTTCAGTACTAAGTGGAATGCTCACTCTCTGTGGGGGTCCTTCAAGACTGGCCAGCACTAGTACAACCAAAAGTTGCTTCGTTACCTAAAAATCCTTAAGTGCATGTGTATTGATCCAATTCACCTCCAAGGTATTAGTTTTTTTGGTTGTTGCCTAGGCTGGCTTCCAAATCCTGGGCTCAACAATCCTGCATCAGCCTCCTGAGTAGCAGGAGCTGCTAGATGTTCTACTCTATCTGGCTCAAGATCCTAGTTTTAAGCAACCCCACACTGAACTACATAAATCTCACCAGACAAACCCTGTATCTAGTTATTTAACATGCTGTATAATGGTGTCCCCTAAAATGGCCTATTTTCCTACCTTTTCGGAAACTCTGCACCTTTCTGATTATAACCACAGCAGTTTATTTAGTCAACATGCTTAGTGTGTGTCTTGTTTTTGAACATGCTTGGGAACTAATTAGAGAAGAGGGTGAGCCCTGTTATGCTCTATTCCTGACAGTTTGAATGTCTTGTGATTGCCTGTTTATTTTCAATGAAGATAGTCTTTTTTTATTTTCAATTTTATTTTTTTATTTTCAATGAAGATAGTCTTTTTTTAGAAAATAAAAATAACTGGACTACATTATTGGCTTAAGTATCTATTGCTTTGTTATTAAATGCATATATAAAATTACCACTTAGTAAGGGAATTTCAATCATGCAATAGAGTATTAATATTCTAAAATCAGTTATGGGCCTGCCACCACTATTGCTTGCACTTTTACTAGGCCCAGTGTTAATGAACATGCAGAATAAACCCCTGGATTCAGAGGAACTACAGAAAATAACAATACATGCAAAATTTCAACTGAAATTTGAGTTAATAAAGTAATTGCTTAGAAATGCAGGCAAGTGAAGCACATCTATCATAATGCTGCTTCAGGACAGATGCACACTCCCTACAGAAAAGGTTAAAAGTTAGGACCAATATCCAGTTGTGAAAGGCTTATAAGGAAATCCTGGCCCTTTTAAGTAAGGGATGATGTGAAACCTTGGGTTAAGACAGAATTGAGAGATGCACAGTCTTAGGGAATGCTGTTTTCTTGGCCGTTGATTGACAGCTGTTACTGAGCATATGCAGGGCAGGGAGATGGTAAAAATGCTCTTAGGTAGAATGTTTTCTTCTCTTATTCACAAAAATGAGCATTACCTGCACCGTTCCCTGGGGTAAAGAAGTTGAAGAGCTAATACAATGTAAACTCAAGCACTAATGCCCTGAAATTTAGCATAGCCCTCTGCCTTTTAAAACCATGGGCCAAGGGATCCTTCCAAAATGGTGTAATTAATAGCCAAGCAATGTTCTGAATAAACTAGAAGCAGTTTGCTTGCACCAACAGCACCATGAGAATGTAAACTCCTGGAGGCCAAGGGTCTCTATATTTTGCATATCACAGGTACATAAAGAGTAAACATGAGACCACAGTAACTTTGAACAGTAATTAACCACATACCTTGAGACTACAAAAACTTGTGGCATACTTTAGCATTTTGTACTAGTAACATGGCTGTTAACGGTGATCGTTAGTTGTTTAATTATTGACATCATTGTAATTAGCCATGTTCCCATGATCATGCAGATGTTGCAATATTGCTTGGTTGATACAATATTTAACATTGACTGACAGCATAGAACATTTAAAGAGAAAGTACAATTTTATACAGTCTTTTCCCTGTCCTTTGGAGTTACCACATATAAGAAATATTTAAGAGAGTCTTAGCTCTAATACCATATAATCTTTTACTATTTTCCCCTGGAAAAACAAAGCAACATAGACCCAATCTTTTCAAGGATCTTCAAGGTGCTAAATGGCCAAGATGGACATGAGGTAAAAAGGAGTAAGAAGTTACCCTAGTTCTACTATTATATCCTGATGTGAGCTATGTACTTCTCAGATCAAGAAAGAAGCTATTGCTGGGTCACCTTGTTAACAGAGTAAGCAGTTACAGGCCGTTAAGCTTTGTCATATCTACATTAGGCAAGGCTTTTAAAAAACCAACATATAGTCTTTGGCTAATCCCCAATCTCTTAGCTTTCTACCTTTAAATCCTCCTAAATTAAATCATAATCATAAGAAAAAGCTAATTATCTAAGTCTTTATTTTTCTTCCTAAACTCTGATCACATAGCCAACCAACTTTCCCTTTTTAAAAAACACACAAAGGACACCACTGCACATAGTAAATGCCTGTTGCTTATAGAAACAAGCAAACTTCACGGGTTGGTTTCACTGGGACAAAAGGAGTTCATCTGCTTCCAGATCAGCACTAGAAAGATTTCAACCTTTAAACCTCTTTGGAGAAACAAGTAAGTTCTTTAACTTTACTCACACACAAAAGTTGCTGTCTCCATACACACATTCATACTTTTTAAAAAAACAAAGTACCCTTTATGTGTTCTTTTGCCTTCAGTAGAGCTCTGTTGATTGAAGAGCCTCACAAACTCAAATGGCCATTCACTCTACTGTACAACT
Source organism: Dipodomys ordii (assembly GCF_000151885.1). Taxonomy (NCBI): domain Eukaryota; kingdom Metazoa; phylum Chordata; class Mammalia; order Rodentia; family Heteromyidae; genus Dipodomys; species Dipodomys ordii. The sequence goes on from NW_012267227.1 coordinate 17,110,387, forward strand.
CTGCAGATGCAATTTGTTACACACACAAAACTTATTGCTACTAAATTTCTACCTCTTGAATATTATTAGTTCATTTTATGGCTTTTTTTTTTACAACAGGAAATATTCTTTCCTATGTATGTGCTATTTTGTATTCACTTTTGTTCTTTCTAATTGAAGTGATTTTCAGATTCTCCCAGGCACTAGCCTAAGAGTACAACTATTTAAAGTACAACATGAGCATCTAAACCTGGGTCCCTGGAGATGTGCTACTAGAATCTTATTTGTCTTGCTTGTACATGACATGTCACATTAAAACAGTTTTGCATGTCCTATTATACTAACAATCTATTTCAAAATATCCTGGACACTCTTAATACTGACATCTAAAAACCACTCTAGAAAACTGCCACTTCCAAGGCAGCTTTTAGAGGTACGATTCCTTTTTACACAACGCTATCATCTGCTTTTGGAGCAAATTTTTATTTCCTAGGAAGGTAGGGAGGGTTAAAAAAGGAGAGAGAGAAAGCTGCCTGATTGCTATAACCAAGGGAAAGAGTCCACTTACATGGCAGCCTATGTTTAGCTACATTTACAATTTTCATGAAAAAGGCTAGAATCCTGTCCATAAACAATTCTGATTTGAAAATAAACACCTGTAACAATGTTGAACATATCCAAACTAGTAATATTTCATTAAGCGAGAGAAAATGTACATGTTCAGCAAGTTAGGTAAACATTCCCCAAAATAATTAACATTGCATCTCAATGAAACATGCAAAATGTAAAATAGTTTCTGGACACAAAAGGAGTAAAAAAAAAAAAAAGGAACCCAACAGAATGCGAAAACAGCCTAAAACAAGCTCACCTCAAACAGCAATGCAGAATCTTGAAATGGGGTGTTGTACCTCAGTGAAAAGCTTGTATGTCCTCAAGCACAAACATTTCCAAATATGAACCCACATTTCTGTTCATAAATAGTCTTTTTGGCCTTTTTTTCCCTTTCCCCAGGGAGAGTATCAGATTCAGGTATTTATGAAAAAAGAAAGTCTATAATTTCCACTCTTTACACTATTGGTTAAAATCACTAATTCATTCTTTAGTTTAAAATTATTACTAAGCTCATGCACTAACCCCTAACATGGCACTACAATACGCTACCAAGCACTAATGCTTACAAAACTATACACGTCTCAAAATGGAAGACATTGGTGATTTTGTTGTTCTTAAACAACTTGTAACATTTGTCCACAAGTATTAAAATATACATATATATATATATATATTTCTATTGCACATATCCCGTTTTTGTTTATGTTTACAAAGGAAAAACTGCCAGCAACCATGGATGTGTTTAGGAAAGGAAGGAGGCCCGGCTATGGACTGAGGCTTAGTTCTAAAATACAATTGTTGCCAGGAAGAGGGCCCAAATAGACCAGAAAAAATAGAAATGTATTAAATGCTGGGCAGCCACAAGTGGAAAGTACCCAACTTGTTAAATGCCAACTGATGTCATCCAAGATGTGGGAATGACTTGAAAGAATGCTAAACACTGATTTTGGGGCTCTGAGCTGAACACTACAAAACATCAGGAGAAAGGGATCTGATGCTGTTTCAGGAAGTGGGTCAGAGCTAGTTTCACTGGTGCTTACGTCCCCTGCCCAAAGATGGGTAAGATGGTAACAGAGGGCACAGATTCTCCATGAAATGATGTTCTCAGCCTGCCTAGTGGGAGCCACCTGGCTTCATCCTATTTAAAGAAAACCTAAAGGACATTTCTATAGGGGTTATGGAGAAAAGTCTTTAAGTTACCTTTAACTGCAGTCATTTCTATTACCTCCTAGCATTCAGTAATTTATCTTAGTGAAAGTGTTTTACCTACACTATTTTATGACAAAAAAATTTTTTTCTGCCTATGTGGTGCTGAGGAATCAAACCCAGGGCCTCATACATGTAAGGCAAGCTCTCTACGACTTAGCCACCTTCCCAGCCCTATGACAAAGTTTTTAATTTCCATTCAAAATGATTGACCAGTCTCACTAATCATTAGAATATCCAACGTTTGCTATTTTGATCACAGTGAAAGTTTGGGAAATCCATCCTACGGTCCAGCATCACAGCACCCATAACCCTGAGCAGCTACTGCAGAAGACAGACATAAATAACATGACCTCATTAATTTCAGCTAATGACTCAAAAAATTCTTCCTCCACCCACAAAATCGTAAGCATATAAATCTGACAGTGGTCTTGTTGATTTGGAAGGACAGGCATTCACTGTCCATTCATCATAGAGTATAATTGTTGCGGGGGGCGGGGGGGGGAGGGAGGAAGGGAGGAAGATCCATTATTTCTTGGTTTTTGTTGTTGGTAGTGGTCATGGGGCTAGAACTCTGGGCCTGGGTGCTATCCCTGAGCTATTCAGCCCAAGGTGAGCACTCTACCTTTTGAGCCACAGCACCATTTCCAGTTTTCTGTTGGTTAATCAGGAGATGAGAGTCTCACGGACTTTCCTGCCAGGGCTGGTATTGAACCGTGATCCTTAGATCTCAGCCTGAGTAGCTAGGATTACAGGCATGAGCCACTGGTGCCAGGCTTTGTTTTGTTTTTTGAAGCCCTGAATTTCTTCTCAGCAAGACTCATCAGATCCATACTTGTTAACTGGAAATATTTTTAAGTGAAGTGTTTTTCTGATCCTGAACTCCTAAATCTACAGTGATCCAACCACAGGATAGGAAACATTTCTTCTGAGGCCATTCTCTGATGAGAAAGTTCAGTTCCAACCAGGAAAGTTACCTGACTCGCAGCCTTTTCAGCCATCACATGGAAAATGAGCCAAACGTCCAAGTATGCATCTTGGGTCAAAGGAAAAGTTATTCGTGCTTTTATAAAAAGGAAAGGGAAAAAAGGAAAAAACTGAGGTCACAAGACATATTTGCTCCTTTATCTTAGAAAAATGGATGATCTACATGGACTTTCCTCATTTTTCTCCTTCTCTATTCCAAAGTTGAGAGCAGGATAAAATCTACTACATCTTCTTAAGTTTAGAAGTCACACATGCCACTTTTCTTCCAGCCTTAGCCACACAATAAACAAAGGTCACGTGCTATATGATGCCACAAAATATGGTGAATTTGTGATATGGCGGCCTCTCATCTCTAGGCGGTAAACAGGTTTCCACCACTGGGTTCTTGATACTGTGTTTTCTTTCAAATTTAGTTACCATTTAAAATTGTTTTCTGGACACAGTGTCTACCTATGTAGCCCAAGCTAGCTTTGAGCTCACATCCTCCTGCCTTTACCTCGTGAGGCTAGGATTACAAGCGAATGCCACCATGCCCAGTCTGTGTTGTTTTCTTTTTAACATTCATTAAATGAAATGCAAACATGCATACACAAGGTTAGCTACTGCACAATCTGGTCCTTCCTCAGAAGAATGAAAAACAAAAACAAATACAAAATAAAGCCTTCTGAAAAAGTTAACAGCTTCCTTTCCCAAGAGGAAAACAAAACAAAACAACCCTCCTGTGATCCAAAACTGGAATAAAAATGTTTCGGTATAGAAACTACGGTAGATTGTTCAAACATGCAATCAGCTTCAGCATCTCATCTCGACGCTTCTTTATCACAATGAACATTCAGCTACAGAACTGGACCTTTGTTCCTGTGCAGGAATTCTATGTCGCAGGAAAAGCCAAGATATAGAAATGTGTAACTTTTTAGCATCTTTTCCATTTCAAATTACAAACAATATCTGGAATTTACTTCTGTAGTCTCAAATGTGTTTTATCAGATATGGTAGAATAACTTACCAAATCTGGAAGACATTAAAAAAAAAACAAAAAAACCTTAAGTCATTAATACTTGTTAGTCGTCTTCTTTGCAACAAATGGGAAAGAACTCATAATACCATGACCAAAGCACCTGTTTTCAAGCTTGCAAAATCATTTCTTTATAATTAACCAAACTGCATTGGAAGACCCACATCAGCTGCTTTATTTCTTCCAGGAAAATCGGCAAGACAATTACATCCACAGGGCATCTCTGTGTAGAATCTGAGAGGTGGAACAAAGAAAACAGTCTTCAATTCCAAATTATGGAGCTCATGTGTAGAAAGATATCCATGCTCAACAGGGAAAGTGACTGGATATAAGGAGGACTACCCACCGGAGAAGACAACAGAGAAATTCCTGGGAATGAATTTGAAGTAGAAGATTAGGACAGGTTCTAAATGAGCATATTTTTTAAAACAACATTCTAAATGCACACAAAATAATATTTTGGGTCAGGTGTGGAGCTTACATGTATAATTCCAGCAACTCAAGAGGTAGAGACCAGAGAAATGAGGTTCAAGAAAGTTGTTTAGGCTCCATCTCAATGAATAAACAGGCTATAGTAGCAAGTGCCTGTCACCCAGTTACAAGGGAGGCCACAGGAGAATGAAAGTCTGAGACCAACCCCAGGCAAAACTACACCAGACCCTATCTAAATAAGAACTGAAATTTAAAAGGGGGGGGGCATTGTAGTGTAGATCAAGTGACAGAGTACCTGCGGATTCAATACAAAACCCTAAAATTCACCCCCAAAAAAGTAGCTGGCATGGTGACATAGCTATAATCCCAGCACTTAACGATTCCATAGTGAGATCTAAATCAAAAACCAAACCCAGGCTGGGAAGGTGGCTCAGTGGTAGAGCGCTTGCCTTGTAATGCATGAGGCCCTGGGTTCGATTGCTCAGCACCACATAAGAAAAAAGCCGGAAGTGGCGCTGTGGCTCAAGTGGTAGAGCGCTAGCCTTGAACTGAAGAGCTGAAGGACAGCACCCAGGCCCAGAGTTCAGGCCCCACGACCGGACCCAAAAAAAAAAAACAAAAAACAAACCCAAACAAAAAAGAACAAAAAAGTAAATGTCTAAATACTAAATTCAGTTTTTTCAAGAAAAACAGTTGGGGGTGGAGGAGAGGGAAAAAATGCTATATAGAAAGTAGAGCTGTGGCTCAAGTGTTAGCTTGAGAGTAAAAAAACAAGAGAAAATAGGAGGCCTTGAGTTCAAGCCCCAGTACTAGAACAACAGTATCAAAAATCAAAACAAGGGGGCTGGGAAGGTGGCTCAGTGGTAGAGGGCTTGCCTTGCATGCCTGAGGCCCTGGGTTTGATTCCTCAGCACCACATAAGCAAAAA
>NW_012267227.1:17118630-17125427 GCF_000151885.1 Dipodomys ordii
CCCGCCGGGCTCCGCCCCCGGCCGGCTCCTTCTCACCCAGCCTCGCCGTCCCGCCAACAGCTCGCTGGCCCTTCCACAGCACCGTCGGCTCACCTCGCACAGTCCAGCAGGCCGGCCAAGCCTCGCGGCGCCCAGCGCGCACGCCCCGGGACCGGAGCCCCGCGGGCCCCAGGACGAGTCACTCCGCCATCTTCGCTCCTTCTCAGCTCCACCAACCCAGCGGTGGGCGGTTCCCACTGGGCCCGCCCCGCGCAGCCGAGCCCTGATTGGCCCCGGTCTTCCCTGCGCAGGCGCTCCGATGCCGTCGCGGGTTGGCTGGAATGCCCGTCAATCAACTCCCACCGGTTCAGGCTCTTCCCGGTTGGCTTGGGGGCTTGGGTGGCCGTAACTGGGACAGATTGAATTGTAGTTCGATTAGGGATGCGGAGTTATTTCCGCGTGGACGTCGTGTCTCCTCGGTGGTGTGGCCAGGCCGCTTCTATTAAGCCAGCATGAAGCTGAATTATAGTAATACTTTCACTGCTGGCCCCAGGTAGTTTTCATCTTGTTACAGGAAAAAATTGAGATTTTTCCTCTGTAACTTGAAATGCTTGAGACCTGGTGTCGCTTATGCTGCTGAGGCTGGCCTCAAACTCTTGACTCTGGCCTGGGCCTCCCGAGTGCTGAGTGCTGGCATTACAGGTTTACCCCACCACAAGCAGGTCCAATTTCCTGTTTTGTTTTTTAAGTAATTAATATCCCACTATACGTCTATCACATTTTATCCATTCATTTGTCGTTTTGCCTTCTACCTTGAATAAAAATGTAATACCGCTGGGCACCTGTGGCTCACGCCACTCAGGAGGCTGAGAACTGAGGATCCTGGTCCAAAGCCAACGTGGGCAAGAAAGGCTGTGCGACTCTCATCTCCGATGAACTACTCAGAAAAAACCCTAAGTGGTGCTGTAGCTAAAGTGGTAAAGTACTGTCCTTGAGCACAAAGAGGTTTAGGGACAGTGCCCAAGTTTAAGCCTCAAGACAGGCAAAAAAAAAGAAAAAAAAGTGGTACAGGCCTCACCTTGAGCTAAGAGCCGAGGGACAGCACCCAGGCCTAAAACCAACCAACCAACTGATTCAACAGGGACCACCTGACCATCTGTTAACATTACGCCCACCTTTGGTCTCAGCTCCACCCATACCTGAGCTCCTCCTTGCCCCCAAATTCCCACCCTATAGCTGGCCACGCCCTCTGTGCCCAGACCTACCTGAGCACCCACTGACCTGACTTCCTGACCTCAGACCTTCCTGCTACCTGGATAGGGACCGATAACATGTGCTCCCTCTTTGGGGAAATATGGCTCCTCTAATAACCTTTTAATAATCTGTCTCCTGTGCCTGCCTGCCTCTGCATGGTCGCTTGGGATGGATGTGAAGGATCCCTTCCACCATCAAAAAGCAGACCATCTGCATCATGCAAGAATTTTTTTTTTTTTTTGGTTGTCTGGGCCTGGGCACTGTCTCTCAGCTCTTTAGCTCAAGGTGGGGGCTCCACCACTTGAGCCACAGCTCCACTTCCAATTTTCTACTGGTTAACTAGACATGAGTCTCATGGACACTCCTGCCCCGGCTGGCTTTGAACCACGATCCTCAGATCTCAGTCTCCTGAGTAGCTAGTATTACAAGCATGAACCACTGACGCCTGGCTTGGATTTTTTGTTGTTGTTCCAGCTTTTCTGGCCAGCACAAGGAGACACCTTTGGTGATTTCAAACTTGAAAGTCACTTCAAGTAAAATTCTTGCAAAACACACAGAATCAACCAGCTTATTTTGTTTTAACCACAAGTATTTATTGATGGGTCAAAGAATACAATAAGGCACAACTGTGGATTGAAACACTGCACTACAGCCAAAGGGTACAAAAGCCATAATTTGGGGGAACTTTAAATATGCAAATAAGAGTCTCTGAAGCACCTTGCTAAAAAATCAACCAGACAATTCCCTTTTATACAATTGTGATGTAACATCACTGGATCACAGAGTCAGACTGCTACTCCATTAACAATTCCTCATTCATTTCTACTTGAACCTTCCAGCCTGGCCATTCATCTATTCTCCACCATTCCCTTTGCAGTGGATATTTTTTTCCCTAAAGCAACTGCTTTCCCAAAGAATTGTTTTTCAAAGCAAGGACACAAGCAGGCAAGCAAGAAAGCAGTAAATCAGAGAATATTAGCCAAGGACAGATATATGAATAAATACTCATACATACGGGGCAGCAATCAGCTGATCCAATTAAGTCTAAACTAAGTTAACTCTGGCAGTAAAAGAACAGTTGCTCTGGCTCCCTCAAACACCTCGAATGCCACCTTAGGTTGTGCCACCAGTGCCAGATCTCTTGTTTCTGAGGGATTTGCAGTGGTCCACTCTAGGAGCAAGGAAACGAATGTAACCAGGCAGCTAATGACTGAGTACATCCAATGCTTTGGACGTGTAGTAGAAGCTGACTATGGCTTCCAGCACTGGAATTTGCCCATGTGTAAAATTCGTAAAGACTTTGTGTGCAAACCTTCAAGACACAACCGTTCAATTGTTTTGGACTGGGATAAGTTAGGCACTTCTGTAGCACTAGCCTTTCTGCTTGGGCCTATGAAATGGAAATGAATTCAGGGCATGCAACACTGAGGAATAACCCACTCTGCAGAGTAGCTTCCCAGGGCATCCATGTTTAAAAAAAAAGGCCACAAGACGGTTCCCGAGCATACTGTCAAGAGCAGCCATGGTAGTGGTGACAATGTCCCAAAGCTAAGCAAACTCGCAGGCAGGACAATTTTCTGAACAGTCAACACTGCCCTCGCAAGAGGAGGGATGCAGGTATATGAAGTTGAGAATCAGAAGCCAGCAGTACACTGACCAGGAACGTCACCTAGGACACAGCTCTGCTCTTCCCGACAAGGCCGCCTTTCAAGGACGTCTCCACTTGGAAGCCTTTTGATGACACAACAGGGCAGGGGACTAAGAAAGGCTCACATTCTTCCAAGAGATTTGGTGACTGAAAGCTCCTGGAAAGGCAACGTCCAGAGATCCATTAACCATTCAATGAAGGTAGATTAAAAACTGCCAGACCACCGAACCATCCTGCCAAGTCAGAAAGAGATCGAACAGGCATAGCTTGGGTGCCAAGTAGTACCGAGGGATTTGAGGCTCAGTAAAAAGCAGGGGAAAGCTGAAAGACTATTGGGTGGTAGGTGCCAAGTAGGGCACAAAGAACACATACAAGGACGCAGGGCACGGTGGAGCTTCACTGGAGGGGAGGCAGCGTGGCTAGTCTACATCCAGTGAGAGCTTTGCTGGCTGGTTCTTGGTGCGAGTCCCTCTCACACTGTCTCACAATGCTTGGAGGGGGAGTGTCAGCAGCAGAGAGAGGAAGGTGGTATTTCTAAGTGGAGAACGGTGCATGGATATTGAACAGAAATAGACTGGGTGGGGTGGGGGTACCATTCTGTAATGCCCTGTTTATAGACCAAAGGCAGGCTTGTGTGGACAGCACAGATTTGGGGTTGTCATGCAACAGCAGTAGTTCTCTGGGAGAAGGGGGCTGGTGGGTGGATGTGGGGCTGGCGGGCAGGAGATGCCTATGTTCCAGTTCTTAAATACTAGAAAGCAAGAACAGCTTGGTCTCTTGTCCTTCAGTGAAGAAATCGGATGCTCATTTTCTGTTCCACATCCACCTTCTCCAAAACCTGTTAAAAAAAAACAAAAAAGACACAAAGAAAAAAACATATTGAGCTATGAAGTGCAAAACGATTCTCAGCACCAGCCCCCCATCCACTGCCGGCCCTCCTCTGCAGTAGAATTGAACTTGAAATCAAGAGGCGACTGACTGACCTTAACAAATTCTGTGAAAGATATGGCACTGTCTCCATCCTGATCGGCCTCCTGGATGGTCCTGTCTGCGATGCTGCCCAGCTGCTCATCTGAGATATTCACTCCAACCATCATGCGTAGCACCTACAAGACCAAGAATCTGCAATTACAGGGGTCCTGGAGAGGGACCACCCGACTCCTCCTCGCCTGTGATTCTCTGAAGTTTGCGGGCTCCAACTCTCCTCTGCTATCTAGGCCATTCTGCACATGCCTACGTGAGCAGAACACAGGCAAGGTCAAATGCCTCTAAGGGAGAGTCCTTTGCATTTTGCGAATCCTCCATTCTTCCTAGAATGTCTGGTGCTCGGCAGCCATCCTGAAGCCATAACATGTGTTATGGATGCAAGAACAAGAACACAGCAGAAGATCCTGGCAATTCCACAGGTATTGTATCAGACTAAGTGCCCTATCCCTAAATGTCTTATTACAGGGGGGGCAAACTATTAATGGAAGTTAGTTTAATAGAGCTCCCTGGAATCCCAGCGAAATGCAGTCCTCTGTGAAGAGGTACATTATTAAGCCAGTACTCCTTGGATATGGCCCACAAAACATAAACATCCTTGGGGTTGGAAAGGTGGCGGTGGCTCAATGGTACAGTGCTTGTGGAAGAACACTGCCTAGCATGAACATGGCTCCGAGTCCAACCCCCAGCAACACTTACATGTATACAAAATCGTTTCCTTGAACAAAATGAGCAACTTTCATAATGTAACTCTGAGAAGTGGGAAAAGACGGACTCTGGCAGATGAAATCCAAAAATGACTTCTACTGCAGTAACCATCCAGTGCTGAAAGATGGTGGGAGTCGTACACTGTAAGCCCAGATGTGCCACCAAAGATCGTTTAGGCCAAGCCATTACCATCTTCCTTAAGTGTAAATGGCCAGGAAGATGAATCCATCTTCAAACTGCAGTTTCTTTACATCTCAATCAAATTTGTTGTTATGGGACTTGAACTCAGGGCCTAACCACTGTCCCTGAGTATCTTCGAGCCACAGCCCACTTCTGATTTCCTGTTGGTTAACTAGAGAAGAATCTCTGGGGGACTTTCCTGCCTAGGCTAGCTTCAAATGGAGATGCTTTGATCGCAGCTTCCTGACTAGTTAAGATCATAGGTGAGAGCCCCTGGCCCTGGCTAATCCAATTATTCTGAATTGTAGACTGCTGCTTAGCATGCGGAGGATAGGAAAATAATTTTATAAGCCAGGTGGATCATGTTTATAATCTAGTTAATCGGGACTGGGAAGGTGGCTCAGTGGTAGAGTGCTTGCTTGCCTCGCATGCATGAGGCCCTGGGTTCAGTTCCTCAGCACCACACAAACAGAAAAAGCTGGAAGTGGTACTGTAGCTCAAGTGATAGAGTGCTAGCCTTGATCTGAAAAGCTGAGGGACAGTGTGCAGGCCCAGAGTTCAGGCCCCATGACTGACAAAAAAGAAAAAAATAAAGGAAAAAAAAAAAAAGAAAAACCTAGTTACTCAGCAGGCTAAGAGCTGGATTGCAGTTCAAAGCCAGCCTATACAAAGAAGTCCTCAAGGCTCTATCCCCAGCACAAAGCTGGGCTGGTTGCATGGTTCAAGTGGTATAGCGTTACTGGAAAAAGCAAACAAGGTGAGAAAACATTGTAAGCAGCAGAGCCAGTGACAAAATGCCAATCACTCCTCATAGGAGGCAGGGCAATGTTCACAGGATGGACAAAGGACCAGCATGGTCAACACGGCTCACACTGGCACAACAGCACTGCTTTGACTCACATCAAGTCTAATCTGCAAGTTGGCATGTAACTGGTGGTGACATCCATCTGTGAAGACTCTCGGAACCATTTCCAGGTCATCTGCTCAGTCTTTGATCTCTGGCAGGACTCTGCACAAAGCAGGTGTGAAGTCAGCGCTGACTAAAGGAAGGAGCAATTCTGCCACAAGGATCAGCAGTCAGCTGGGCACTGGTGGCTCACACCTTTAATCCTAACTACTCAGGGCTGAGATCTGAGGATCATGGTTCAAAGCTAGCCCAGGCAAAAAAGTCTATGGGACTCTTAGCTCCAATAAATTACTCAAAAAAAGTCAGAAGTGGTTCTATGGCTCAAGTGGTAGAGTGCTAGCCTTGAGCACAAAGAAGCTTGGGGACAGTACCCAGGCCCTGAGTTCAAGCCCCAGGACTGGCCAAAAAATAAACTTGAAAAAAAAAAAAAGAGAAGAAAAAGATCAGCAGTCAGCATCCAAAACACAAATTGTGCCAGAACTTTCCCACATACCTGTAACAGCTCATCACGAGAGATCTTGTCATCTTTATCCAAATCATATAGTCGAAAAGCAACTGGAAGGGAAATGCAGATGTTAAAGGAAACTATTGTGCCCCTTCTCCAGGAGCTCCATATAAAGGACAATAGACCGAAGGGCAGCACTAGACTTGCTGACTTGATCATCATTACTTATAGGGCTTTTAATTATGAATAAAAAGCCCCATGGACTTTATTGTCAGGCTGGCTTCAAACTGCAATCTTCCAATCTCAGCTTCCCAGGTAGCTGAGATGTGAGCCATCTGCAGTTTGAATTCAGGCATTCCTGCTCTGTGAGGCTGTTATTATACACTTAGGCCATACTTCTAGCCCCACTTTCCCTCCCCACCTAAATCCTTAAAATTCCTAAAAGCCAGGCTAGAGACATGACTCAAGGGAGTGGATCCAAGCAAGCAAGCTGGGAAAGTTCAGGGCCAGGTTTCAAACCATATAGTACTGGTTAGAAGAAAAAAAATACCATTAAGAATATTAATTATGGGCTGGGAAGATGGCTCAGTGGTTAAAGCGCTTGCCTTGCATGCCTGAGGCCCTGGGTTCGATTCCTCAGCACCACATAAGCAAAAAGAAAAAAGCCGGAAGTGGCGCTGTGGCTCAAGTGG
>NW_012267227.1:17128417-17150739 GCF_000151885.1 Dipodomys ordii
CGACCGACCAAAAAAAAAAAAAGAAGAATTTTCCAAAGTTTATAGCATACAAATTTATAGCATGATATCCTGTAAATTTACTTGTATTTGATTGAGAACCTCAAACCTTTTTAGTTTTCTTTAAATCATCTCTCTCTTTTTTGGTTCCAGTTTGGGCCCGAAACTGAGGGCCTAGGCACTGTCCCTGAGCTTTTCTTTTTTCTTTATTTTTTGGCCACAACTTCACTTTGTGCTTTGTTGGTGGTTATTTGGAGATAAGAATCTCACAGCTTTTTACTGCCCAGGCTGGCTTTAAACTGCAGTTTTCAGATCTCAGCCTCCTGAGTAGCTAGGATTATAGGCATGAGCCATTGACACTTGGCTAAATCATCTCTTTAAATGATGGCTCCCACTTAATTCTGTGGCTTCCCAGACCGCTATAAAGCACCCTGAACTCTTGTAAGAGAAGGCCTGGGGCCAGTTTCCTCCCATTTCAATTTCAACATGTGTGGAAGGAAAATAGAAACTGAATTTCAACCTCCTGTACAAGTGTTGTAAGGGGATTGGGCAATATCACATGACCCAATAAGAGCTGAAGGGAAATCTCCAACGATCCAGAGAGAGAAGAGGTGAGAGTTCACAGGGGCAAAAACTAAAGCTTGTGCTAACCTCACTGTTGGCTCCTACTTGAGTCATATGCAGTATCTACCCCATTCTAAGATGGGCAGGAGACTGCTGGGATTCCTTACAGGTGGGCCTGGGGCATGCTACTGACTGACAACTTTCCCAGTGCCTGACACACAGGAAACACTCCACAAGCTACTCCCATTTCCCTGTTTGAAGGCCTTGACCTGCATTAATCCCTATAACATCTTCATGCAGAATCTCCTTTATTTTTGGTCGGTCATGGGCCTTGACCTGCATTAATCCCTATAATATCTTTTTTTTTTTTGGTCCAGTCATGGGGCTTGAACTCTGGGTCTGGGCGCTGTCCCTCAGCTCTTCAGCTCAAGGCTAGCACTCTACCACTTGAGCCATAGCACCACTTCCGGCTTTTTTCTTTTTGCTTATGTGGTGCTGAGGAATCGAACCCAGGGCCTCAGGCATACAAGACAAGTGCTCTACCACTGAGCCACCTTCCCAGGCCCCCTATAATATTTTCATGCAGAATCTCCTTTATTTTTGGTCAGTCAGGGCCTAGATACTGTCCTCTGAGCTCTTTGTTCAAGGCTAGCCCTCTACCTCTTTGAACCATAGCTCCACTTCCAGTTTCCTGGTGGTCAATTGGAGATAAGAGTCTCATGAACTTTCCTGCTCAGCTGTCTTTGAACTGCGATCCTCAGATCTCAGCCTCTTGAGTAGCTAGGATTTCAGGTATGGCCCAACAGCCCCAGCCAGAATCCCTTAGTATCCCACTTTACAGAAAAACAAAACAAAACTAAGCTGAGACCCAAAGATATTCAGTAACTTGCCAAAAGTACATGGCCAAAGAGCGCTACAGGTGGGATTCAAACTTAGTTTAGTTCCAGTATGAGAGCAGTTAAACGTTTGGCTCTTGTAAAGGTAATGTGTTCAATAAATGAATGAGGAAATAAATGATTTACAAGAAATGAGAAGCAAACATTTTAAGCCAGATGACTCTAACTCCTTACAGTGCAGTTTGTTGCTTCGGCTGTTAAGTGGTTCTGGTCCATTGACGTCTTTGCTCTTTTCATTATCTTCAATGGGTCGGAAATGAGCCAAAGTCCTCATAAATCCCCGGAAGTTTACCTGGTCCTCTCTGACGAGGAAAGATCAACAAACATATGTTATCAATCAGGGTGATTTTTGTTATTGTTTTGTTTTGGCACAGTGCTCACACACATCAAGCAAAGCCCTTCCCCATCCAGTTGTAATACCAGCCCTCAGGTGATTATTTCTTGGCTGGGGTAACCTGAAAATGCATTTAATAATTTCTTTTTCCACATGTCTCAATGTGAGCCTTATGCCAAGCTTGCGCATGAGGGTACTATTATTCCCACTTAAAAATGACTAGCCAGGCCAGGTGCTGGTGGCTCACGCCTGTAATCCTAGCTACTCAGAGACTGAGATCTGAAGGTTGTGGTTCAAAGCCAGCCCAGGCAGGAGAGTCCGTGAGACTCTGATCTCCAATAAACCACCAGAAACCCAGAAGTGCCGCTATGACTCAAGTGGTAGAGGGCTCACCTTGAACTGAAGAGCTGAGATATAGATAGACAGATATATGATTAGCTAGGCTGGGAATGTGGCTTAGTGGCAAAGTGCTGGTCTAGCATGCATGAAACCTGGGTTTGATTCCTCAGTACCACATACACAGAAAAAGCCACAAGTGGCAGTGTGGCTCAAGTGGTAGGGTGATAACCAGGAACAGTGCCCAGGCCTTGAGTTCAAGCCCCAAGACTAGCAATAATTAATTAATTAGTTAATTAGAAAATGACTAGCCAGCAACAATGGCTCATGCCTATAAGCCTCACTAATTAGGAGGCTGAGATCTAAAGATCACAGTTCAAAGCCAGCCTGGGCAGTGAACTCTGGGAGACTCTTATCCACACTAAACTACCAAAAACACTGGAAATGCTGTGGCACAGTGGTAGAGTGCTAGCCTTGAGCAAAAGAAGCTTAGGGAGACTACCCAGTCGCTGAGTTCAAGATCTAGGACCATCACCAAAAAAGATAAAAACAAGTTAGATACTGAGAGGTAACAGGACTTAACCAAGCCAGTTGTCAATTGAATTTACTTCTAAATTTATTCCAAAGAATGGATTTAAAGTAGTTGCCAGGGCTACAGTTAGGAAAGCCAAGACTTGAACTCACTGCTATGAACTATGCAGCAAGCAGCAACTTAAGTCATTTCAACCTAACAACTCCTCAAACCACTTCCCAGGCCTCCCCTACAATGAGGTATTCTTAGATATTTTATGTTCCCTTCTTTTTTTGGGGGTCCAGTCGTGGGGCCTGAACTCTGGGACTGGGCGCTGTCCCTCAGCTCTTCAGCTCAAGGCTAGCACTCTACTACTTGAGCCACAGGGCCACTTCTGGCTTTTTTCTTTTTGCTTATGTGGTACTGAGGACTCGAACCCAGGGCCTCAGGCATGCAAGGCAAGCGCTCTACCACTGAGCCACCTTCCCAGCCCCTATACTTAGATATTTTAAAGTCATGCATATGAAAGAGGGATTAAAGAGAAAATTTTGAATATAGACTCCTAGACATGTTGACGTTTAACTTCCAGGAGGACAGACAGAAGAGATAGTCTAGATATGACAAAATTAGGGATTTTCAACACAATCTGGGCTGAGGTGACCCAACCTTAGATTCAGCCAAAGGCAGGAGGTCTAAAGATTGCTTGGACTCACCCCTCTGAAAAGAAGGCATTGATGATCCTGTCCCCTAGTGGGTTGATGGCAAGTTCTGGAATCCTCTGGAAATCTTCCCGGCTGCCAAGAGAATTACCTTGAGTTAGAGCTCACTGGCCCTTAGTATGAACTCCTTTAGGTAATCAGGAGGGTACAACGTTGCCAGAATATTACCACCTGAAATTTACCTCTGTGACAATTACACCAAATCATTGTAAGGAAGAGCAAGGTAGTAGCTGTCAAGTGTTTCTGACAGCAGTCAGGGTGGAAAAAGCCAGACTTTGCTAGACCACATTCCAACACACACACTAATGTCAATAAACCGGATGCTTCTTTTTTCTTTTTTTTTGGCTGGTTGTGGGGCCTGAACTCTGGGCCTGGGCACTGTTCCTCAGCTCTTCAGCTCAAGGCTAGTGCTCTACCACTTGAACCAAGCGCCACTTCTGGCTTTTTCTGCTTATGTGGTGCTGAGGAATCGAACCCAGGGCCTCATGCATGCAAGGCAAGCACTCTAACCACTGAGCTACCTTCCCAGCCCCCAGATACTTCTTAGTAAATCATTCTTTTTTTTTGGGGGGGGTCCGGTTGTGGGGCCTGAACTCTGGGCCTGGGCGCTGTCCCTCACCTCTTCAGCTCAAGGCTAGAGCTCTACCACTTGAGCCACAGCGCCACTTCCGGCTTTTTAAATTTTTCTTATGTGGTGCTGAGGAACCGAACCCAGGGCCTCAGGCATGCAAGGCAAGCTACCACTGAGCCATCTTCCCAGCCCCCAGATACTTCTTAGTAAATCATTCTTGAACACCACCATTTTCTTCTCACTTATGAAGTTCAGAGAGAACAAACCGGAGGTATCGAACATCGCAGAACTAGAATAGGGGGCAAATTTTGGAAAAGTTGACATATCTGTTCTGAAGATCTAAAAACATCTAGGAAACGAACTCTCACCTAATTATCTACATTCAAGAAAAGAATTTGAGGCTGAGTACACTCAATTTGCATTTCTACCAATAGTGTAAAAGGGTTCCTTCCCTCTTATTGCTCTATTTTCTGCAGCATTTGCTAGGTTGTTTTTTTTTTTTTATGATTACCATTTTGACTTAAGGCTCCTCAAGAGATAAAAAAAAGAAGAAGAAGAAGAAGAAGTACCAGGCAGGTGCCAAGGCTCACATCTGTAATCCTAGCTACTCAGGAAGCTGAGATCTAAGGCTTGCAGTTCTAAGCCAGCCTGGGCAGGCTTAGACACTTATCTCCAATTAACAAGCAAAAAAGTGGGACCTAGAACTGTGGCTCAAGTAGTAGAGTGCTTAGCCTTGAACAAACAAGCTCAGACAAGATGCCCAGACCTTGAGTTTAAGCCCCAGGACTGGTACGGAGGAAAAAAAACAAACAACCAGTGCCTGGTGGCTCACGCTTGTAATTCTAGCTAATCAGGAGGCTGAAATCTGAGGATCACAGTTCAAAGCCAACTTGGGCAGAAGAGCCCATGAGACTCTTATCTCCAATAAACCACCAGAAAATCAAAAATAGAACTACCATATGAACTTATTATACTACTCCTGGGAACATAGTTAAAGGATTACAGCAATAGAAATACCTGTACACTCATGTTTACAGCTGCCTTACTCAAAATAGCTAAGCTATGGAATCAGCCTAAGTGCCCATGAATGGATAATGGATGAATGGATAAAGGAAATGTGCTATAGATGTACAATAGAATATTACTCAGCCATAAGGAATGAAATTGCTGGGTGTGGTGGTTCACGCCTATAATTCTAGCTACTGCAGAGGCAGAGACAGAAGTTTTGAGAGTAGGGACTAGCTTAAGCAGTTAATAAGATCCCATCTCAAAAACTAATTAAAACAAAAGGGCTAGAGTCTTGACTCAAGTGGTAGAGAGCTTGCCTAATCAAGGTCCAGGCTTGAGTCAGTACCTAGTACCTGAAAAATATCTCCCCCCACTGAAAAAAAGGATGGAACTGTAGAAATGGAAATCATCCTATTAAGCAAAATAAACTAAACTCAGAAAGATAAATAACAGGACTAAAGGCATGGCTCAAGTGGTAGTACACCTGCCTAGCAAGTATGAAGTACCGAGTTCAAGTCACAGTACCAAAAAAAAAAAAAAAGAGCCAGGTGCTAGTGGCTCATGCCAGTAATCCTAGCTACTCAGGAGGCTGAGATCTGTTGATTGAAGTAAGCCAGCCCAGGCAGTAAACTCCAGGAGACTCTTATCTCCAATAAACCCCCAGAAAACCGGAAGTGGCTCTGTGGCTCAAGTGGTTGAGCATTAGCCTTGAGCTGAAGAGCTGAGGCACAGCGCCAAGGCCCAGAGTTCAAGCCCCACAACAAGGAAGGGTGACGGGGAGGGGGAGCCTGATGTACACATTTGTAATCTTAATCTTGGCTACTCAAAAACTGAGATCATGGCTGGGCACTGGTGGCTCATGCCTGTAATCCTAGCTACTCAGAAGACTGAGATCTGAGGATCTGGGTTCAAAGCCAGCCCAGGCAGGAAAGTCCATGAGACTCTTATCTCCAATAAACCACCAGAAAACTGGAAGTGGTCCTGTGGCTCAAGTGGTAGAGTGCACCTTGAGATGAAGAGCTGAGGGACAGCGCCCAGGCCCAGAGTTCAAGCCCCATGACCAACCAAAAAAATAAAATAAATAAAAGAAGCAGCTGAGATCTGGAGGACTGCAATTTAAGGCAAACTTGCACAGAAAAGTTTACTAAGGTGCTATCTAAACACAGCCTTTGTTCTTTGGCCTAAGGATTATACACAGAGACTGAGTAACTCTCTCCTTGCTGCTACATTTCATACCCATGCTAGAAGACTTCCAAACAACTCTTTTAAAAAAGAAATGTTATTATTATAAAGGTGATATACAAAGAGGTTACCAATTTATAAGGGAGGTAAAGAGTACATTTCTTTTTTTTTGGTCAATCATGGGGCCTGAACTCTGGGCTTGAGTGCTGTCCCTCAGCTCTTCAGCTCAAGGCATCTACCACTTGAGCCACAGCACCACTTCCAGCTTTTTCTGCTTATGTGGTGCTGAGGAATCGAACCCAGGGCCTCAGGTATGCAAGGCAAGTGCTCTACCACTGAGCCACCTTCCCAGCCCCTAAAGAGTACATTTCTTTTCTTCTCTCTCTCCCAGTTTTTCCATCCCATCCCCACCTACCAGTTGTCAAGTTCATTTTCAGCATAGTGTCTAGGGAGGATCACTGTTGCATTTGCACAGCCTTTGTCCCTCCATTTCTGGGCCTCCCCCTCATCCTTTCAAAGCCACATAAACACAGAGGACAGAAAGAGAAGAAACACACATACACAAAAACAACAACAAAGGGAAAAAGCCTCTTGTTTCCATTTCCTGGAGTTCATTCTGATAAATATTTCATATGGTCAGAGACACATAGGCACTGTACCTTTGTGCTCCTCCCCTAAGAGTACTCTTCTTCGGTATCACTGTGCGAGAATGCCTAGTCCTGTATAATTTATCATGTCGCAGTGTGTTGTAGATCTAGCTTCTGCACAAGAGAGAAGTCATGCACCGCCAAACAACTGTTAAACTGCTTCAGGCCAGTCAGCAGTCAACCACACAGCTTTACTACATGCCAGCTGAACAAAGCCTAGAAACTTACAGCATGAAAAGGGCTGCTAATGAGAGCTAGGGTGGGAGGTGACATTAAGGAGATATTTCATTTGCCTATAATACAAATACACACACAAAACAATATGGCATTATATTACTCTGAGATCATACATTTGCTCTGGACCAAGGCTTCTCAACTTTAGTGCTACTGACATGGAGGGCAGCATGATTCTTTGTCCTGGGAGGCTGCCTCATGCATACAGGCCATTTAGCAATGCTCTAGTAACTCCCTGTAGTCAAGACAGGCTCAGGCCTGTAATCCTAGCCCTGGCTACTCAGGAGGCTGAGATCCAAAGATCATGGTTTGAAGCCAGTCTGAGCAATAGAGTCTGTAAGACTCTTTTTCTGTTTTGTTTTGTTTTGGGGAGGGTCAGTCTTGAGGCTTGAACTTGGTGCCTGAGCCCTGTCCTTGAACTCTTTTTGCTCAAGGCTAGCACTTTACGACTTTGGACCACAGCTCCACTTCCAGTTTTTGAGTGGTTAATTGGAAATTAGAGTCTCACAAGGACTTTTCTGCCCCAGCTGGCTTCAAACCACTGGCTTTGAACCACAATTCTCAGATCTGTCTCCTCAGGAGCTAGGATTGTAGGTAAGAGCCACCACCGCCTGACCCTTAAGAATCGTATCTCCAATTAATCACCAGAAAACTGGAAGTGGCGCTGTGGCTCAAGTGGTAGAGCGCTCACCTTGACCTGGAGTTCAAGCCCCACAACTGACAAAAAAAAAAGTTGGAAGTAGAGCTGTGTGTGGCTCAAGTGGTAGAGTGCTAGCCTTGACTAAAAAAAAAAAAAAGAGCTCAAAATAATAGCCTTGAGAGAACCACAGCTCTAGAATAAAAAATACCAATGGCTTGCACAGCATGAATATACGTGAAGTGATGTGTTGTAGGAATAAGTTGGCTAAGGAGATGAGAGGCTAAGAACCTAGTGTTAGGCATGAATCAACTTCATAAAACGCAATGTTTAGCAAAGAGATGTGGCATTACTGGCAGGGGCAGGTGGCTCATACCTATAATCCTAACTGCTCAGAAGGCTGAGATCTGAGGATCATGGTTCAAAGCCAGCTGGGACAGACAAATCTGTGAGACTCTCATCCCTAATTAACTAGATAATGCTGAAAGTGGAGACGTGGCTTACATGATGGAGCACCAATCCATGAGCAAAAGAGCCAAGCAAGAATATGAGGTCCTGGGTTCAAGTCTCATTCCCGGTACACCCAAAAATAAAACAAAATTAAATTGAGATGTGGGAAAATGCTAGCAAAGAGAGCTGAAATCTTGAAAGTACATCCACTCACTAAGACTGCAACAATGGCTACATAAATTAAGAGAAGTTGGAACAGAGCAGCAAACATCTAGTGACATACTGCGTGTCACTGCTCTGCTTATTTAATTCCTTGCGGATCAGTGATGCTGGAAGAGAAGGGCATCATGGACTCCTGTCGTGTCTGCCCTTGGGACAAAGGCAGCTATTCCAACACTGCCAGAGTTTCTGGTTTCTGTGAGGGAAATCAAGCCAGGAGCTGCCTACCTGAGAGTCCCGTTCTCCCCTTTGTCCAGGCTGGTGAACCGGCTGTAGAGGCGTGTGATCTGACTGTGGGAAACTAAAAGAAAAGCACACAATTAGTTCCAGCCAGGAAAGGGGGCCTCCAATCCCTGCAGCACCAACAACCTACCCTCAGGTGCTGGAGCACGAAAGATGGGGGACGTGCAACTCTTGAGTGTCAGGGCAGAAAGGTTAAAGGGTAAAGAGTGCAGGGAGTGAGACGCTGAAATAAATGAGGACCAACTGGAATCAACTATGAGGAATGAAATCAAGGCTTAGGCTAAATCAGGAACGTGTTAAAGAGACCATAGCTATAGCTCAACATGAGTAAGGATGGCCTAGTGCAAAACACACACACACACACACATATACACACACACACCCTTTGGGAGGGGGAGAAAGAAGGAAGAGGAGAGAGGAGAGCGTTAAGTGTTCAATGTAAAATGGTTAAGATTTAACAAGATACAAAGCCAAACCTCATTTAAAAGGAAACTGAGCCTTTCACAATGCAAAACCCTGAACTAGAGGCTATTGAAAATGCTTTGACTAAACACTCCTACCTACCAATTAGTTGGCTATTTTGGGCGGGCATGCTGGGTAGGTAACTGGTATGGAATTAAAGGTTGGGGCCTATCGTACAGGTTCTCTCCCCTCACACGCTCTTTCCTCAGGACTGACCTTTGGGTCACAGATTACCCTAACCTGGGAACAGCCTGAGATCCGTGGGTTCCCCTGAGTTTCCAGGGAAGCAGGGGGTTCCAAGGGAGCTAAGGGTCGAGCCACCATGGATAACAGCTGCAAGAAAGCTATTTTGCACTCCCTTTTGTATTTCCTCTGCAAACTCAGGCACAAATCATCAAGAAAAGGAGGTGCCAACTGCTAAGTGCCCATTCAATCTCTGAAAATGCAAAAAAAAAGAAAAAGGATATTGCTGGGAAATAAGGTGAGTCTCCTTGGCAAGACTGGAAGTCAGAAGGAACAGGACAACAAAATCAAGTGGTCACAGGAGAAAAGACCAGAGCCAGAAAGCGTGTGACCAGCGGGGACTCGGGTAAACAGGACAGGAGGGGAGGCTGGAGCTGGGGGTAAAGGACACACTGGGGCCTCTGTGCCTTCAAAGGTGGCTCTGTTAGGCCCAGGGCTGGAAGGTGAGCAGAGGCCTCAGGAGACCTAGTCACTCCCAGAGCGCGGCACCAGCCAGGCTCCAGTGCTAGAGGAAGCTGACGTGTGAAGGGCACTGGGTAAAGCCAGCACCCTGGTGAGGGTCAGGCAGGGAGATCTGACCCCATTTCAGACACCGGGGCGGTAAGCTATGAGCGGCTCCTGAAAGGCAAGTGCTGGCCAAAGCACCTGGCACAGGGTAAGCACTCCAGGTTAGCTATTATTACAGCCTGGGCAAGGAGAGCCTGAAGGAACATTTTTATTGCTTAAACTAATTACTCTCCACCTTCCTCCAAACTCTACCAGTCAAAACCGCTTTCCTTAGGAACTCTACCTCACCTGACCCCAGGCCTCAAAGGCTACATTTGTCCAAAAAGAATTGCACTTCCTACCTGACTCATGAAATGGTGACTCCTCTGAACAATACCTTAATGACAATAAAATTTCATTTTTAAAACATATGAGTCAGGTGCTGGCTGCTCACACCTGTAATCCTAACTACTCAAGTAGCTGAGAACTCAGGATCATGGTTCACAGCCTGGGCAGTTAAATCTGAGAGACTCTCACTCCAACTATCCACCAAAAACGCCACTAGAGCTTGGGCTCAAATGGTGCTAGCTTTGAGCGGAAAAAGCTAAAGGACAGTGCTCAAGTGCTGAGTTCAAGACCCAAGATTGACACATGTATACATGCACGTGCCCGCACACACACGCTCTCACACACACAGACAGGAAGGAATGTCTGGAGGGAAAATCAATGTATCACTACTTAAACTCATAATTTACCAATATGTTCAACACAAACGTGTATGTAAATAGCTAATAATCAAGAGACCCCGTGTCAGGACAAACTGAGCTATAAGGAAATCTTTTTCTTCCTCCCAGAAGTACTGGGGTTTGAACTCAGGGCCCCATGCTTGCAAGGCAGATGCTCTACTATTTCAAGTTCTACCCTCGTCCCTTTTGGCTTTTTACTCATTTTTCAAATAGGGTCTCATGTTTCTGCTAGGCAGGTCTCCAGCATAGCTGGGATTACAGGAATAAAATGCCACACCCAGCAAGCTACAGACCTTTCTATTATCACTCCCAGTGCTCAAAGCAGGAAGGCATTCCACGGAAGTGCCAAGCACGAAGATGGAGTGGCCCAGAGAAGAATGGAAACAAAAAGGGAATAAAGGATATTTTGTCCTTGCTTTTATCCTAATCGTAACACAGAAGATAACCTAAGTAAAACATACAACTACAATTGTGGGTAGTTCCAGATAAAGATTATAAAGAGGAAGCTTATACCGATACCCCTTAACATTACAGAATGTTCCACACCCGGATGTTTCCCCAAACATGACCACGACAAGATCTGGTCTACCCTTTTAAGAACTGAAAAGACTTAAGAGATATTTGATAGGATAAATAGACCAACTGGGATGTGGCTCAGTGGTACAGCTCTTTGCCCACCATGGTCAAGGCTGTGTGGGTTCAGTCACCAGGACCCCAAAAACACCACCAAAAAAGAACTAAAATCTTTTTTTTTTTGGTCAGTCGTGGGTCCTGCACTTTGGGCCTGTGCACTGTCTCTCAGCAATTCAGCTCAATGCTAGCATTCTACCACTTGAGCCACAGCGCCATTTTTTTTCTGCTTATGTGGTGCTGAAGAATCGAACCCAGGCGGAGCCTCATGGATGCAAGGCAAGCGCTCTACCACTGAGCCACCTTCCCAGCCCCAAATCTATCTTCTTGTAATAAGAAAATGTGAACATGGACTGAATAATAGATATTGTAGAGTTATTGTTGCTTTTTTGTTGTAATAGTATTGTGGTCATGAAAAAAATTGCTCTTCAGGGGTGAAGAGTTCTAAAAGCTGCAGCTCTCAAACTGTTCAAAGCACACGCGCACACACACGCACACGCACACGCACGCACACACACACACACACACACACCCAGAGCTCAATGGTACATCAAGTACTCATAACATACAGAAAGAAGCATCTTCCTCCCTAAGCCTTCCCACTGCTGGGATTACAGGCAAGAGCCACCACTCCCAGTACAACATGTATACCCCCCTCCTTTTTTTTTTTTCTTAGTCAGTCATGGGGCTTGAACTCAGGACCTGGGCACTGTCTCTGACCTCTTTTGCTCAAAGCTAGCACTCTACCACTTTAAGCCACAGCACCACTTCTGGTTTTCTGGTGACGAGAGTCTCAAGGGCTTTCTTGCCTGGGCTGGCTTTGAACTATGATCCTCAGATCCCAGCCTATTGAGTTGCTAGGTTACAGGTGTGAGCCACGGGCTTGGGCCTGTATCTTTTATTTTTGTAAGTGCTACTGGCCTCAACAGGGGAAACCCATAAGGGCTCCGTGCTCTGGAAATGCACAACCACTGTACAGCCACGTCCCCTGCCACAGGGCTTCACACTCCCTCACAGCCCTCTTCTCTAACCAGACTTGTGTGCTACTTTTTTTTTTTGGTCGGTCGAGGGGCTTGAACTCTGGGCTTGGGCACTCTCCTTGCGCTCTTCAGCTCAAGGCGAACACTAGTTTTTGAGTGGTTTACTGGATATAAGAGTCTCACAGACTTCCCTGCCAGGGATGGCTTTGAACCATGATCCTCAGATCTCAGCCTCCTGAGTAGCTAGGATTACAGGTGTGAACCACCAGCGCCCAGCTTGTGCTCACTTCTTAACCCCTTCCTGGCAACAGATGAGGATCAAACTTTGCATAGAGCCCCACAAATGACAGAACTCCAAAGCGGCCAAAGATGTTAGCTATCTGAATTTACATGTAGATAAAAGACAGGACAGCAGGGTCTTCTACAGGACAGACCCTTAGACACTAAGGGCATCTCAGTCAATGACATGGAATCCTCCTTTTCTGGTCAGTGGTACCCAGAGATTCATGCAAGTGTTCTGCCACTTGAGCCACAGTGCCACTCCTGGTTTTCTGGTGGTTTACTGAAGGTAAGAGTCTCACGGACTTTCCTGCCCAGGCTGGCTTTGAATCGTGATCCTCAGATTTCAGCCTCCTGAGTAGCTAGGATTACAGCAACTGGCATTATCAGGATTTTTATCCCTTTGGTTTTCCTTCCATAAAGCTGGCAAAACAACATCAGTTTTTAATTCCTGATGGTGACCACTTAAAGAGTACAAGTGTAAAATGTGGTCACCTCCCCCTTTAAATAGTCCTAGGATGGGGCTGGAAAGGTGGCTCAGTGGTAGTGTTTGCCTTGCATGCATGAGGCCCTGGGTTCAATTCCTCAGCACCATATAAGAAAAAAGAAAAAAGCCAGAAGTGGCACTGTGGCTCAAGTGGTAGAGTGCTAGCCTTGAGCTGAAGAGCTGAGGAACAGCGCCCAGGCCCAGAGTTTAGGTCTCACGACCGGACCCAAAAAATAAAAAAAAAATTTAAAAATAAATAGTCCTAGGGTGCCGGGCACTGGTGGTTCACACCTGTAATCCTAGCAACTGAGGAGACTGAGATCTGAGTTCAAAGCCAGCTCTGGCAGCAAAGTACGTGAGATTCTTATCTCCAATAAACCACTTAGAAAACCCGAAGTGGCACCGTGGCTCAAGTGGTAGAGCACTATCCTTGAGCTGAAGAGCTGAGGGACAGCGCCCAGGCCCAGAGTTCAAGCCCCATGACCAACAAAAAAATTAATTAATTAATTTTTTTAAATAGCCCTAGGGTTATTTTGTTTTTGTGATATAGTCTTGTGCTGTTCAGGCTGGCCTTGAATTCCAGGGCTTAAATGATCCTCCTGCCTCAGCCTCAGGAATAGTTTGGACACAGCTTTTTTGTTTGTTTTTGTCAGTAGTGGGGTTTGAACTCAGGGCCTGGGCACAGGTCCCTGATCTTTTCTTCTCAAGACTAGCAGGCTCAGACTTTGAGACACAGCTTCACTTCCCATTTTCTAGTGGTTAACTGGACATAAGGGTCTCATGGACATTCCTGCCCAGGCAGGATCTTCGGATCTTAACCTCCTGAGTAGCTAGGATTACAGGCATGAGCCACCAGTGCCCAGCTTAAACAATTTTTTTTTTTTTTTGGGGGGGGGAAGGGTCTGGTCATGGGGCCTGAACTCTGGGCCTGGGCGCTGTCCCTCAGCTCTTCAGCTCAAGGCTAGCGCTCTACCACTTGAGCCACAGCACCACTTCCAGCTTTTTGCTTATATGGTGCTGAGGAATCGAACCCAGGCCTCATGCATGCAAGACAAGCACTCTAGCACTGAGCCAACTTCCCAGCCCAGCTTAAACAGTTTTTATAACTAATATGTAGCAAATGGTAATTCCCCCCTAAGATGATCGTCATCCATGGTTCCAAACACATAGTTTCCCTGTACATGGTATATTATATCAGGCCCTATTCTAAGATAACTAATTTATTTTGCTCATGAGCATAAGAATCTAATAGAGACAATTGCCATTCCCAGATGAAGAAAGCCAGGGAATTCCTACCTATAATTATTTTTTCAAGTACTTAGTGGCTAGATTTAAAATGTCAGCTAAACTACACACATATAAATTCTAAATTTAAGAAAAATACAACCACCAATACTAATGAAAAGCTTTTCTATTAAATATGAAATCAGTTTTCCTCCATAATGATACATTTTCTTACTGGGAAAGGGAGTAGAAAGACATCATATACTTGTTCTTAAAGTGATGGTTGATAGCTCCCTAAATTCTTTTTTGAAGAGAGGCAAATGAAAACACGACAAACTTCCTCCCCCTACCTCAGTCTCCAGGTTATCTGTTATTTTTCATTCTTTGAAAATTTCACATCCTCCTGAAATTATGGCCTTAAAAAAACAACTCCAGGGGCTGGGAAGGTGGCTCAGTGGTAGAGCGCTTGCTTTGCATGCCTGAGGCCCTGGGTTCCATTCCTCAGCACCACATAAGCAAAAAGAAAAAAGCTGGAAGTGGCGCTGTGACTCAAGTAGTAGAGTGCTAGCCTTGAGCTGAAGAGCTGAGGGACAGCACCCAGGCCCAGAGTTCAGGCCCCACGACCGGACCCAAAAAAAAAAAAGAACAACTCCAACAGGGCAGCTACTTGGGAGACCAAGACCAGGAAGATTTGAAGGTTAATCCAGGTAGAAAAGTTAGTGAGATCTCCTTCTTACCTATTTCCAGATAAGGCAAGGTAGGAGGAAGTCCACACCAGCACTGGGCAAGAAAACAGCTCCTACAAGAAAATAACTATAGCAAAAAAGGGATGGGGCCATGAAGAGGAAGAGCAACCTGCCTAGGAAGTGTGAGGCCCTAAACAAACTCTGCTAGCTGGCCAGATGAATGCATCCCAGTGCTTGGAAGGCTGAAGCAGGAGGGGCTCTTGCTCCAGACCAGCTTAGGCTTCAAGCAAGACATCTTTCTTTTTTTTTTTTTTTTTCACTGAGCTGTCCCTCAGCTCTTCAGCTCAAGGCAAGAGTGCTCTACCACTTGAGCCATAGCACCACTTTGGCATTGTGAGTGGTTTATTGGAGATAGAGTCTCTCAGACTTTACTGCTGGGCTGGCTTTGAACCAGGATCTTCAGATGGTGAGTAGCTAGGATTACAGGCATGAGCCATCAGCACCTAGCTAAGACAAGTCTTTAAAACAACAACAACAACAAAAAGCTGGGCAGTAAAATCTGTGAGACTCTTATATCCAGTTAGCCTCCAGGGACAGACAGACAGACAGACAGACAGACAGACACACACACACACACACACACACACACACACACACACACACGCACGCATGGTGGCTCAGCCTGTAATCCTAGCTAATCAGGAGGCTGAGATCTGAGGATGGAGGTTCAAAGCCAGCCCGGGCAGGGAAGTCCTTGAAACTCTTATCTCCAATAAACCACCAGAAAACAGGAAGTGGCGCTGTAGCTCAAGTGGTAGAACGCTAGCCTTGAGCTGAAGAGCTGAGGGACAACACTCAGGCCTAGAATTCAAGTCCCACAACCAACATAAATAAATAAATACATAAATAAATCACACACACACACAAAATAAATCCAACAACTCTGCTGATGAATATTAACCACATAAACTGATGCCTCAGTTCCTGGGGTGGAGGGATGACTTTGTAGCAGGCTAGGAGAGAGCTCCTGGAAGCCACCCAAAATGCCCTAAGGTCAATTAATCCAAATCTGATCCACTCACGCATGCGCCAGGGCCCAACTCCTATCTCTACAAGGCCAACTCAGAGACTCTCTCTTCCTAAGCTCTGAAGGTGGACGCCGCATGATTTCAGCTTCCATATGTCATGGTGCTAATCATAACTCTCTTGGACTTATCTCCCCAACTAGGCTGTGGGTGTCTTTTGTCACCATCTGCTCCAAGAACCTGGTATATTACTGAACACACATAGCAAAGATTCAGTAAGTACTTGTTTCACTAGGTTTCCTTGCTCAATACATACACTGGCATTGGCTTTGGTAAGAATCGCCCTCATGTTTGAGTCACTCTTTGGTAACCAGGAAAACAGCTCTTCAACACAAACTTAGTTGCATTTGTCCACAAGTCTCATGGTGAAATAACCCAGAGGCCTACAGCAATGCAAGCCCTTTCTTTTGATCAGATGTAAAGAACCAGAATTGGATTACTGTTCTCTTCATTCTGAGGCAAAAACACAATGCCAAAGTGGTGCTATGGCTCAGGTGGTAGAGCACTCTTGCCTTGAGCTGAAGAGCTGAGGGACAGCTGAGTGGAAAAAAAAAAGAAAAAAGATGTCTTGCTTGAAGCCTAAGCTGGTCTGGAGCAAGAGCCCCTCCTGCTTCAGCCTTCCAAGCACTGGGATGCATTCATCTGGCCAGCTAGCAGAGTTTGTTTGTTCAGTACTGGGGTTTGAACTTAGGGCCTCACACTTCCTAGGCAGGTTGCTCTTCCTCTTCATGGCCCCATCCCTTTTTTGTTATAGTTATTTTCTTGTAGGAGCTCTGTTTTCTTGCCCAGTGCTGGTGTGGACTTCCTCCTACCTTGCCTTATCTGGAAATAGGTAAGAAGGAGATCTCACTAACTTTTCTACCTGGATTAACCTTCAAATCTTCCTGGTCTTGGTCTCCCAAGTAGCTGGGATTACAGGTATGAATCAGTGCCCTGTTGGAGTTGTTTTTTTAAGGCTATAATTTCAGGAGGTTTTTTTTTTGTTGTTGTTTTTTGGTCGATCGTGGGGCTTGAATCTGGGCTTGGGCGCTGACCCTGTGCTCTTTAGCTCAAGGCAAGTACTCTACTGCTTGAGCCACAGTGCTACTTCTAGTTTTTCTGGTGGTTTATTGGAGATAAGAGTCTTATAGACTTTCCTGCCCGGGCTGGCTTTGAACCGGGATCCTCAGATCTCAGCCTCCTGAGTAGTTAGGATTACAGGTGTGAGCCACTGGCACTCGGCTCCTCTTGAGGTTTTTACACATCCTCATTATGTCACTACTTTAAGCACAAATGCTTTAAGTCTTGGTGTCATTACAGTTACAAGTGTGGGTCAGAGATCCTGGCCACAAAATGTAATAAAAAGCTTGCTAAATCCAAACTGACTGGTCCTGGGGTCAGAGCAAGTCATAAAATGATCAAAAGATAAAGTGACAGATCAACTGTAACTAATTATAGCTAAGCATTTTCTCCCATTCATTCAAAACTGTGAAGGACTGAGTTAGTTGGTGGAGAGGTCAACAAAGGTAAAAGGTCTTTATGGAGAAGTTTAATGGACATAAGTTAGGGCATAATGAAGGAAAAAAACCAATCTGATAAGAGGTAAGGTAGATGGTTTCTCCTCCAAACTGAAGATTCTAGAAAGTAGGACTTGTCACACAGCACTAGGTAGCTTTTCCTTTATATCCAAGGCCACCCTTCCCAGAATTACTCAGAACTCCTCCTGAGGGAATTACCCCAGTACTCAGAACTATTTGCCTAGGAACCACTGATTTACTTGTTATCATTATCAAAGACATATCACGAAGCAAAGAGCTTACATAACTATATTCAACAAGGGCCATAAAAGATTACTGAGAAGTCGAGGTGTGGCTCACACATGTAATCTTAGCTATTCAGGAGAGTAAGACCTGAAGATCAGTTTCAAGCCAGTCCAAGAGACTCTTATCTACAATTAACCACACACACACACACACACACACACACACACCCAAAGTGGAGTTGTGGCTCACGTTAGTACCTAAGAACACATTGCTTTATCCAAGATTTTTCAACTGTATGCAGGTGTTTTTCAGTGCTTCCTAATTCCCAAAGCCCTGTTGCTCCTTTGTCCCGGTAAAGGAAGAAACTGGACCACATATATAATTTCCTAGTACAAACTCACAAGGGCTTTTTGGAGTATATTCAATTTTAACAGTGACTGCACGAAGTCCAGAAGTAATCGATGTCCATGTGAAATGAGGACAGCTGGGGTGCTCCAAGTGGGTGGCAAATTGGTGCTCACTGTTTACCTCCCCAAAGTTCACGCTCTCAGACCCCTTATTATTTAAAAGGGTCTCCAGGCACCAAAGGTCATGGCTTCCAAAACCTTCCGATACGGTCTTGCTCTCTGAGTTTCCTTTTCCAGTGTGTGGCAAGAATCTGTCATTCCCACACAGTTACCAGTGGTTTTCGATCCTGATCCAGAAAACGTCAAGG
Organism: Dipodomys ordii; assembly: GCF_000151885.1. NCBI lineage: Eukaryota > Metazoa > Chordata > Mammalia > Rodentia > Heteromyidae > Dipodomys > Dipodomys ordii. The sequence continues at coordinate 17,146,731 of NW_012267227.1, forward strand.
GAGTGGCTTTTCCACAGGACCCAATGCCCAGTTCCTGAATTGGCTGTGCCGAGGCTTTACCTTCGGATCAGGAAGCCTCTTCGCGGGGGGCGGGCTGGTCCGCAGAAAGCCAAAGGGAGGGAGCTTGTGGGGGGGGCCCGAAAAGGGGGTGTCCGCGCCCCCTTTCCCTGAGGGGAAGGGGAGAACGCGGGAGCCACAGCCCGGGGCTGCACGAACAGGCTCCTCCAGCCCGCAGCGGCCCCACCGCAAGTCCCGACACCCCGGATCCCCACCTCAGCGACGGTCGCCCCGAGCCCCGCCCGAGGCGCCCGGCCGCCTTCCACCACCCCCCAACCCCAACTCACAGCCCGTCTCCTTCTTGATCTCCTCCAGCTCTTCGTCCCGCAGTAACGTGGAGGCCCGAGACCCCATCGCCGCGCCGGGAAGCTCCCCGCGGAGCGCAGACGCCAGCAGCGACAGCGGCGGGAGGGAAGGAGGGAGGGAGGAAGGGCGGGAAAGAAGGGCCAGGGGTCACGGAGGGAGAGAGGGCAGCGTTTCCTACTGCGGACCCGGGAGGGAACCCAGGAAGGGGGCGGGGAGATAGACGAGCCAATCAGAAGCGAGGGCACGCCCCCCCCGCGCCGGAGCCGACGTCGACGCCGGGAGTTCCAGCGCCGGCGGGAGTCCAGCTGGACGCAGGCCCCGCCCTCCGGAACCGCGGCCGCCACCGGTCTTAAAGGGCCAACGCCGTGGCTGCTCAAGAGACCGCGCTTAAAAGGGCAACTCCGCCGACCCGCCGTTTTCCGATACGGTAAGCGGCGACAGGCAGACAACGAAACTAACTGGTTTTCCACAGGATTCCGATGCGAGCTGGCAGGTTGCGAGGAGACAAACAGAGAAAACTCCGCGTGGAGAAAATCCTGGGGCGTGTCCTCTTTAAGGAGCTGGGCGCCGGGCGGCGTGCTCCGCCACCCCTGCGCTCCCTGGGCCTGGCCGCACGGGGGCGCCGGGGAGTCGGCCGCGTGCCGATTGGCCGCTCGGGGAAGCAGCGCCTCGACGGAGGGGACGGTCCGCGCCTCGGACGCGACCCCGCGCTGGGGCGAGCGGCGGCGGCGGCGGCCCCGCGCTTCCCACCGCACTCCTTCGGGGCGGTGCTGCGGTAACCGCCGTCGAGAGTGTTGGAGCGCCCAGAAACCACTCCTTTCGACGGCGGTGGTTCCCGGGGTTCTCGCCCGAAGTTCGAGGGACTCAGTACCATTTGGCTGAAAGCAAGGTTCGGGTTTCCCGCATTTTCTTGGAGTTGGGGGAGATCGCCCCCCACCCCCAGATGTCACTTAAGCATCGCCGAGTACCCGACGTCTCTTACGTTCCTGTGAACAGTGAGGGATTTGGACTGGGTGAGATGGGGCGTGCCTGTCAGGCCCAGAGCTTGAGGTTAGGAGGACTGTGAGTTCGAGGCCAACCTCAGCTACATGGACACTTCCAAGCCAAAGTGAACAGCTGTGTCACACACACACACACAGGGTGGGGGAGAAGGGAAAAGTGTTTGCATTTTGTTGTCCTGGCACTGTGTATGCAGAGGGTGTGGGTGTGAGCTTGAATGTGGTCTCACCCACTTGGCTCTTGTGGTCAAGGCTAACGCTCTACCACTTGAGCCACACCTTCGCTTGGTGGCTTTTTGCTGGTTACTCGGAGAGAAGAGTCTCTTGGATTTTCCTGTCCCGGGCTGGCTTAGAACTGTGATCCTCACTCAGATCTTGAGTAGCTGGGATTCCTGGCATGAGCCACCAGCACTGGGCATAAAATTTTATTTCTTATATATGTTCCGGTAAAAAGCCAGTTTAAAGCCCGACACTAGTGGCTCCCACCTGTAGTCTTAGCTACTCAGACACTTATCTCCAATTAACCAACAGAAATAGGAAGTGGTACTGTGGCTCAAAGTGGTGGACGAAGTTGCCTTGAGTTAAAGAGCACCTGCCCGGAGTCCAAGTTCCACGACCAACAACAACCACAAAAGGCCAGTTTATTCCATTTAGCAATGAAAGAAAAGTAAACTTGGGCACACTTTTCAGACAAATAACCAACCTCCGCTTGCCCAAAGTCATGCAGAATTCAGTTTCCTCTATGTGGATTAGAAACGGTATTTGCTAAGGCCATTTTCTCACTAGTTTTCTAAAAGGAACAAAAGTCTGAATTCATATTCATATTCTTATCCCTCACATATACAGGGAAAGGAAAAATAACTATACTCCTAAAATTGTCTTTTTTTTTCTTAATCATGAATCTTTTTAATTTTCAAGAGTTTGGATGCCTAAGGAAGATCATTTGCAGACTGCTTTTGGAACACAAGAAAATGGATCCCAGCAGTGACTACCATTTCCTCAATCAGATTTTGTGGAGGAGAGTGAAACTCACGTTGGTGTCTGGAGTCTTCCAGGGTGTGCTCCAGCACGTGGATCCCAACAAGATGGTTGTCCTGAAGAAAGGTTTTGTTCTATTTGTCAGAAGAAGTTTTTAAGAAATTATTGACTTGGACATGGTGCTGGTGGCTCACACCTGTAATCCTTGCTACTCAGGAGACTAAGATCTGAGGATCACAGTTCAAAGCCAGCCTGCACAGGAAAGTCTGTGAGACTCTTATCTCCAATAAACCACCAGAAAATCAGAAGTGGCTTAAAAATCACTGTGGTTCAAGTGGTAGAGTGCTTGCCTTGAGCTGAAGAGCTCAGGGACAGCGCCCAGGCCCAGAGTTCAAGGCCCATGACCAAGAAAAAAAAGAAAAGAAATTACTGACTTGGAATCAGTAAGACATATATAGTAATAAGAGGACCCCCATCCAAAAAAAAAAGTCTAATAAGAACAGAGATTGGCATAAAAGTGAATCCCAACTGCTTTTCACCCACACTGCAAAACCCTGAGCTAGTTATCAAATTTTCTGAGCTCCAGATCCCTCTGGAATGGAGATAATGAAATGCCTGCCCCAGGGTGAGCGTTAAAAAAAAATTTTAAATGGGGGGTTGAACTCAAGGCACTGTCCCTGAGCTTTTTCACTCAAGGCTGGTTTGAGCCATAGCTCTCCTTCCAGCTTCTTGGTGGTTAATTGGGAATAAGACTTCACTGGACTTTCCTGCGCAGGCTGGCTTCATACTGAAATTCCCTGATCTCAGCCTCCTCAATACTAGGATTACAGCATGAGCCACCAGTGCCTGGCTTGACCCTGAACTTAATATGAACTATCATAGCGGCTTTAGAAGTAATTGCCTTTCCTAATTTTTTTTCTGTAGTTACATAGAGTATATGTAAATAGCAATATAATAAATAGTCCTCGGGCTCAAGGTCTTAGAATATTCTTGGGAGAATTTTTAATTCAGTAAACTGTTGGTGCTCGTTTTATTTGCTCTTAGAAGGACCTTTCTGAATTTTACTTTGCTCTTGATCATCTTTGCTTCCAAGCTGAAGCTTTGTGATTTTACTACTGACTCTTCCTTCCTTGAGGAAAGTCATCAGGTGTTTTGGTTTTGGTTGGTTGTATTTGGTGGTACTGGGGTTTGAATTCAGGGCCTTGCACTTGCCGGGCAGGCCCTTTTCCTACAGCTCCTTTGTATCTGTGCTGCTATCTATGCTTTACCATGTTGTGGAGGATGGATGACAGGTATATACCCCTGAGCCCAGACATAGTGCTTCTCCCTCCACCCCACCACCACACATAGCTGAGCTAACCAGCACATGCCATTAAGCCCAGACATTGGTGGAGATGCAATCTCTTCAACATTTTATGCCCAGGCTGGCCTCAAAACATGATCCTCTCATCTCTTCCTCCTGAGTAGCTAGAATTATAGACTTGAGCCATTTTCCTCCAGCAATTTGGAGATACAAAAAAACAAAATAAAACTCAGACTTCAGAAATTTGTCATCATATTCTCCTAACGTTTTAGGGATATACTACTTTTTTTTTTTTTTTTGTCGGTTGTGGGGCTTGAACTCTGGGTCTGGGTGCTGTCCCTCAGCTCAAGGCGAGCGCTCTACCACT
>NW_012267227.1:17153243-17176377 GCF_000151885.1 Dipodomys ordii
TCGGCCTGAACTCTGGGCCTGGGCGCTGTCCCTCAGCTCTTCAGCTCAAGGCTAGTGCTCTACCACTTGAGCCACAGCAACACTTCTGGCTTTTTCTGCTTCTGTGGTATGAAGGACTCTAACCCAGTGCCTCATGCATGCAAAGCAAGCACTCTACCACTGAGCCACCTTCCCAGCCCCTGCTCTACCACTTTGGGCCACAGCACCACTTCTGGCTTTCTGGTAATTAATAGGAGTTCTCATGATCTTTCCTGCCTGGGCTGGCTTTAAACCTCGATCCTCAGATCTCAGCCTCCTGAGTCACTAGGATTATAGGCGTGAACAATTCTAGGCTCTTCATTGGGGCTCAGAACTCTTTGCAGTTGGCAAAAGAGAGGCTCAGTAGAGCCATTGCTCCTCAGCCCTCAGTTAAGATAAGCATCTTGATTCAGTTGCTTATTTGCTATGTAAAGGATACTTTGTGCCAGGCATTGGGCTCTGTACAAGAGACAGATGATACATAAGATAAATGAGTAACTACATTCAGTATGCTGCTGCCAGATGCTGAGCAAGAAGGTAAGTATGTGGATAAGGTAGTTTTGCAACTCTACGGTATCTAGGACACCTCCTCACTGAGGCTCTTTCTTTTCAGAGTTGTATTTTTTTAATTGGTATATAGTAATTGTACAAAGGAGTTTCCTTGTGACAGTGCCATCCATGCATGCATATAGTGTACTTGATCAAATTCACTCTCTATTACTTTGTGTGTGTGTTGGTCGTGGGGCTTGAACTCTGGGCCTGGGCGCTGTCCCTCAGCTCTTCAGCTCAAGGCGAGGGCTCTTCTACTTGAGCTACAGCACTATTTGCGGTTTTCTGATGGTTTATTGGAGATAAGAGCCTCACAGACTTTCTTGCCCAGGCTGGTTTTCAACAGGGATCCTCAGATCTCAGCTTCCTGAGTAGTTAGGATTACAGGCATATATCACCAGCACCCAGTGTAACATTGTCTTTTTGTGTGTGTGCTGATCCTGGGGCCTGGACTCAGGGTCTGAGCACTGTCCCTGAGCTTTTTTGCTCAAGGTTAGTACCCTACCACTTTTGCCACAGCACCACTTCCAGCTTTTTGGTGGTTAATTTGAGATTAGAGTGTCATGGACTTTAGTACCCAAACCATGATCCTGATATCACAGCCTCTGGAGAAGCTAGGATTATAGGTGTGAGCCACCAGCGCCCAGCCGTTATTGTTTGTTCTAATGATGGCCATCTGACAGAATCTCTGTTTGATTTTTGTTTCCTTTATGACTAATGATACTGAACATTTTGTATTTATTGGCCACTTGTACTCTTTCTAGAGCTATTTGATTCATTTTCCATTTATTATTTGGATTATTTGTTCTTTTGGTATGTAATTTTTGGAAGTGGACATTTTAGCAGTATGAGGTTTGCCAGTTTTGCACAACAAATATTTACCAAATGGTCATTGTCTGCTTTGCTTTGTAGATACTTTTTAAAATTGGATCCAATCTCATTTGTGATTTTCTTTTTTTTTTTGCCAGTCATGGGGCCAGAACTCTGGGCCTGGGCGCTGTCCCTGAGCTCTTCAGCTCCAGGCTAGCGCTCTACCACTTGAGCCACAGAGCCACTTCTGGCTTTTTCTGCTTATGTGGTACTGAAGAATCGAACCCAGGGCATCATGCATGCAAGGCAAGCGCTCTACCACTGAGCCACCTTCCCAGCCCCCCATTGATGATCGCTTGCCTTCCTTTTCTCAACAGTTGAGTTCCTATTCAGAAAGGCAAAACCACTGGGTGCCAGTGGCCCACACCTGTCATCCTAGCTACCTATTAAGGAGGCTAAGATCTGAGGATTGTGGTTCAAAGCCAGCCTGGGCACAAAATTCTCCAATAAACCACCAGAAAACCAGAAGTGGCGCTGTAGCTCAAGTGGTAGAGCACTAGCCTTGAGCTGAAGAGATGAGGGACAGCACCCAGGCCCATAGTTCAAGCCACAGGACTGACCAAAAAAAAAAAAAAAAAAGGCAATACCTAGTTGAGTCTGAGGACTCAAGCCTATGATCCTATTTGAGGGGCAGAGATGGGAGGCGGGGGGGAGAGATTGAAGTTTAAGGCTAGCCCAGGTTAAAAAAAAAAAAGAAAAAGTTCATGAACCCGGCACTGGTGGCTCAGGCCTGTAATCCTAGCTACTCAGGAGGCTGAGATCTGAGCATGGCAGTTTGAAGCCAGCCCAGGCAAGAAAGACCATGAGACCTGTATCTCCAATAAACTACTCAGAAAAACCATTAAGTGGCACTGTGGCTCAAGTGGTAGAGCATTAGCCTTGAGCTGAAGAGCTGAGGGACAGCGCCCAGGCGCAGAGTTCAAGCCCCATGACCGACAAAAAAAAAAAAAAAAAAAGTTCATGGAATTTTGTCTGTACCAATGGCTAAGTAGTATTTTTTTCTTTCTTTCTTTCTTTTTTTTTGCCAGTCCTGGGGCTTGAGCTCTGGGCCTGGCTCTGTCCCTGAGCCTCTTTGTGCTCAAGGCTAGTGTTCTACCACTTGAGCCACAGCACCACTTCTGGCTTTTTCTGTTTAGATGGTACCAAGGAATCAAACCCAGGGCTTCATGCACGTTAGGCAGGCAGGCACTCTACCGCTGAGCCACCTTCCCAGCCCAGTGGTATTAGGTTTGAACTCAAGGATTCCTGCTTGTTAGGCAAGTACTCTACCACTTGAACCATGTCCCCATCTTTTGCTTTAGCTATTTTTCAGATAGAATCTTGCTTTTGCCTGGGGCTAACCTACCTCTGAGTCGCACCCCACATGCTCCAACATGACTGGCTTGTCCTTTGAGATGGGATCCCAGTACCGTTTTGCCTGAGCTAGCCAGAAACTATGATACTCGTATCTTCACCTCTGGAGTAGCTGGGATTTAGGTATAAGACACTGTACAGGTTTCTCTGATTTGTTTTTTTTTCAACGTAGGCAGTCAGGTATAAACTTTCCTCTTAGTACTGCCTTTTCTGTGACCCAAAAGTTTTGGTAAGATGTGCTTTCATTCCCATGTGCTTCTAGTAATGTTTTTATTTCTTTGTATTTCTTTGATGAACACACTAAACATTGAGAAATGAATTATTAGTCTGGTAGCTGGCTTATGGCTATAATCATAACTACTCAAGAGGCTGAGATCTGAGGATCAAGATTTGAAGCCAGTCCAGGCAGAAAAGTCTGCAAGACTCCATCGCTAGCTAACTCCCCAAATGTTGGTCTGTGGTCTGTGGCATGGCTGCGCAAGCAAGCTGAGTGAGAATGTGAAACCCTGAGTGCAAGCCTTAGTACTGGCACACACAAAAAAATGGTAGAGGGCTGGGATATAGCTCAGTGGCAATGCGCTTGCCTAGCAAGAGCAACATCCTGGGTTCCATCCCCAGTACCAAAAAAGACAAGACCAGAAAAAAATCCAGTTTAAAAAATTTGGTAGGGCCAGACACCAGTGATTCACGTTGTAATCCTAGCTACTGGGGGTGCTGAGCTCTGAGGACCACAGTTCAAAGCCAGCCTAAGCAAGAAAGTCCACGAGATTCCAATAAGCTACTTACAAAACACTGAAAGTGGGGCTGTAGCTTATGTGGTAGAGCCACTAGCCTTGAGTGAAAAAGGCTCAGAGAGAGTGCTCAGGCCCTGAGTTCAAGCGCCAAGACAGGCACAGGAATAAAATTGATGAGGCTCTTGTTTGGCATTAATTGACAAACGCTGGCAGTTATTAGTATGCACTGCATGAGAGACTGACACAGATGATAATGAGTTTGACCAAGATTAGAGGGAGGAACATTGTCTTCTCAAGGATGGGAGTGAATTTATGGCTTCCTTCTCTCATAGAGGAAGAGGAAGTGACATACACAGTCATTGATCAGTTCCAACAGAAGTTTGGTGCTGCGGTAAGTATTGCTCTCTGTCCTTCCCAGGCCTGATTCCACATAGGTATCCTGTCTGTGTCTCCTTCATTTCTTTCACTGTAAGTTCCGTGGTGTTGAGCCAGGCTCTCATCTCGAGTGAACCACCAGAAAACTGGAAGTGACTCTGTGGCTCAAGTGGTAGAGCGCTTGCCTTGAGATGAAGAGCTCAGGGACAGCGCCCAGGCCCAGAGTTCAAGACCCATGACCAAAAAAACAAAAGTTCTGTGGTGTTGTTCTTACTAACTTGATGGAATTAATATATGTCAATCTATTCTAAGATGTGGAGTAAAACAATAATTGAGACAAAATTCTGGCCCTTAGAAGAGCTTACATTCTGTGTGTGCGTGCGGACGTGTGTGCACATGCGTGTATTTGTCTGCTGGTACTGAGGCTTGGACTCAGGGCCTGAGTACAATCCCTCAGCTTTTTCGCTCAAGGCTAACATTCTATTACTTGAGTCACTCTCCACTTCCTACTTTGTTCTGGGTGGCTAATTGGAGTTAGAGTTTCACAGTCTTCCCTGCCTGGGCTGGCATCAAACCTTGGTACTCACATCTCAGTCTCCCCTGTAGCTAAGATTATAGACATGAGCCATCAGTGCCTAGCAAAAGTGGGAAATAATTGCTATGAAGAAAAACTGAGCACAGTTAGGAATGCATAGTGCAGGGAGGTGCTATTTTATGTCGGACAGATCGAGACAACTTCTCTGGAGAGATGACTTTGGAACAGGGATTTGGAGGAAGTAAGGGAGTGAGCTATGTGACTCTATTGCTTGGTGAAGAATTTTCAAAATGTAGAATTAGAGCTGGGCGCTGGTGGCTCAACGCTTGTCATCCTAGCTACTCAGGAGGCTGAGATCTGAGGATCACAGTTCAGAGCCAGCCCAGGCAGGAAAGTTTGTGAGTCTCTTATCTCCAATAAACCACTAGAAAACCAGAAGTGGCGTTGTGGCTCAGGTGGTAGAGCGCTAGTCTTGAGCTGAAGAGTGCAGGGAAAGTGCCCAGGCCCAGAGTTCAAGCCCCACAACCAACCAAAAAAAAAGTAGAATTAGGCAGTGCAAAGGGCCTGAGGCTAAAGCATTCCTGATAGTGGAAGAACAGGGAGGTGGAAAGGAAGGGGTGGGAGGCACACCAGGTATGTTCAGCAGTTGGGTGAATCATCTTTTTTCTGTCACAGTGTTACTGTCCTGTACTGATGGGCAGTGGCCATTGTGCTACTCGGCAGCCACTGCTGTCCCTTGGGCCTGCAAGTCTCCTTCCCCAACTCCCTTCTACATGCTTAGCAATTACTATAAGCATTTCCAGTCCTATTTGAGCTGAAAAGCCAGTTTCAGAAAAAAGTCTGAAATTATCTGACTTAGACTTACTCATTTACTTGTTTGTTTATGCTGTATGGGGCCTGAACTCAGGGCCTGGGCACTGTCCCTGAGCTTCTCTGCTCAAGGCGAGCACACTACCACTTGGAGCCACAGTGCCACTTCTAGTTTTCTGGTGGTGATATGAATCTCATGGACTTTCCTGCCTGATCTGGCTTTGAACTCAGATCCCCAGGATCTCAGCCTCCTGAGTAGCTAGGATTATAGGCTTGAGCCACCGGTGCCCAGCTAAAAAGAAACCTTTTAGCCATCTCACTCAACCCCTCCCCAGCAGCTGGCAACTACTAATTTCTTTCTGTATAGATTTGCCTATTCAGGATGTTGCACACGCATGGATCCTGGTGATCTTCTTTGACCAGCTTTGTTTACTTGGCATAATAGTCTCAAAGTTCATTCACCTTGTAGGAAGTTTCAGTATTTCCAATAGCACTGTTTTGTACTCATCAGATTAGTACATTGAAGGACATAGTCTTTTGATTGTAGTTGCCATTGGCGATGTCACTGGGCCATTGTTTGATCCCTGGAGCTTCTTCTCTTTCCAGATGCTTCACATCAAGAAGCAGAGTGTCCTGAGCGTGGCTGCAGAGGGAGCCAATGTGTGTCGCCATGGGAAGCTGTGCTGGCTTCAGGTAAGTGGGTTTTTTCAAAACTTGTGATTCTGAAATAACTGTAGATTTACTAGTTCCCTCTCTCTCTCTCTCTTTCTCTTGTGCCTGCCCTGAGGCTTGAACTCAGGGCCTAGGCACTGTCACTGAGTTTTTTACTTAAGGCTAACTCCCTACCACTTGAGACACAACTCCACTTCCGACTTTGTGATACTTAATTCAAGATAAGACTTTCCTGCCCAAGCTGGCTTTGAACCCCAATCCTCAAATCTCAGCCTCCTGATTTTTTTTGTTGTTGTTGTCAGTTGTCAGGCTTGAACTCATGGTGTAGGCACTGTCCCCGAGCTTTTTCACTCAAGGCTAGCATTCTACCACTCCAGTTTTCTGGTGGTTAATTGGAGATAAGAGTCTCATGGGCCTGGGAATGTGGCTTAGTGGTAGAATGCTTGCCTAGCAGTACCACATACACAGAAGAAGCCAGAAGTGGCACTGTGGCTCAAGTGGTAGAGTGCTAGCCTTGAGCTGAAGAGCTCAGGGACAATGCCCAGGTCCTGAATTCAAGCCCCAGGACTGGCCAAAAAAAAAAAAAAAGTTCCACTGTTCTAATCATACCTTGGTCTTTTCTGTGGCCAGCCCCCACCTCCTCCCTTCCAAAGTTCTGTAGCACCACCAAGTATCTCATTAGCAGCGTATACAAAGGATGCTCATCACCTTGGAGACTCAAGCTTAGAAACTATACAGGAGGAAGACCAATTTTTTTTTTTTTTTGGTCAGTCATGGGGCTTGAACTCTGGGCCTGGGCGCTGTCCCTCAGCTCTTCAGCTTAAGGGAAGCGCTCTACCACTTGAGCTACAGCGCCACTTCCGGTTTTCTGGTGATTTATTGGAGATAAGAGTCTCACGGTCTTTCTTGCCCGGGCTGGCTTTGAACAATGATCCTCAGATCTCAGCCTCCTGAGTAGCTAGGATGACAGGCGTGAGCCACCAGCGCCTGGCAGGAAGACCACATTTGTATTTCACAATACTGCAATTAGAATGCAGGGGTGAAAGTGGTTTAAGTTGTGACTATTGGCAATAAAAGTCTTAATTCACCTACTTATCCTTTTCTCTCCCTGAAAATCTCAGTGGCTTTGTCTTGTGTGTGGGAGTGCTGGGTGTTAAACCCTTGCTCACACATGGCCTCTGCTCACACATGGTCTGGACCACTGTACCATAACCAAGCTCATTGTGTCTTTTTTTTTTTTTTAACTTAAGATCGATTTAAACCTGTGTTTCCCTAGGAATCATTGATGTCTCTTGTTTGATCAACTGTGAAGATGTTAAATATTTTTTGTCCCACGTCTTGTACCCTTGATCCTCAGATCTCCTTCTCCAGTTATTTAGCCTATGATATTGTCTATCATAGGTAGCCACAAATAGCCGAGTATACTTATTTGACATTTTCCTTTTGGGAAGTCGTGCTTTCAACAATGGACTTCAGATGATACTAGAAGACAAAAGAATTTTAAAGGTGAGTGTAGAAGCCATTCCCCAATAAGTAATAAGGTGACCGGCCAGGTTCTAATTGCCCTGTCTCCGTCTTCTGGCTCCTTAGGTAATCCATGACTGTCGTTGGCTTTCTGATTGCCTCTCTCATCAGTATGGAATCATGCTGAATAATGTCTTCGATACACAGGTATGTGAAGGGGCCTGGATCTGAACCAGTGTGTATAAGTCCTGGTTGAAAATAATCCTGGTCTGATGAATAGTTTGTTTGTTGGTGTTGGTATCACATTCTGATATAACATGTTTGTATATTATGTAAAAACACTGACAAAAAGCCCCTATTGTTTTGGAATAAGCCAGGCATGGGTGGTTCATATCTGTAATCCTACCTACTCAGGAGGCTGACCTCTGAGGATCACAGTTCGAAACCAGACTGGGCAGAAAAGTCCATGATACTCTTATCTCCAATAAACTACTCAGCAAAAGCCAGAAGTTGCACTGTGGCTCAAATGGTAGAGAGCAAACCAAAAGAGGCTTAGGGACAGCACCCAAGCCCTGAGTTCAAGCTCAGGATGGGCAAAAAAGGGAAATAAACAATAACAACAAAACTTACTTTGGAATATGTTTTCTTATTAGCTCTAGAGTTTGTCAAATAAGAGAAAAGGAAACAAGACCTGTACGTTATAGCATTTAGGAACTTAAGCAGGTTGGGGACAGACTAAAAATCACATCCCTGCCTTTCCACATATGCTGCTCAAGGCATGTAGGTTGTTCTGGATTCCTTCCTTCCTTGCTTCCTGGCTTGCTGGCTTGCTTGCTTCCTTCCTTCCTCCCACCCTCTCTTTCTTCCTCCCTCTCTCTTTTCCTCTTTCTTTCTTTCTTTGTTTCTTTCTCTTCTAGGCACTAACCTAGGACCTTCACTTGCTAAGTTGGCTAAGTGCTAAGCTCATGCTTTGCCACTGGATAAACTACTTCTATGCTTTGCTTACCCAAAAATGTAAAGAAATAGTTCAATAGTGCCTTAGGGCTCCTTTTTTTTTCTTTTTTTGGGTCCAGTCGTGGGGCCTGAACTCTGGGCCTGGGCCCTGTCCCTCAGCTCTTCAACTCAAGGCTAGCGCTCTACCACTTGAGCCACAGCGCCACTTCCGGCTTTTTTCTTTTTGCTTATGTGGTGCTGAGGAATGTAACCCAGGGCCTCAGGCACGCAAGGCAAGTGCTCTACCACTGAGCCACCTTCCCAGCCCCAGGGCTCCTTTTCTTGAGCCTTGGTGCATACTAGAGAAGTGTTCTACCATTGAGCTGCATACCCAGCCCAGTCTGGACTTCCTTGCGAAGGCTAGCTTCAAATTCAGATCCTCTGATCTCAACTCCTGAGTAGCTAGGATTACAGGCGTGAGCCACTGGCGCCCAGCATCTGCCTCCCTAAAAGAATATTTACATCACGAGTGTGGTAGCCCAACCCTGCAGTGCAAGTACTGGGGAGCCTGAAGTGAGAGGCTCAAGCTAGGCTGCATAGTGGGCTCCAAGCCAGCGTCAGCCACACAGTGAAACGCTGTCTCAAACCAAACACTGTGAGCCATGCACTCAGGGTTCAGCCTGCAATCCTAGCTACTCAGGAGACTGAGATCTGCAGATCACGATTCCAGGCTGGTCCAGGCAGGAAAGTCTGTGAGACCCCAAATACCAAAAAGCCAGAATTATGGGCTAGGAAGGTGGCTCAGTGGTGAGGCCCTGGGTTCGATTCCTCAGCACCACATAAGCAAAAAAGAAAAAAGCCGGAAGTGGCGCTGTGGCTCAAGTGGTAGAGCGCTAGCCTTGAGCTGAAGAGCTGAGGGACAGTGCCCAGGCCCAGAGTTCAGGCCCTATGACCGGACCAAAAAAAAGCCAGAATTGGAGTTGTGACTCAAGTTGTAGAGCGCTAGCCTAAAACACAAAAGCTTAGGGATGACACCCAGGCCCGGAGTTTAAGCCCCAGGACCAACACACACACACACACACACACACACAAATACTTAAAATAATTTTGGTCACGAGATAGTGTTCTGTGTGTGTTCATTTGACTGGTTTGTCTGTCTTTTTCTGATACCACAGGTAGCAGATGTCCTTCAGTTTTCCATGGAAACGGGTGGCTTTCTTCCCAACTGCATCAGCACTTTGCAGGAGAGTTTAGTCAGACACCTTAAAGTTGCCCCTAAACACCTCTCTTTTCTCGAAGAAAGACACAAGCTCCTGGTGAGTATTAAAGGGGGTCCTGTTTGAGGGCAATTTTTTTTCTAGTGTTTTCTGAGAAGGCCTAGTAGCCTGTTCTGTAGAGGAGTGACGGATGGGTACCATGAAAGCAGCACAAGCATTGCCAGAATATTCCTTGTGCCAGTGTGTGTACGTGTGTGTGTGCACACGTGCACGCTTGAGTGCATGTGTTCGGCCAGTATGTGATTGAGCAACCTTTCAACAGTTACTTTCTCTAAAGTTTATTTACTATTCATTAAAAAAAAAAATTGTTTCTAGGAAAATCCGGAAGTGTGGTTCACAAGACCTCTTCCACATGCTTTATTGAAAATTTTGGCCCTGGAAGCGACCTACCTTCTCCCCCTCCGCTTGGTACTTCTGGATGAGATGATGTCAGACCTAACCACCCTGGTGGATAGGTACCTGAACACCTATCGGGAAGGGTCTGCAGACCAGCTTGTAGGCACAGAGGTAGGGGATCTCTGTGGGTGTGTCTTCAGGACCCCTTTTCTGCCACTAGAGGGGGCTGTGTGAACACATTTGAACCAACACACTTGCCTTTTTATTGTTACGTCTAATGGAAGTAATTGTAAGGACTCTATTCAGAAATGTAGTTCACATAAACTTATTTTCCTTTTCTTTTCTTAGCCCACATGTATGGAGCTTCCAGAGGAACTACTACTACTAAAGGACTTCCAGAAGCAACGCAGAGAGAGAGCAGAAAAAGAATACAGAGTAAATGCACAGGGACTCCTAATAAGGACAGTGCTTCATCCAAAGCAGTCAGTAATAGAGAAAGCAGGAAAGGAGGAACAAATCCAAGGCGTCTTAGTTTGTAAAAATTCTAAGGTAGAGAAAGTTCCAAGTTTTATATCTCGTGATTTTCAAAAGCATGTGAAGTCGCTGAAAGAATCTAAGCAAGCAACAACAAAAGTTCCGTTCCAGCTTCCCACAAAAGAAGGAGAAGCCAGCAAGGATGCCAGTAATACACTCGCTGGCCCCGAGGAGCAGAGGGACACGCAGGAAGATGGCCTGGTGATCCCCAAGAATGCATTTCAGACGAGTTCTTCTTTGAAAGAAGAGATTGAACAGCTTCTGATGGTGAAAAGTAAGGAGGATCTCACATGCACAAAGCAAGATGTTTCAGTGTCTCCTCTTCCTCAGGAAACCAAAGTGGCACAGAGTGGCGCTGGTCCTCCTTTCCAAAGAGCTGCGACTTGCCCGCTTCCTCCCTGCCCAGCCTTGGAGAAGACAGAATCCTGGATGAATCCATCTCTAAATCTGCCTTAGATGGGCATAAGAGCGCGAGGCTTTGAGTTCAAACCCCAGTAATGTGTACACAAACACACACACACACACACACACACACACACACACACACATGGGACTTAGGACTTGGAGTTTGTTTTGAAGCAGGCACCATACAGGTACCTGGCTCACTTTCCCTACTATCTTTGGCCTTCTTCAATGCCTGAGTTTTCTCATGCTGTATGTTTGTTATATCTTCATAAGCTTCCAGGAAAAATGACATCCTCTTGCTTACTCACACATTCCTGATATTTGGTCTAGAGTGGGAATGGATAAGTTAAATAATGAAAGCGGTAAAATGTCTGATTATGTCACTGTGCAGAAATGTTCACAATGGCCAGAGTAAATTACTTCTCATAATTCAGGTTTAAATGACTTGAGAAAGGGAAAAATATCTTAGGCTTAATATCAAGAAAAAAATCTAGTTTTTTAATTTGGTGAGGTTTTCTTCTTCTTTTTTTTTTTTTGGATGCTGGGGCTTAAACTCAGGAACTGGGAGCTGTCCATGAGCTTTTGTGCACAAGGCTCTCTACCACTTGACCCACAGCTTCACTTTTGGCCTTTTAATGGTTAATTGGAGATAAGAGTCTCATAGACTTTCATGCCCAGGCTGACTTTGAACTGTGATCCATGGAGTTCAGCCTCCTGAGTAGCTAGGATTACAGGTATGAGCCACCAGGGCCTGGTTTGGTGAAGTTTTCTTTTCCCTCTTAGACTGGTTAAGAAGGTTTTGTAAAACTTAGTCATTAGTTTAATCATTAGTGGCACACCTGTAATTCCAGGACTGGGGAGGCTGAAGATGAGGCAGAAGATACCAAGTTTAAGGCCAGCCTGGCTACAAAGCAAAACCCTACCACAAAAACAATGATAAAACATGTCTGACAACTTCACCCATATATTTTTTCCTTCTTAAAGTATTAATTTTATGCTTGAATTTCAAGTGCTTAGCCCATTCATCAGAATTGTATTTTTCATTTTTGTTTCATATATTTTCAGAAAGTTTTGTCCATTTTCCTAACAGAGCAGTAGTTCTGGGCTTCTATTTAGCTTGAAGGTTCACTCCATTCTGTTTGCCTAAGGTTGGTATGCTTTCTTAGAGAGACAGACATTTGTATTGAACTTTTTTTACATTGAGGATTTGTAAATTGATTTTTGTTGTTGTTGTTGTTGTTATTGTTGTTGCCTCTCCTGGGCTTGAACTCAGGGCTTGGGCTCTGTCTCTGAGCCTCTCTGTGCTCAAGGCTTGCACTCTAGCGCTTAAGCCACAGCGCCACTTCTGGCTTTTTCTGTTTATGTGGAATTGAACCCAGGCCTTCATGCATGCTAGGCAAGCACTCTACCACTAAGCCACATCACCAACCCCAATCATTCTTTTGTAAACAGTAAACCAATAAATGTGTTTTGGCATTGGGTTATCTCTCATTCCGCTTAATTGGATCCGATTAGAAAGTTATTAGAATGCATCTGGATTTCTAGGTCAGAGTCTATATTAGAAATCTGTATTCTGAAGGGGTAACAATAGCACACTCTTGAAATCACAGATCTTGGAGGTTGAGGTAAAAGGATCCAAGAGTTTGAGGTCATCCTGAGCTACATTAAAAAAAGAATATTCCTGCCTTTGTTACAGGACTAGATTACTATTACTCCTCCAGGAAATTTAGGGACAGCACAAGAGAAGCAACGTGCTTGTCTACACAGGCAATTCTGAGTGTTATTGAAAAGTTGCTGTGCATTCCTGAACTATATGTGTAGGCTGGGTTTAAGGTGAAGGTAGGCACACTGGGAGGTTGCCATGTCTCACCTGGTTTTTTGTTCAGAAAGCCACGTGGGCCAATGTGGTTGCTGGTTCATCTTGATGAACACATCTTCGGAATGTAGTTAGTTTATTTTCTTTTTTTTTTTTGGTCGGTCGTGGGGCTTGAACTCTGGGCCTGGGCGCTGTCCTTCAGCTCTTCAGCTCAAGGCGAGCGCTCTACCACTTGAGCTACAGCGCCACTTCCGGTTTTCTGGTGGTTTATTGGAGATAGGAGTCTCATGGTCTGTCCTGCCCAGGCTGGCTTTGAACCGCGATCCTCAGATCTCAGCCTCCTGAGTAGCTAGGATTACAGGCGTGAGCCACCAGCGCCCGCCCGGTTAGTTTATTTTCACTCCAGAAAATAATTCCTACAAATTTCCTGAAATTTATGGCTTCTTTTTCTTTGCTTAAATTTTTTTTTTCTTTATTGTCAGTCCTAGGGACAGTCTGGACACTGTCCCTGAGCTTTATTCCCTTAACGCTGTTGCTTTACCACTTGAGCCACAGCTCCACTTTGAGCTTGTTAGTAATTGATTACGGATAAGTCTCATGGACTTTCCTGCCCAACCTGGCTTCATACCATGGTCCTCAGAGCTCAGCCTCCTAAGTAGGATTATAGGCACAAGCTACCAGTACCTGGCCTCCACATTTGAAGTTTCTTCTGGATGTATTACCATTAACCTCTGTGTGTGTGTGTGTGTGTGTGTGTGTGTACGTAAATGTGCTACCAAATAAAATATTTTTAAAAGGACTTTCAGTGTGTAACTTTTTTGACTGAGGCACAAAAGATCAGGGAAAATGAGGCTTAGGGAATGGGAGCTCAGAATTTAGAGACAAATACTATTAATGAATGGAGCTTGAGCAACATCTCCATTTTTGGTTTTCTGGAGAAAAGAATCTCATGGAATTTCCTTCCTGGGCTGGCTTTGAACCTCTCTCCTCACATCTCAGTCTCCTGTGCAGCTAGAATTACAGGCGTGAGCCACTGGTGCCCGTACCAAATACTGTTTGCATCATGCTGTTGCTTTCTCACTAAGCTGCAACATGTAGTTGGGAAGAAAAGAAACTTTCTCTGGTCTTGCTTGTTTGCTCAAGTATTAGTGTACTCTGAGAACTGAGCTCTCTAGTAAAATATCAGCCTACTAAACACAAAGCCCTGAGTTCAAACTCCTGTACTGCAAAATGGGAGGGAAAAAAAGCCCTACTGGCTCATGCCTGTAATCCTAGATACTCAGGAGGCAATTAGAATCATAGTTCAAGGCCACCAGGGGCAAAAAAGTTAATGATGCCACCCCCATTTTAACCCATAAAAAGCTGGGTTCTAGGCTGGGCACTGGTGGTTCACGCCTGTAATCGTAGCTACTCAGGAGGCTGAGATCTGAGGATCATAGTTCAAAGCCAGCCAGGGCAGGAAAGTCCGTGAGACTCCTTTATCTACAATTAACCATCAGAAAATGAAGTGGCGCTGTGGCTCAAGTGGTAGAGTGCTTGCCTTGAGCTGAAGTGCTCAGGGACAGCGCCCAGGCCCAGAGTTCAAGCCCCATGACCAAAATAAATAATAAATTTCAACTGCAAACCCATTCCTTCTTGGACCTTCTGTATTTCTAGCAGTTGACTGTCCAGTGTAGCTAGTGGTAGCAGTTTGAGACAAGACAATCTGTTCCCCAAGATTTTTTTTTTGGGGGGGGCAGTCTGGGGCCTGAACTCGGCCTGGGCACTGTCCCTCAGCTCTTCAGTTCAAGGCTAGCGCTCTACCACTTGAGCCACAGCGCCATTTCTGGCTTTTTTCTTTTTGCTTATGTAGTACTGAGGAATCAAACCCAGGGCCTCATGCATGCAAGGCAAGCGCTCTACCACTGAGCCACCTTCCCAGCCCTCCCCAAGCTTTATTAAACAGTGTTTGAGAAATAGTCCTAAATGATATTTTGGGGTTTTATCACAATTCTTTCACCGACAGATTCATGTACTTAAAACTCCTTTTCCCATACCCTCCTAGCTTTGTCTACCTAAATTCTTTGTAGCCACTCAGACTTAATATCCTTTTCCAGATTTAATGTGAAAACAAGTCTCTGGAGGGCTCTAGGGCATCTTCCAGAACTCTTGGAAAACCACAGACTCAACACACAAGAGTTGCCTTTTCCTAGAGCAGATGTGGCAAACTGTGTGGCCTGTTTTCCCCAAGCCTTGCTACAATCCCCCCCCCCACATTTTCTCTGTCTGTCCCCCATCAGATAACCTTTCACAGATAGTCTGACTCCTAGCTCTGGAATTAGAGATGAAGCTCAATGACTTTCCGGAACAAAAAAGCAGAACTGGGAGTGGAAGGAATGATCCTTGGCATCTGGTCCATCCCAATTGTCTTTCAAGTCCAGGCCAAAAGCCCTGCAGTAGCTAGGTCTCCTGTTTTCCTGGGGCCAAAAAGACCCAGAGCACTGGGGAATGGCATGCCCCCTAGGCCTTTCATCAACCTTTCACCCAAGGCAAGTCCCCTCAGCCAGCTGAGACCTGAGGTAAACCAGGGAGCTGGGGAACAATTAACTCCTCTATCCATAGGGTGTATTATTTTATTGTACCAGTGCTTGAGATTGAACTCAGGGCCTGGGAACCATCCCTGCACTTTTTCGTTTCAGGCTAGCACTCCATCATTTCAACTACAGCTCTACCTCAGGCTTTCGGGTGGTTAATTGTAGATAAGAGTCTCAAGAACTTGGGCTAGGAATGTGGCTCAGTGGTAGCGTGCTTGCCTAGCATGCATGAAGCCCTGAGTTTAATTCCTCAGTACCACAGAAACACAAAAGGCCAGAAGTAGTGCTGTGTGGCTCAAGTGGTAGTGGTAGAGTGCTAATAAGCAAAAGAAGCTCAGGGGCAGTGCCCAGGCCCTGAGTTTTTAAGACCCAGGACTGGCAAAAAAAAAAAAATTCTCAAGAACTTCTCTAACTGGACTGGCTTCAAACCATGATCTTCAGAGGTCAGTCTACTGAACAGTATTATAGTTGTGACCAGTCAGCACTGGGCGCCCCATTTCTTGATAATTACCATATTTAAATTTCAGATCATATAACTTAATCTCATTGGTGATAAAAACAAATATCTATGAACAAATAGTCCTACTTTGGGGACTTTGAAATCTTGTCACCTTTTGTAGTGCTTTTCTAACATTTTATTATATAATATTTCACATCTACAGGAAAGCCAAAATTTACAGTGGACACCCACATGCCACTATCCACATTCTACTTAGAAGTCTTTCTGGGATTTTAACTGAAATGACATAGAACTTACAACAATGCAGTTCCATTTCTACAATCTCAACAACAGTTATACAACTATGGACTCTAAGATCACTTTTCAAAGTAAACTCTTCCTCTTTTTTACATAATCCTTTAAAATTCCTTCTAGCTGGGCACCAGTGGCTTATGCTTGTGATCCTAGCTACTCAAGAGGCTGAGATCTGAGAATTGTGGTTTGAAACCAGCCTGGACAGGCAAGTAAGTCCCTGAGACTCATCTCCAATTAATCACAGAAAAAGCTGGAAGTGACTCTGTGGCTCAAGTGGTAGAGCACTAGCTTTGAGCAAAAGGATCTCAGGGACAGCATGCATGCAGGCCCAGAGTTTGAGCTCAAAGACTGGCAAAAAAATTAAAAAATAATAAGTAAAATAAAAATAAAAGCCGGGCACTGGTGGCTCACGCCTGTAATCCTAGCTACTCAGGAGGTTGAGATCAAAGCCAGCCTGGGCAAGGAAAGTCCCTATGAGACTCTTGTCTCCAATTAACCACCAGAAAACTGGAAGTGGCGCTGTGGTTCAAGTGTTAGAGTGCTCGCCTTGAGCTGAAGAGCTGAGGGACAGTGCCCAGGCCCAAAGTTCAAGCCCTATGACCAACAAAAAAAAATTCCTACTAATTTTGAGGGAA
The DNA here is from genome assembly GCF_000151885.1 of Dipodomys ordii. Taxonomy (NCBI): domain Eukaryota; kingdom Metazoa; phylum Chordata; class Mammalia; order Rodentia; family Heteromyidae; genus Dipodomys; species Dipodomys ordii. The sequence goes on from NW_012267227.1 coordinate 17,169,887, forward strand.
AGTTTGTTTATCTGAATTTTCTGTCTGGCTGTCCTCCTCTGTGCCCTAAAGAAGGAATCTATTTCTTCTATGTGATAACTCTTTGACAGCTGGGTGAAGACTGTCACTATTTTATTGAGCATCCTTTTCCAGTTATATTACTATGCTGTACCTATAGGAAAGGAAATGGATTTAGGACTTACATATTATAAATGTGATTGGAGGAAACAAAGGAGGTATTAGGGAAGACCATCAGACTGCTATGAGTTGAAAAATCTTCCTTCCATATGAAAAAACTGTCAGCTGGATAGTGGAACAGTGCCTAGACCCTGAGTTTAATCCCCACAACTGACAAAAAGAAAAAAAGGAAAAGAAACACTGTCATGATGAAATATCAACACCACCAGTAATATTGTATGACTCACTGCTACTGTTTAAAAGCCAACAGAGGAATCAACATACCATCCACCACTGTATATCATTGTGTTTCTCATTACATGACATAAGTTAAATACTAGTCATTATTTTCCTAAAGTATCAACAATGTGCAATTGTTATTGTCTCACATCTCTATGTGGCAGGTGCTGAATAAATCATTGTAATTAGGGAAGGATGAGAACTTAAATTAAATTTTTTTAAAAAAGGCCTGGAAATCACCATAATGCAACTTGGATCTTGACACATGATGAAATGAAATAAATATTTACAAAGGAAATAAATGTGTAAGCATCTAAAGAATGGAAGATTTCTGATTTTTATCACCATCAGCACTGAATTATAATAGTGAACTTTGCCAGATTGGGGTGAGTGGTTTTCTGGGGGGTTTTTTTAGATGAAAAATTCCAGGAACAAGAGAAGACACAAAGCGTTAGATGGGCTGCAGTGGGCAACCCGGAAAGCACTTTGCTTGAGTAACTTGTGAAATCTCCATTACGAAACTGAATCTCAGGGTTTCCAGGTGACAATGACTGCAAAGCCTCAAAGAAGATGTGGAGGAACAAATGAACCAGGCTAGGGGCTTAAACACACAGGCTCACACACAACTTTTCTATTATGAAATGTAAATTGATGCTGAGAAAATGAAAATAGGCTTGAAGAACAATGGAGAGTGAATGGCCAGTTTGAAGAAATAGAGCCTTACTGGTACCAAAGAATCTCACCTCATTATTCTTTCCTATTCTCTCTTCCACCTTTCCACCTGCAAAGTAGCCATTATCCTGATTTTTTTTTTACAAGTATATCCTTGCTTTTTTTCATAGTATTACCATCAACCTATGAAGTCCACTGCAAAGTAGTTTGGGAATGGTGTATATATGAAATCATATTGACCTATTTTTTTTTTGGTCGGTTGTGGGGGCTGAACTCTGGGCCTGGGCACTGTCCCTCAGCTCTTCAGCTCAAGGCTAGTGCTCTACCACTTGAGCCACAATGCCACTTCCCGCTTTTTCTGCTTATGTGGTGCTGAGGAATCAAACCTAGGCCTCATGCATGCAAGGCAAGCGCTCTACCACTGAGCCACCTTCCCAGCCCTGACCTATTCTTTTGAGTCAGGAGTCCTTTATTCAGTATTATTTTGTAGTACGTTGTGTGTCTTGGCCGATTCACTTTCTTGCTGTCTGGTGTGCACTGACGATAGAGGTAGACAGTCAAGCTTAGCTTAACTGTGGATGTAAGTTCTGAGAAGTGGGTCATTAAGTGACTTGATCATTTATAATCATAATGTGACTTCCCAAAACCTATGTGGTGTAGGTCCACCCTTCACCATGGCTTCTGGATCCAAGCTAGCGATAGAGTCAACAGGAGATAAACCAAGCTGCCAGCATCAGAGCATACTGCAACAACAAAGCAGTTTCTCTTAAGTAGAAGAACTACTCTCCAATATAATGTGACCTACGGCAGGGGCCCAACTCCAAGGCTTCTTCATGACATTTGCTCTAATACCAAATAAAAATGAGTAGTGGTGAAGGGAAGAGAAAGGAGATTTATTACAGGATACAGGCCCCGACCTACCATAGGAACAGGTACAGTAAACATTTTAACCCATTTTTAGAGTACTCTCATGAGCTTTAGGTTTCGAGGAAGAATTGGGAGGAAAGAGATATGCACTAGTATAAAGTATGGACAGCCCTATGGATCATTTCAGGGTTGGTTAGGTGTGGTCTGGTCACAGCACAAAGGTCAAACTCTTGTCAGGATTACAGTTTAAAAATGATGTATAGAGGGGTTATAGTTATATGTTATATACAGTTGTATAAGTCACATAAGTCATAAGTTATATAAAGTACAATTTGTTGTTGTTGTTGTTTGTAGGGCTTGAACTCAGGGCCTGGGCACTGTCTCTGAGCTCTTCAACTCAAGGCTAGTGCTCTATCACTTGAGCCACAGTGCCACGTCCAGCTTTTTCTGCTTATGTGGTGCTGATGAATCCAACCCAGGGCCTCATGCATGCAAGGCAAGCGCTCTACCACTGAGCCACATTCCCAGCCCACTTCCATTTTTTTTGAGTGGTTAATTGAAGAGTCTCACAGGCTGGCTTTGAACCGTTATTCTTAGATCTTAGCCTCCTGAGTAGCTAGGTTTACGAGTGTGAGCCACTGGTGCCTGTCAAGAATACATTTCTTTTGGTCTTGTTACAAGATTTTTATCATCAGTCTTGTTCTTCCTGGAATTAAAACAAAGGTGGCTACCACCTACCTGCAGAGAACTCTGAGCAAAGACATACAAAATGGAGTCAGTTTGCTAACCTTTTCTCCTTTGGACATTTGCAGGCTGAAGTGAGGTGTGAATACTTTTTTTGTGTCAGTGTCTTTTAGCAGAGGCAGTTTCTAGTGTCTGTTTCAGTTTGTCTCATATAGCAGAGTGGGATCTGAAGAAGTGGCCTTCATGAAGCCAGTGGTGGGTATTTCCCAGAAGCCCCCACTGTCTTTTGTGAAAGAAGAGATACAAGGGCTGGGCATGCAGCTTCATGGTAATCTGCCCAGCACACACGAAGCCCTGGGCTCGAGTTCTCAGTACCACATAAACAAAAAAAAGCCAGAAGTGGCTCAAATGGTAGAATGCCAGACATGAGCAAAAGCAGCTCAGGGACAGTGCCCAGGCCCTGCGTTCAAACCCCAATATACCCCACCCCCCACCACACAAAAGTCTGCCATCCATAGTTTCACAGCTCAAAGTCACATCATTTTTCTGTGACTTGAATAACTTTTAGAAAAAATCTTAATAGTTAAACAAGGTTACCTTTTTCAGTTTCTAGAATTTTTTTCCTTTAGTGGCTATCAGTAGAAATATTAGAGTTTTACAGGATTTAAAATTTTGAGTAAAGTCTTTTTTTCCTGGTCCTGGAGCTTGAACCTGGAGCCTGGGTACTGTACCAGAGCTTCTTTTGCTCAAGGCAAGTACTCTACCACTTGAGCCACAGCACCACTTCCAGCTTTTTTCTTTTTTTTTTGAGTAGTTTGAGATAAGTCTCATAGTTTCCTGAATAGGCTGGCTTTGAACTGTGATCCTCAGATCTTCAGATCCTGAATAGCTAAGATTACAGTCATGAACCACCAGTGCCCAAGCAAGTCTTACAATTGTTAATGATTCAATTTGTATTTTGGAGCTTAATCTTTGTTTTCTCATTTATAAAAGTATTTTTGTTTTCTCATTTATAAAAGTTTATTTTGTGTGTGTGTGTGTGTGTGTCCTGGTACTGGGGGGTTGAACTCACAGCCTCAAATTCTCATTCATTTTTGGGGCTTGCTTTGAACCTCTATCTTCAGATCTCAGCTTTCTACCTTACGAAGCAGTGTGAGACACTGGCACCTGGTTAAAATTAATATTTGAGTGAGTGTGTGTGCTGCTCCTGAGCTTGAACTCAGGTAGTGGGCACTCACTGTCCCTGAGACTTTTTTATGCTCAAGGCTAGCACTCTAGCACTTGAGCCACAGCTCTATTTTGGGTCTGGAGATAAGAGTGTCATAAACTTCCCTGCCCAGGCTGGCTTTGAACTGCGATCCACAGATTTCAGCCTCCTGAGTAGGTTACAGGCACTGGGCCTGGCTATACTACTTCTTTAGTGTTCACTAACAACTTAAGTTTGTGTGTGACTTGTTAGTGATTTACAAGACCCTTTCAGATGAAGAAGAAAATACTTCATGATGTTAACAATTCAAATCATAGGGCTTTACCTAGAGACTTCTGCAAATACACACAAAAAAGAGACACATTCAAAAGGCCACTATTACAATTTATTTATCAATACTTGAAGACAAAGTACTATCAAGAAATGAACTTAATGACAAAAGAGGTCCAAAGGCCAGGGGCAGACGGCTCAAGCCTATAATCCTAGCTACTGAGAATGGCAGTTTGAAGCCAGTGCAGGCAGGAAAGTCCATGGGACCCTTATGTCCAACTAACCACCAAACTCAAGTATAGCACCTAGGCTTTGAGTTCAAGCCTCACAACTGACAAAAAAGAAGAAGAGGAGGAGGAGAAGGTTGTTCAAGGAATAACCTACTACAGGAAAAAAAAAAATCACAAAATGTACATTCAGAGGCAAGAGATTGTGGGGTGCCAGTAGCTCACGCCTGTTCTAGCTACTCAGGAGGCCAAGCCCCAGGACTAGTACATGCAAAAAAAGGAAAAAAAAGAAAAAAGGCAAGAGGATGAAACTAAATAAATGCAGAGATACAATGTTTATTGACAGATTTAATATCAGGGGATCTCAATTGTCTTGAAATTGGTCTATCAATTCAAAATTGCGAAATCAAAATACCCAATTATAAATTTAAGTGGAAGATTGACCTCCTGAAGGTCAGGGGGAGGGCCTTACCTACCAGACATTAAGACCTATTTGGAAATTGAGTACCATGATAGTTGCAGAAGTTAGGAGTCATTGTGGGTATCTCCACCACACCCAATGAGATTCCCTGCCCTCAAGAGGGGCAGAATGGCTACACCCACCACTTGAGGATTTTGAGGGGTGGTGCAGCTCCGGGAGACTGAAGACATTTAAGTTTCTTTTCTTTGGTCAGTCGTGGGGGGCCTGAACTCTGGGCCTGGGCGCTGTCCCTCAGCTCTTCAGCTCAAGGCTAGCGCTCTACCACTTGAGCCACAGCGCCACTTCCGGCTTTTTTCTTTTTGCTTATGTGGTGCTGAGGAATCGAACCCAGGGCCTCAGGCATGCAAGGCAAGCGCTCTACCACTAAGCCACCTTCCCAGCCCCTCCTTTGGCTCTTGCAAACCATTTTTTTCCATTGCGGGGTGGTATGGTAACGTAAGGTGTGATGGGGTCATTTTTACCCTGGGACGAGAACAAACTAAGGCCAAACGACATTTCAGAAGAAAATGGAAAGGGGGACAATTTTCTTCCATTTCATGGGCTCGTAACTGAAGGCAATACCACCTGGAAACAAGATGAATCGAGTGGCACAGTAATAAACGGAAAAATGGACCACACACACACACACACACGAAAAAAGAAAAGGAAAACGGACTCCTCCGGGGACAAGAGGGAAGGCCCAGAATCCCCTAAGTCGCTACAACTGGGCCGGTGGCAGGGTGTCTCCTTCTCTGCAACCCCAGAGACCAAATGCGAACAGAAGAGAGGAGCACCCCGCGTCCACACCGCCCGACTCCACTCACCCGACTAGTTCAAAAGCCAAGAGCACCGACCTTGCGCCCAAAGTGGGCGAAACCACCGAGCCGGGTCAGCTGGGGAGGTCCGGGAGGTCCAACAGCGGCCGGCCGGCTCACAGAGACCCCTCCCCACCCCCGCCAGGTGGCCAACCCGCGTCGGGGCCCGCCCACCACCGCCGCTAAACTATTGGCGCGCTCACCCGCCAATCTTGCCGTGACGCGGGGGGGGGGTGTGTGTGTGTGGAGCCCCTCCCACCTTCGGCCAGCCTGAACAAACATTCCCAGGATCCTGGGCGATTTCCCTTGACGTTACTTCCGGGAAAAGTAACCTTTCCTCGGCGGTTGCAAGTCTAGGGAACTCTCGCGAGATCGGCCCCGTGCGAGATCTGCTTGCTCACTCTAGCGATGACATTCTCCTCCTCCTCCCCGCCGCCTTTCGGCAATCTTCGCCAGTCCCAGTCTCGACCAATCTGCACGCAGATAGCATAGATGAGGGTCTCCCCTGCGCACCCCAGTCCGCGCGGGGCGCCGGGCGGCAGCGGCGGGGTACCAGCTGCACAAGGCCGAAGGCAGCGACACGGCGGGAGGCCCCGGGCTGGCTCCCGGCAGCGAGCGTGGGCGGGGCGGGGTAAGCCGGCCGAGTGACGGCTCGATTGTTCTGGCCTGGCTATGGCGCCTCTCCTCCCCCCCGCCATGGCTCCCCGTGTCCCTGCTCCGCTCCTCTCAGTGAGTGAAAGTGGCCGCCGCCGCCGCCGGCCCAGCGCCCGCAGCCGCCTCAGCGCCGCCGCCATCTTGGGGTCCCAGGAGCCGCCGAGGGAGCGAGCGAGGAGCGTTCACGTCCCACGCAGTCACCGTCTCACGGCCTCCGGGAGCGAACCGCGGCTCCAGCG
>NW_012267227.1:17176614-17186607 GCF_000151885.1 Dipodomys ordii
CCCGGGGTGTGTGTGTGTGTGTGTGTGTGTGTACGGGGGGGGGGTTGTCCGTCGGGAGAATGGGTGTGGACGCTTCCCCCCCACTGGGGGGGAGAGCCGGGACCTCGGGGACCCGGGCCCCGTCCTCCCCCCACCCCTCTCTCTCTGGAGTCTCGGGGTCACGAGGTGACCCCCCCCCAGCTCCCCGAGGAAGCCCGTGGGGCACCCGCACGTGGGGAGCGTGTGAGCCCCGGTGCACGTGGGACCCGGTGGGGCGGTGTCGGGCTCACACGTGTGTGTGGGTTCGGGGGTGGGGAGGGGCAGGGCGGAGGCTGGCGGGGCGGGAGCGGGACTCGGGGCGAGGGCTGGACCTGTCAGTTTCTGGGGTGGTGGGGAAGGGGGCAGGTTCACGCGCGCCCAGACTTAAGGATCGTGTCGGTGACAGCCCTGTGGTGGTGGGGGTCCCCCCCTCCCCATCCCCGGCTTTTTCTGTAGCGCCTGGGCCAGTGTCTTATTTTCCTTTTTTTTTTTTTTTTTTGACGTCTCTTCTCGAGCTTGCTGATTAAAAGTACTACTACTTCCGCGATCACGGCCGAGGGAAGCCCCCTACAGTCTGGGAGTTGACTTCGCCCCAGACCGCACTTCACTATTTCAGTCCTCAGCCCGCCGTGCCCAGGACACTCTTCTCCCAGTTTTCCTGCATGTTCCTCTCTCCTTGTTAGGAAGGAAGGGAGGGAGGGAGGGAGGGAGGGAGGGGGCCGGATTTGGAGGGTCCACGCTCAACCTCGCGGGAAAACTTGTTTAGTTTTTTTCAGTCTCCCATGATTTTTTTTCCTCCTCCTCCTCCTCTTCTTCTTCCTTCTTTCACCTTTCTTCTTCTCTTTACTCATTTTCATTGCGGCTTGCCAGTCGGTGGCTTCTTATAGAGACTGACCCGTTAGCCACACTAAATATTCAGAGCCCTGGCAGCCCCGCAGCTCTCCTGTCTCAGCCTCCAACGCTGCGTGCCTGCACAGATTTACCAGGGTGCCACTAACTACACCCCTGCTTTTATTTATTTATTTTTTGTTTTTCCTACAGTAACAGTTTTATTGGGATATGCACATGCCACAAAAATTCAGTGCACTTATTGGGCAGAGTTTTCTGACTTTCCCTGTCTACATAGCTCCATGGCTGGTCACCGGTATTTAGTCCGTCCCTCCAAAAAAGTCCTAGAAGCTCTTTATGCAGTCACTCTCAGCTTCCTCTCTTTGCAGCCTGTAGTGACCACTAAGCTATTTCCTGTCTCCTTATATTCACCTAGCCTGGACATTTCTACTTTGTATAAATTGAATTTTTATAATGTGTCCTTCTGTAACTGACTTCTTTGACTTAATGTTTTCAAGGTTTGTATGCAGCATATAAACTTTGATCCTTTTTATTGCTACCTCGTATTCTATTCTGGTTGTGTTTTATATGTGTGGAATTCTCAAGCTCCTCTTCCTGGAAAACAAGTTTCAGCTTGTCAGTCCTTCATATCCATGAATTTTTGGCTTTTTTTTTTTTCTATTCCTTAGGCTTGAACTCAGGGCCTGGGCACTGTCCATGAGCTTCATTTGCTCAAGAGTAGTACTGTCACTTCCAGCTTTTTCTGTTTATGAGGTACTGAGGAATCAAACCCAGGGCTTCATGCATGCTAGGCAAGCATTATACCACCAAGCCACATTCTCAGCCCAAGGATTTTTTTTTTTAACTTGACAAAACCTGCATTTTGCAGAATTTGAGTTGGCCAGCAGCTGAGCACAATGGAGCATCCAGGAAATTGAATTGGTGTGTAGGCACACACACTTCCCATAGCTACTTCCCAGTGCACAGCTCCTTTTTCTCCAGCAGTGTTTGGGCATTGCCCACCTTGCATCTTTCTCTTCTCTGCTCTATGTAGTTAAGTCTGTGATGGTCCTGACTGTACTGAACATACAGAGTATTTACCTGTTATTCTTCAAATAATACGGTATAACATTTATGCAACATTTATAATGTGTTGGGTGTTTATAAATAACCTAGCAATGATTGAAAGTCTATGGGAATATGTTTGTGTAGGTTGAGTGCAAACATTGTTATTTTGACTGAGGTACTTGAACAGCCTTGGATTTGGGTATGGGAGAGCCCTGGACCCAATTCCCAGAATACTAAGGAATGTACAATCAGCTGTGGGGCTTTAACTCAGGGATCCAGCACTATCCCTGAGCCATTGTGCTCAAGGATAGTAGTGCTCTACCACTTTGAGACATAGCTCCATTTCCTGTTTTCTGTGGTTAAATTGGAGCTAAGAGTATAATAGGCTTTCTTGCCGGGGCTGGCTTTCAACTGCACCCCTCAGATCTCAGCCTCCTGAGTGGCTAGTATTACAGGCTTGAACCACTAGCCCAAACTTTGTTATTACAATATTAATTTCTTACCAGAAAAGCTGTTACATGCAAAATTGGATGAACCTCATTAGTGGTAACATTTTGGATCACAAAGTAACATTTTGGAACTACATACCTATAAAATATAGTCCAAATGTGTAGAAGTATAGGTCTGCTATGTAATGTTTGCAAGATGACAAAGAGATACATTTTGGAAAAATGTATCTCTGTCATTAATATACCATAAGTGATATATATTGTAAAGGTTGCATACATTTTAGATTCTACAAAGAGTATTGTTTTTAAGGGTTTAAATTCCATTTTTTAAAAAAAAGTTCTGAGTTTTTTCCCCTTCCTCTTTTTTTTTTTTTTTTTTGTTGTTGTTGCCAGTCCTGGGTCTTAAACTCAGGACCTGGGCACTGTCCCTGAGTCACAGTGCCACTTCTGGCTTTTCTGTTTATGTGGTACTGAGGAATCGAACCCAGGGCTTCATGCATGCTACGCAAGCACTCTACCACTGAGCCACATTACCTGCCCTCAAAACAGTGTTTAAACAGGAGAGGGTGATCATGTTTGGCCCATTAGGGCATTTTTTTGTTTGTTTAGTTCTAGTTTGCAAAGTAGAGATTTTATAATTTCCACTTCTGAGATTAAGTGAAATGTTAACAAACAGCATATCAGTAAATCTTAGTTTGCTTTCTTCCTTGAATGGATACATTTGCCAAATTTGTTAAATAATAGGAAGGAACAACATATCTGGACATGAGATTTCTTCAGAGTATGTTCTGGAATTACTACTGAGTTTCATTCAATTTTACATGTAGTAGCTTTTCTGGTAAGAAATTAATATTGTAATAATAAAGTTTGGGCTGGATGCTGGTGGCTCAAGCCTGTAATACTAGCTGCTCAGCAGGCTGAGATCTGAGGGGTGTAGTTGAAAGCCAGCCCAGGCAAGAAAGCCCATGATACTCTTAGCTCCAATTTAACCACAGAAAATAGGAAATGGAGCTATGTCCCATAGTGGTAGAGCACTACTATCCTTGAGCACAATAGCTCAGGGATAGTGCTGGAACCCTGAGGTAAAACCCCGCAGCTGACTCCCTCCCCTCCCCCCAAAAAAATGAAGGAGCTGGGCATGTGGCTTAGTGCTTGCCTAGCATGCACGAAGTCCTGGGTTCGATTCCTCAGTGCCACATAAACAGAAAAAGCTGGAAGTGGTGCTGTAGCTCAAGTGGTAGAGTGCTAGCCTTGAGCAAGAGAAGCTCAAGGACAGTGCCCAGGCCCTGAGTTTCAGCCCCAGGGCTGGGAAAAAAAAAAAAAAGTTTGATAAATCTGTGCATGAACAGAAAAATGGGCAATAAACAGTGTGGTATAAAGGATACCAGGACAGATGACTAGTTCTCCTTGTAAATATACTTGATGTATTGCTAGAAAGGTCAACAAAATGTTACTCATTCAAAGAAAGATATGAAAAGTAAAATTTAAAAATAACATCTAGGAAGCCGGGCGCTGGTGGCTCACGCCTGTAATCCTAGCTACTCAGGAGGCTGAGATCTGAGGATCGCGGTTCAAAGCCAGCCCGGGCAGGAGAGACCATGAGACTCCTATCTCCAATAAACCACCAGAAAACTGGAAGTGGCGCTGTAGCTCAAGTGGTAGAGCACTCGCCTTGAGCTGAAGAGCTGAGGGACAGCGCTCAGGCCCAGAGTTCAAGTCCCATGACCAACAACACAACAAAAAAATAACATCTAGGGGGGCTGGGAAGGTGGCTCAGTGGTAGAGTACTTGCCTTGCATGCTCGAGGCCCTGGGTTCAATTCCTCAGCACCACATAAGAAAAAAAGCCGGAAGTGGCGCTGTGGCTCAAGTGGTAGAGCGCTAGCCTTGAGCTGAAAAGCTGAGGGACAGTGCCCAGACCCCGAGTTCAGGTCCCAGGACCAACAAAAAAATAAAATAAAAAAAAAATTTATAAGCCAGGTGCAAGTGGCACATGCCTATAGTCCTAGCTACTTAGGAAACTGAGATCTGAGGATCCCAGTTCAAAGCCAGCTGAGGCAAGAAAGTGTAAGACTCTTATGTCCAATTAGTCACTGAAAAAGCCAGAAGTGGGGCTGGGAAGGTGGCTCAGTGGTAGAGCACTTGCCTTGCATGCCTGAGGCCCTGGGTTTGATTCCTCAGCACCACATAACCAAAAAGAAAAAATCTGGAAGTGATGCTGTGGCTCAAGTGGTAGAGCGCTAGCCTTGAGCTGAAGAGCTGAGGGACAGGGCCCAGGCCCAGAGTTCAGGATCCACGACTGGACCCAAAAAATACCCAACAAAACAAAAGTGGTAGAGCGCTCTCCTTAAAAAGGCAAGAAGTGACACTGTGGTTTAAATGGTAGAGCAATAATGCCTCTGACCAGCAAAAAGGTGGTGGTGGTGGTGGACGGAGAGAGAGAGAGTGTGTGTGTGTGTGTGTGTGTTTGTGTTTGTAGAAACAATGGTATAGCTTGTGGTATAAGGCCCTGGATTCAATTTATGTCTACGTATTAAAAAAAAAAAAAGTTGAGGCCATATAGACTGGTATTGTAATTCCATCTCTAGGAGGCTGACGCAGGATGGCCAGTTTGAGACCAGCCTTGTCTAGAGCCAGTTACTACATTAAAAACCTAAGGGGAAGAAAAAGAACCTGTATTTCCTTGGTTAAGGGACTGCAGTGTAGCAGACCCTTGTTATCCTCACGTATAGGGAGGGTTCCAGTGAGACCCATTGAGGAAAAAAGCTGCATGCTCAGGATACATAGATTCCAATACTCCAAAATCACTCAGACTTCACCTGCATTGGACAAATAGTAGGTGCAAGTGCCACTAATTGGAAAGTCCAGTATTTTCATAGAAATTACTGTCCTGCACGTTAACACTGCTCTCCAAAACTATGTCTTAGTTCATGTTCTTTTTTTTGGGTCCGCTCGGGGGGCCTGAACTCTGGGCCCGGGCGTTGTCCCTCAGCTCTTCAGCTCAAGGCTAGCACTCTACCACTTGAGCCACAGTGCCACTTCCAGCTTTTTTTTCTGCTTATGTGGTGCAGAGGAATAGAAACCAGGGCCTCATGCATGCAAGGCAAGCGCTCTACCACTGAGCCACCTTCCCAGCCCTTAGTTCATGTTCTTTAACTTGAATGCTGCAGATATTTGATATTTGATTCATCTTTCCCTTATGTCACCCACCTTCTACTAAAGATGTTCTACCTCTTAGCAAACCTCAAATTTCATCATATCAGTAAACATCTTACCTGCTCTTTTTGGCTTAGAGAGGATCACCACAGATTTACCTTGCTTTAGGAACACTTACTTTTGAGGAAAAACAGTTTCACAGAATTAAAGGTAAGGAAACACTAAACAGACCATATTGTGATTTAAACACAACTCAAGATAACATGTAACTGACTGCGAGCTTCTCCCACGAATGGAGCTGGATAATGATTGAGCAGAAATTTAAAATTTTGGTGTTTGAAATTACTTCTTTTTTTCAAAAATCTTTTTTTTTTTTGGGTCTGGTCTTGGAGCCTGAACTCTGGGTCTGGGCGCTGTCCCTCAGCTCTTCAGCTCAAGGCTAGAGCTCTACCACTTGAGCCACAGCGCCACTTCCTGCTTTTTTCGTTTTGCTTATGTGGTGCTGAGGAATGGAACCCAGGGCCTCATGCATGCAAGGCAAGCGCTCTACCACTGAGCCATCTTACCAGTCCTCAAAAACCTTTTTTTAACCATGCCATGCTCTGTTAAAACTGTCTAACCCTTTAATAGTTGGACTTATGGTATGTCTACCCCTAAGATTTTTGAGGAATTTTTTTTTTTTCCTGGTCAGTGGTGGGGCTTGAACTCTGGGCCTGGGTGCTGTCCCTGAGCTCTTCAGCTTAAGACAAGTGCTTTCCCACTTGAGCCACAGTGCCACTTCTAGTTTTCTAGTCGTTAATTGGAGATAAGAATCTCACAGAGGGGGCCTGGGAAGGTGGCTCAGTGGTAGAGTGCTTGTCTTTTTTTTTTGGGGGGGGGGTCAGGTCGTAGGGCCTGAACTCTGGGCCTGGGTGCTGTCCCTCACCTCTTCAGCACCACATAAGCGCTGGAAGTGGTGCTGAGGAATTGAACCCAGGGCCTCAGGCATGCAAGGCAAGCACTCTACCACTGAACCACCTTCCCAGCCCCCAAGAGTGCTTGTCTTGCATGCATGAGGCCCTGGGTTCGATTCCTCAGCACCACATAAACAGAAAAAGCCGAAAGTGGCGCTGTGGCTCAAATGGTAGAATGCTAGCCTTAGCTGAAGAGCTGAGGGGACAGTGCCCAAGCCCAGAGTTCAGGCCCCACAACCGACAAAAAAGAACAAGAGTCTCACCAACTTCTCCCTGCTGGGGCTCAGCTTCCTGAGTAGCTAGAATTACAGGCATGAGCCACCAGTACCTGACTTAAGCAGGAGGGAAGGTTCCATAAAATGATGAAGGCAGTGATTGTGCTTTCATTTAAGATAAAGAAATTTGACTCTTGGCTTTGGTAGAGTATTTGGTATGGTGTGAGACTGGATTTTATCTGCAGATTGAAATAAAATAGATACCTTGGAAAATTACAGTTAACTTGAAAGTTGGATATTGCTTGACAGAGCTTCAATAATGAGTAGTTTGTTTTCAAACTTACTCGCAGGAGAAGGAGGCTAAAGTTTAAGAACATACCTAGACAAGCAATTTGGTTTATAATGCCAAAAACTTTAGTGGTCCAACTAGTATACTCCCCTAAAAATACCATCCTCAATCCTTGCCCTGACTTCAATTAGAACTACGAGAAAAAAAACTCATTTAAAAATTTTACACATACACACACACACACACACACACGCACGCACGCACGCACGCACGCACACACACACACACAAACAAACATGCACACAGGAACCAAACTGAATGAAATAGATACACACAGGAACTAAATGGAATGAAATAGGCAGTCATGATAGTTAAGGCAATTAGACTTGGTTAGCCCTTAGCTTGTGTATTTAGGGGCAATAATGAGATACAATTCAAGAATTATTTTTAAAAACAGGGTGTGTGCCTCTCTCTATCAACTCTGAGATTTGGGGCTCTAAGCCTTTATGAAGCAAAGTACTCATTAACTTTGAAAATATCTTCATCATGTATCCTGATAGCTAGAACCATATATTCAACAGAAATTCTGTTATGAAACATTTTATTCCACACACAGTGGTTTTTCATCTTCCCTATTTCGAGTTGTTGAGCATTTGCCATACTTGAGACTGTATTAATAGGGGCTGGGAAGGTGGCTCAGTGGTAGAGCACTTGCCTTGCATGCTCGAGGCCCTGGGTTCGATTCCTCAGCACCACATAAGCAAAAAGAAAAAAGCCGGAAGTGGCGCTGTGGCTCAAGTGGTAAAGCACTAGCCTTGAGCTGAAGAGCTGAGGGACAGTGCCCAGGCCCAGAGTTCAGGCCCCACGACCGGACCAAAAAAAAAAAAGAGAGACTGTATTAATAGTCTGTGGGGAATACAAGTGAATTGATCCAGTTGTATATGTGTGTATACAGAGAAAGAATTTGTACAAAATTTGTGTAAAAAAGTGCCAGAGAGAAGGATTAACCTGATTTTTGACAGCTTTCTTATGCAGCTCAGGCTGGATTCTCTTGCCCCTGCTTCCCCAGTGATGTGATTACAAGCTTATAAACTGGTTAGAAACCACACCTTGCTTGTTTGTTTTTCAAATATATTGACTCAAATCCCAGTTGTCTGGGAGCGACCTAAAACAACAACAAACATGTTTTGAGACATTAATTTTCATTAGTTCAAAGGTCTAAATCTGTTTGGTTAGTATAAGCAATGTAGTCCAGTGGTACTGAAAAAATAGTTGAATCCCTGCTACCTCTCTAGATAACCTTGGTTGGGATTTTAGCTCTCCCTCCTGTTAACTTTGTGATCTTTGGAACGCTCCCTGCTCCCCTCCCCCACCCCACCAGGACCTAGAATTGGTGCTGTGGCTCAAGTGGTAGAGTGTTAGCCTTGAGCAAAAAGAGCCTCCTGGACAGTGCCCAGGCCCTAAGTTCAGGCCCCAGGACTGGCACAAACAAACGAAAAAAAAAAGAAAGAAAAGCAGAGGTAGGCCTTGCTGGCTTACACCTGTAATCATACCTACTTATGAGGCTGAAATCTGAGAATTGTAGTTTGAGGCCTGAGCAGGAAAGTCCATGAGACTCTTAGGTCCAATTAACTATCCAAAAAGCTGGAAGTAGAGGTATAGCTCAAGTGATAAGAGTGCTAGCCTTGCGCAAAAGCTCAGGGACAGTGTCCGGGTCCTGAGTTTGAGTTCCAGCATTAGCATGCACACACATAAAAATAGATAGTAGTAGAATGCTACCACGTTCAAGGCCCTTGATTTGATCCCCAAGGATCAAATAAATTAAAATCTAAAAAAAAGGTTTTTAGTTTTTACAAAAGCTTTATTACATTGGGCAATCATCTGGATTTGTCCTACAAGCCAAATCTGTGTGAACCCATTCTGTAGAGTTTTGGCTCTACAGCTTCTTGTTGTATAATCTTTTGCACATTACTTAACTTCTAGGCTTTAGTTTTGTGTTTGGAATTAGATTAATAGTATCTAGTTTGTAGAACTTATAATAATAAAACCAGAGAACCAGAGATAGAATGACCATGGTTTAAAGCCTGCCTGGACAAAAAGTTATTAAGACTATCTCAAAGAACAAACCAGATTGGTAGTTACTTTTTTTATTTTTGGTCAGTTGTGGGGCCTGAGCTCTGGGCCTAGGCACTGTCCCTCAGCTCTTCAGCTCAAGGCGAGTGCTCTACCACTTGAGCCACAGCCGCCACTTCAGCTTTTTCTGCTTATGTGGTACTGAGGAATCGAACCCAGGGCCTCATGGGTGCAAGACAAGCACTCTATCACTGAGCCACCTTCCCAGCCCGATAGTTACATTTTTGTGAGAGTCAGGTGTATTCAGTGTTTCATCACTAGCCCCGAGCAAAATTGTGAGACCCTATCTGAAAAATAAGTGGGGAATGGCTCAATTGGTGGACATTTTGCCTAGCTAGCTCACAGTCCTGAATTCAAACTCCAGTACTGTCTACAACCAAACGAAACAAAAGATAATTTATGTGAAGTACTTGATGCTATCTCTGACATAGTGTTTAATAAATGATAAATGTGTGTGTGTGTGTGTGTGTGTGTTGGAGGGGGAGGCGTTAGTCCTGGGGCTTGAACCTGGGCACTGTCCCTAAGCTGCTTTTTCACTTAAGGCTAACATTCTACCACCGGAGCCACAGTGCCACTTGTAGTCTTTTTTGAGTAGTTTATTGGAGATAAGAATCTCATAGACTTTCCTGCTGTCTTTGAACCTCAATCCTCAGATCTCAGCCTTCTGAGTAGCTAGGATTACAGGTGTGAGCCACCAGCACCTGGCTTACAAATTATATATATATTTTTTTTTTACTTTTTTTATTTTTTTTTAATTGGTCGTGGGGCCTGAACTCTGGGAGTGGGCGCAGTCCCTCAGCTCTTCAGCTCAAGGCTAGCGCTCTACCACTTGAGCCACAGCGCCACTTCCAGCTTTTTTCTTTTTGCTTATGTGGTGCTGAGGAA
>NW_012267227.1:17187637-17191319 GCF_000151885.1 Dipodomys ordii
CAAGTGGTAGAGCGCTCGCCTTGAGCTGAAGAGCTGAGGGACAGCGCCCAGGCCCAGAGTTCAAGCCCCACGACCGACAAAAAAAAAAAAAAAAAAAAAAAAGTCACATTTTATATGATTCCATTTATGCATTTTTAAAAAAATGGCTGAAAAAAAGATTAGTAGTTGATTGTTGCTGTCATGGGAAATTGACTATAAATAGGTAAAACAAACTCTTTGGGGAGTGAGTGTAATCGGACCAAAATGTTCTTACTGGCACAAGTCTATAAACTTACCAAGTCACAGAACTATACGTTTAATTGACATAAATTTCACAGCATGGGGCTGGGATTGTGGCTTAGTGATGGGTACCTTCTTAGCATTCATGAAGCCCTGGGTTCCATTCCTTAGTATCACATAAACAGAAAAGCCAGAATTGGTGCTGTGGCTCAAGTGGTAACCTTGAGCAAAAGAAGCTCAGGGATAGTGACCAGGTGCTGAATTCAAGCCCCAGGTCTGGCAAAGAAAAAAATTCATAGCATATCAGTGTTGTCAAAATAAAGAGAGTATTAAAAGTACTTTTTAAAAGATTTTAGTAGTTGGGCACCGGTGGCTCACACCTATAATCCTGGCTGCTCAGGAGGCTGAGATCTGAGCATGGCAGTTCAAAACTACCCTGGGCAGAAAAGTCCCCATGAGACTCCTATCTCCAATTAACTGTTTAAAAGAAAAAAACAAAACCCAAAGTGGCAATGTGACTCAAGTTGTAGAGTACCAGCCTTGAGCACAAAGAAGCTCAGGAACAGCACCCATGTCAAGCCCCATGACTGCAAAAAAAAAAAATTTTTTTTTTTTTTTAGCAGGGTATACTTAGAGGAGAAATCTGAAGGCATAATGCTCCTGTAACTCAAGTACAGATAATCATAACAAATATCAGAAAGTAGAAATAAGGATTTTGGGGGGGAAGGATTGGGAGGGCACAGGAATGGAGGAAGGCAGGGTGAGCAAATGTCACTGTATTGAATGTACATTATAAAACATGAACTGTGTAACAAGGGAAGGGATAGGAATGGGGAAAAACAGGGAGAAAGGAAAGGGGCAACATTGACCAAAAAGTATTCTATTATAACCTTACTTTGTACAACTACTGAACAACAATAGTAATTTTTGTTGTTGGTCATGGGGCTTGAACTCTGGGCCTGAGTGCTGTCCCTCAGCTCTTCAGCTCAAGGCAAACCCTCTGCCACTTGAGCCACAGCAACACTTCCTGTTTTCTGAGTGATTTATTAGAGATAAGAGTCTGACGGAGTTTCCTGTCTGGGCTGGCTTTGAACTGTGATCCTCAGATCTCAGCCTCCTGAGTAGCTAGGATTACAGGCGTGAGCCTGTAATGCCCAGCATAATTTTTTTTTTTTTGGGTCCGGTCGTGAGGCCTGAACTCACACTACCACTTGAGCCACAGCGCCTCTTCCGGCTTTTTCTCTTATGTGGTGCTAGGGAATCGAACCCAGGGCCTCATGCATGCAAGGCTAGCGCTCTACCACTGAGCCACCTTTCCAGCCCTAATTTTTTTAAATGAAATAAAAAACTTCTCCTTTGAAAATTGAGATCTAACATGGCTCTCTTAGGTTTTGTTCTTTTTCCAGACTTAACATTAATTTTCTTCAGAGGGGAAGGCTACCTGTACGTTACAGTTGTTGGGTACATTTCAGTGATCAGAATTAGAACAGGTCTTCGTGCCCAGATCCTCCCTAATTCGAAACTATATACAAAGTGTTTCAGATGTCATAGTAATAATTATTTACAAAAGAACATATATTCATTCTGGGGGTTGGGAAGGTGGCTCAGCAGTAGAATGCTTGCCTTGCATGCATGAGGCCTTGGGTTCAATTCCTCAGCACCACATAAACAGAAAAAGCCAGAAGTGGCACTGTGGCTCAAGGGGTAGAGCATTAGCCGTGAACTGAAGAGCTCAGGGACAGCGCCCAGGCCCTGAGTTCAAGCCCCAGGCCTGGCAAAAACAAAACAAAACAAAAACAAAATTTGTTCTGTTTCTTTGTAGCAGGATGCAAACAGCACCGGTGGTAGTCATGCTAGCAAAGCTCTGTCTGGGGGGGATGTGCTTCAAAAGCTATAGGGACTGATGGTTAGCATTATGAAGCCAGTAAAAACCACGGAAGAGAGCTGGGAAGGTGGATCAGTGCTAGAGCACTTGCCTTGCATGCCTGAGGCCCTGGGTTCAAGTCTTCAGCACCACATAAGCAAAAAGAAAAAAGCTGGAAGTGGCGCTGTGACTCAAGTGGTAGAGCACTTGCCTTGAACTGAAGAGCTGAGGGACAGCACCCAGGCCCAGAGTTCAGACCCCATGATTGGACCAAAAACAAACAAACAAAAAAACCACTGAAGAAACTGGCATTAGTGGTATTGGTTATCCAGAACCAAAAGTAATAGCTTAGCATACTTATTTCTCCTGAAAGTGGAGATCAGGTTAGTTAAAAGGCAGAGTTTCTACAACCAGGAACCCTGCCCTACTCCCACAGGCCCCTAATCGGGTGTCTGTCCTCTTTCAAGTCAGGCACCAGTTAGGGATGAGAATCAGTCCTCTCAGTTGTGTGCTGTGGCAGTAGTAGGGCTTCAGCGCAGGACCTCTCTTTCAGGCTTTCCTTCTCACAGCTGGCACTCTACCACTTGGACCATTCCTCTAGTTTTCGAGCATTTTGCTGGTTAAAGCTTCTCACAGATTTGTCTTCCCATAATGGGTTCTCAGCTCTCAGCTTCCTGAATGGATAGAATTGCAGCCATGAGCCACAGGCATCACCTAACTCAGTTTTCTAAACTACAGCCAAACTTCTTAGCTGCAACAAATAATTCCATTCAATGCATGTCCATTCAATGCATGGCTTGCCTGAAGATCTATTACAAAAAGCATCTTTCTATGAAACAACTGCTCTTATGCTATTTATTTGAACAGATAATGAAACTAGTACAATTAAAGAAGGGATGGAGGTAAGGAGAGAGAGGGAAGGGAAAAGATGAAATGAAGAAGGGGACAGGAAGAAGAAAAGGGAACAAGGAATATGTTAAGGAAGTTACTATATATTTTATTTATTTTGAGATAAGGTCTCACCATGTAGTCTAGGCTAGCCTAGAACTCACTATGTGGCCCAGGCTGTCCTTGAACTCACAGTCCCCTCAGCTCTACTTCTAAATTGCTGGGGTTACAGATATAAGCCACCAGTCCCTACCTGACTGTATATTTTATTATTTATTTATTTATGGTTGGTCGTGGGGCCTGAACTCTGGGCCTGGGCACTGTCCCTCAGCTCTTCAGCTCAAGGCTAGTCCTCTACCACTCGAGTCACAGAGCCACCTCTGGCTTTTTCTGCTTATATGGTGCTGAAGAATCAAACCCAGGGCCTCATGCATGCAAGGCAAGCATTCTACCACTGAGCTACCTTCCCAGACCTGACTGACTGAATATTTTAAATGAACAGCTGTACCCTGGTGGTTCATGCCTATAATCCCAGCTACTCAAGAGGCCAAGATCTGAGGCTCAAGGTTCAAAGCTAGGCTGGGGGCCTGGGAAGATGGCTCAGTGGTAGAGCGCGTGCCTTGCATGCTGAGGCCCTGGGTTCGATTCCTCAGCACCACATAAGCAAAAAGAAAAAAGCCGGAAGTGGCGCTGTGGCTCAAGTGGTAGAGC
>NW_012267227.1:17191659-17195109 GCF_000151885.1 Dipodomys ordii
GAACTCTGGGCCTGGGCTCTGTCCCTCAGCTCTTCAGCTCAAGGCTAGCACTCTACCACTTGAGCCACAGTGCCACTTCGGCTTTTTTCTTTTTGCTTATGTGGTGCTGAAGAATCGAACCCATAGCCTCAGGCATGCAAGGCAAGTGCTCTACCACTGAGCCACCTTCCCAGCCCCCTTTATTGTTATTATAAAGGTGATGTATAGAGAAATTATAGTTACATAAATCAGGTAAAGAGTACATTTAAAAAAGTATTTTTGTCAGTCATGGGACTTGAAGTTTTACATCTTGGTCTCTGATTTCCTTCCTTCCTTCCTTCTTCCTTCCTTTTTTTTGGTCAGTGGTGGGGCCTGAACTCTGGGCCTGGGCGCTGTCCCTCAGCTCTTCAGCTCAAGGCAAGCGCTCTACTACTTGAGCCATAACACCACTTCCGGCCTTTTGTGCTTATGTGGTGCTGAGGAATTGAACCCAGGGCCTCATGCATGCAAGGCAAGCACTCTACCCCTGAGCCACCGGAAGTCCCCCTTCCTTCTTTTTTTGTGTGTACCTGTCTTTGGGTTTGAACTCGGGGGCTGGGCACTGTTCTTGTCCTTTTTTGCTCAAGGCTAACACTAGCTCTTTTTTTTTTTTTTTTGGGCTGTTGTGGGGCTTGAACTCTGAGCTTGGGTGCTGTCCCTGTGCTCTTCAGCTCAAGACGAGCGCTCTACCGCTTGAGCCACAGTTCCACTTCCAGTTTTCTGGTGGTTTATTGAAGATAAGAAACTCACGGACTCTCCTGCCCTGGCTGGGTTTGAACCGTGATCCTCAGATCTCAGCCTCCTGAGTAGCTAGGATTACAGGCGTGAACCACCAGCTTCACTTCCTGTCTTTTATTTTTAATTACCTATCTCCATTCTGCAGCCGTGTAGTCGGAGGCGCTTGTGCATGAAGACAGATTTGTTCTATGGCCTCGGAGTTGGGTGCCGGGGACGATGGCAGCAGCACTGAGCTGGCAAAGCCCCTCTATCTTCAGTACCTGGAGAGAGCCCTCCGATTGGATCATTTCCTGCGACAAACATCCGCCATCTTCAATAGGAATATTTCTAGGTATGTTATTTCATGTTTGCTTACCACATTTCTGTTTGCGATCATAATTGCTTTATGATTTTTAATATTGAAAAGTTAATTTTTTCATATAATCAGTTGGTTTTATATAGAGTGTCCAGTTCTATTAACCTTAACTTTTCTGATTACTTGCTTATTATCTTTCAATTTATAGTGATGACAGTGAAGATGGGTTGGATGACAATAATCCCTTATTGCCCCAGTCTGGGGATCCCTTAATACAAGTAAAAGAAGAACCCCCTAATTCACTGCTTGGTGAAACTTCTGGAGCAAGCAATTCTGGAATGCTAACCCCGTACTCACTTAATGGAGTTCTGCAGTCAGGTCAGGGTGGTATGATGTTCTCTTTTTGTTGTTGTTGGTTGTGGGGGCTGAACTCTGAGCCTGGGCGCTGTCCCTCAGCTCCTCAGCTAAGGTGAGCGCTATACCACTTGAGCCACAGCGCCACTTCCGGCTTTTTCTGCTTATGTTGTGCTGAGGAATCAAACCCAGGGCCTCTTGCATGCAAGGCAAGTGCTCTACCACTGAGCCACCTTCCCAGTCTCCATGTATCCTCTTTGTGTGTAGTTCTCTTGGAGTAGTCATGATTTTATTTTATTAAAAAAAATTTTTTTTATGTTTCTCTATACAGAATCAAAATCTGACAGGGGGAATTTATATAACTTTTCCAAGTTGAAGAAAAGCAGAAAGTGGCTAAAGGTAAGAGATAAACCATATGATAGTCCAAATAACCTATCAAAGTTACTGTTAGAAATTGATTCAGATAGACTGACAAATTTTTTCAGATATGATTATCTTTTTTTTATTATTTATTGCCAGTCCCGGGGCTTGAATTAAGAGCATGGGCACTATCCCTGAGCTTCTTTTGCTCAGGGCTAGTGCTCTACCACCTGAGCCATAGCACCACTTTTGGTTTTTTCTGTTTATGTGGTACTGAGGAATTGAACTTAGTGCTAGTGCCTGCTAGGCAGGCAGTCTACCACTGAGCCACATTCTCCAGCCCCTCAGGTGTGATTCTCTTATCCTACATATGTTTTTGTTTTCATTTTTAAATTTTTTGTTGCTCATGATGTCTGAATTCTGGGCCTGGGTGCTGTTCCTCAGCTCTTTACCTCCAGGCAAGAACTCTTACCATTTGAGCCACAGTGTTTGTGGCTTTTTCTGCTTATGTGGTGCTGAGGAATCAAACCACCCAGGACTTCATGCGTGCTAGGCAAGCGCTCTACCACTGACCCACATTCCCAGCTCAGTCAGTGGGTATTTGGGTTTTTGGGTTGTTTCTCTCTTTTCAGTTAGGCTATTTCCTCCCTTCCTTTCCTTTGCTCTTTTTTTTTTTTTTTTTTTTTTTGGTGCTTGTCCTGGGACTTGAACTCAGGGCTTGGATGCTGTCCTTAAGCTTCTTTTTGTTCAAGGCTAGTACCCTACCACTTGAGCCACAGCTTCATTTCCATCTCTTTTTTTTGGTAGTTTAATAGAGATAAGATCTTACAGACTTTTCTGCTTGGGCTGGCTTTGAACGAAGAATCTCAGATCTCAGCCTCCTTAGTACCTAGGATTAGGGGTATGAGTCATCCCCTCCAGCCCTTTGCTCTTTTTTTATGTTAGTATTTAGTGAATTGTTGAGTATTTAGTGATTGTGCCCTCTGTGTGGCTTCAAGCCACCAGAAAACAAGTGCTCCCAATACCCTATACCTTCAGCTCCTGTGGCAAATTTGACCTTCAGGGTGATAGGTGATTTAGGCTGATTAGGGAACTTTCCTTTCCTAAGAACTTCTGTGTATGTGTGTGTGTGCACACTCGAAAGCAGTAGTTTGTTATTCTTTGTCATTGCTCTATAACCTGGACAAAAAACTTTGAATTACCTGGTTGCTGGTGGCACATGCCTGTACTCCTAATTACCCAGGAGGCTGAGATCTGAGGATTGCAATTCAGAGCCAGCCCACGCATAAATGTCTGTGAGACTATTGTCTAATAAACCACTAGAAAACTGGAAGTTATGCTATGGTTCAAGTGGTAGAGAACTAGCCTTAAGTGAAAAAGCTCAGGAACAACACCCACGTCCTGAGCCACAATGGCTGACAAAAAAATTTTTTTTTTAAAGTTTGAATTAAGCCAGGTGCTGGTGGCTCATGCCTGTAATCATAGCTACTCAGGAGGCTGAGATCTGAGGATCACTGTTCAAAGACAGCCTGGGCAGGAAAGTCCGTGAGACTCTTATCTCCAATAAACCACTAGAAAACTGGAAGTGGCGCTGTGGCTCAAGTGGTAGAGCTCTCATCTTGAGCTGAAGAGCGCAGGGACAGAGCCCAAGCCCAGAGTTCAAGCTCCACAACTGACCAAAAAAA
>NW_012267227.1:17197004-17200793 GCF_000151885.1 Dipodomys ordii
ACTCTGATCTCCAATAAACCACTGGAAAACTGGAAGTGGTGATGTGGCTCAAGAGGTAGAGCGCTCGCCTTGAGCTGAAGAGCGCAGGGATAGTACCCAGGTCCAGAGTTCAAGCCACATGACCAACCAAAAAAAAAAAAAACAAAAACCATTCTGACTTTTGCCAGAGGTCTTGTCCATTGTACATAATGAGTAATAGCACTTTTGAAGACCTAATTATTTTCCAGAAATTAATTCTTGAAGTTTGAAGTTAGTCACCTTTGAAAACTGTGCTGAAACTTACAAACCTGGAGAAGTTGGTATACAGTAGAATATTGTTATACTCATTTATTCAGTAGCAATAGTCAGTATCATTTGCAATAAAGTATTTGACAGGCTTTATTATTCTCTGGATGAAAAAATCAGATTGTAGTTCTGATGTTTGAAGACTGTCATAATAGTAACAGACTATCTTAATGAGAGATGTAAACAGAAGACTTGAAAAAGATTGGAGAATTTGACTAGCCACTATTTGCAATAAATACAAATCTAAGAGCTAGAACAGCAAGCATTAGGATCGTAGAAAATCTGAAGAGTGGGCTAGGATGGTGGCTCAGTGGTAGAGTGCTTGTGTTGCATGCATGAGGCCCTGGGTTCAGTTCCTCAGTACCACATAAGCAGAAAAAGCTGAAGTGGTGCTGTGGCTCAAGAGGTAGAGTGCTAGCCTTGAGCTGAAGAGCTCTGGGACAGTGCCCAGGCCCAGAGGTCAAGTTCCACGACCAAAAAAAAAAGTCTGAAGAGCAGGTTGGTGCTGATGGCTCACTCCTGTAATCCTATCTACTTAGGAGGCTAAGATCTAAGGATCACAGTTCAAAGCCGGGACTCTTACCTCCAACCACGAGAAAACTGGAAGTGGTGTTGTGGCTTAAGTGGTGGAGCTCTCGCCTTG
The DNA here is from genome assembly GCF_000151885.1 of Dipodomys ordii. NCBI lineage: Eukaryota > Metazoa > Chordata > Mammalia > Rodentia > Heteromyidae > Dipodomys > Dipodomys ordii. The sequence continues at coordinate 17,197,933 of NW_012267227.1, forward strand.
AGCTGAAGAGCTCAGGAACAGTGCCCAGGCCCAGAGTTCAAGACCATGACCGACAAAAAAAAAAAAAAATCTGAAGAGCTATGGCAATAGAAATTTTATGATTTAAATTGAATTTCCAAGGGGATACCTTTCTTTAAGGAATGAAAGTTAATCTCATATGTTTCATCTTAAATGTAACTCAGGAGTAAGTAACTGTCCCTCTAGAAATCTAGAACCGTAAGGAGTCTCCTTTTGTAAATGATTTCCTGCAACCTGTTTTATGCATAGCAGTGGAACCTATTTCTTTTGGAGTTAAGGAAATTCCCTTTGATATACACAGTTCTTACTGCTCTCCATTGGAAGATTATTTAGGAACTTTGGTTTCCTGTGGCTCAGCTTTCTCTCTTTATAATGGTGACTGATGGCTTTGTGGGAAACACAGGCAGGCCCATGACAGTCTTTGCCTGCTTCAGTTGCAGCAGTACCAGTACTATAGTGCAGGCTTGCTCTCCACGTATGACCCTTTCTATGAACAACAGCGACACTTACTTGGACCCAAAAAGAAGAAGTTCAAAGAAGACAAGAAACTTAAAGGTAACGATGTTGAATTGCCTTTCACTTTTATTCTTTCTTACTTTGAAACTTGTGTGTGGCTTCTTGGTACATTTAGACTTTAAATGTAGCAGCTGCTTTTCTGAAAAACCCTAGTTTCTCCTTTCTAATGAGTAGTAGTATAAGCCACATTTCACATTCAGAATCAACTACATTCCTTGCCAAAGACTTAGGAAAATTAGTTTACTTTTTTCTTTTGCATACTTTGTCAGTGTTGAAAATATTAATAGGAAAAGTCGATTTTATATAGGGCATAAGATGAGTAGCTTTAAATGTTTGGAGTAAGTTGTAATTGTTGGTGTTTGAGGTGCTTTAAAATAGATTACCTCCTGAGGTGCCCTGTAGATAATTCCCTATAGCAGTTTGAAACCAGGAAAGAAACTGGATAAGAAAGTTTTAAACTGTAGGCATAGGACAGATTTTATTCCCCTGAAGGTATGAATTCTCTTAAGTCTCCTCGCTGCCCTTGGGGCTTGAATCCAGAGCCTGGGCTCTGTTCCTGAGCCTGTCTTGTGCTCACAGCTAGTGCTCTACCACTTGAGACAAGAGTCACTTCCTGCTTTTTCTGTTTATTTGGTTGTGATCCCAGGGTTTCATACATGCTGGGCAAGCCTTCTGCCACTAAGCCACATTCCCAGCCTGTATGTCTCTTAACCTTGCCTTCTTTTTCCCACATCCTCCTTTTGGGGTGGCGGGGGGAGCAGGGAATGAATACCAGGACTGGGGCTTGAATTTAGATCCTTCAGTTCTTTTTTTTTTTAATACTTTATTATTATTTTAGAGGTGATATATATTAGGGTCATATTTATATACATCACGTAATAAGTACATTTCCTTTGTACAGTGTCATCTTTTCCCTCATTCTCTTCCATTCCCTCTCTCCCATCTCTACCCACAAGTTGCAGAGTTCACTTTGATCAATGTCCACTGCACTCCACTGCAGCACTTTGTCACCCTTTTTCTTCAGATTCTGAGCTTTGCATCTACCCTCCCACAAATGTGCATATGATCGATTCCTCAGAAAAAACAAATTAAGAAAAAAAAGTCCCCTTTTTTTGGGGGGGGGGGATTGGGAAGGTGACTCAGTGGTAGAATGCTTGCCTTGCATGCATGAGGCCCTGGGTTTGATTCCTCAGCACCACATGAGCAGAAAAAGCTGAAAGTGGTGCTGTGGCTCAGGTGGTAGAGCACTAGCCTTGAGCTGAAGAACTGAGGGACAGCGCCATGCACAGAGTTTAGGCCCCATAGCCAACAACAACAACAACAAAAAGGCCTTTTTCCCCATATTTTTGGAGTTCATTTCAGTATGTATATTTTATATACATGTGAAAAGGTGCTTAGGCATTTCACCTTTGTGATTCTCTCCTAAGACTATCCTCTTTTGGTCTCACTGTATGTGAGTATCTAGAATCCTCTGTAATTTGTCATATCCCAGTGTGTTTTAGATCAATACTTCAGTTCTTTCTTGACTTTTTTTTTGCTCTAAGCCAGTATACTACCACTTGACCCACAACTCTACTTCTACTTTTTTTTTTTGGTAATTAATGGGAGATAAAAGGCTTATGGATTTCTCTGCCAGGGCTACCTTCAAACAGGGATTCTAAGATCTCAGCCTCCTGAGTGGCTAGGTTTATAGGCATGAACCACTGGTGACTGACTTAGTTTCCTCTGTGTACGTGCACACGTGTGCTGGTCCTGGGACTTGAACTCAGTGTCTTGGTACTGAGCTGCTTTTGCTCAAGGATAATGTTCTATCTCTTGAACTACAGTTCTATTTCAGATTTTTTAGTGGTTAATTGGTTCAGAGTTCTCTGCAAGGGCTGGCTTCCAAACCATAATCCTCAGGTTTTTACCTCCTGAGTAGCTAGGTTTATAGATAAGAACCACTAGTGCTGTCTTCATTCATCCCTCCCCCATCCCCTCCCTTTTCCTCCCTCCCTCACTCCCTTCCCCTCTTTCTTTTCATTCTTTCTTTTTTTTTTTTGTCGTTTGTCATGGGGCTTGAACTCTGGGCTTGGGTGCTGTCCCTGCGCTCTTCATCTCAAGGCAATCACTTTTACTGCTTGAGCCACAGCACCACTTGGTTTTCTGGTAGTTAATTGGAAATAAGAATCTCACCAACTTTCCTGCTGAGCAGGCTTTGAACTGAATTCCTCAGATCTCAGCCTCCTGATTAGCTAGGATTACAGTCCCGAGCCACTGGCACCTGGCCATTCTTTTTTTTTTTTTGTCGGCCGTGGGGCTTGAACTCTGGGCCTGGGTGCTGTCCC
>NW_012267227.1:17202983-17217833 GCF_000151885.1 Dipodomys ordii
AGCTTTGGGCCTGGGTGCTGTCCCTGAATTCTTTTGCTCAAGAGAAGTGCTCTACCACTTGAGCTACAGTGCCACTTGTGGTTTTCTGATCGTTAATTGGAGATAAGAGTCTCTTGGACTTTCCTGCCAGGCTGGCTTTGAACTGTATCTTCAGATCTCAGCCTCCTGAATAACTAGGATTACAAGCATGAGCCACCTGCACCTCGCTCTTTCTACAAGTTTATAGAATACTATTTAAAGGCAACTCTAGGACTAGCTGATTTTGGCTTCTTCCATTGTTGCTTTATGTTCAGTGCCAAGACATACAACTGGTGGTTTTTTTGTTTTTTGTTTTTTGATACTGGGATCGAGCCTAGCATGTTGCACTAAGCAAGAGCTTGCACTGAGCTACATCCCAGTCCAACCATGGTGGTTTTTAGAAGTAATGTCTCTTGTACATTCGGCATTTTATTTTTCAGTCTTTATGAGTTCAATAAATGATAGTGTCAGCCTACATAATCCAATTTCAAAAATGAATCCTAGGTGAAATACTACTTTTAAATGTTTTAGGCCAACAAGCAGAAAGCTTCAGCTCGAAACCTGTTTCTCACCAATAGCCGCAAGGTAAGTTGTAGCTTTATATTTTCTATCTTGTCTTTGTTTTTGTTCTTGGATTCATTCTTGCTACTCTGTTATGATCTGTTTATCATTAATCTAATAATAGTATCTAAAAGAGTAAATAGGTCTCATTCTTTTTAGTAATCAAAGTTGTTCTCCCTCGCATTTCTGGTATTTGGCACTTTTTACAGAAGACCATAGTCTTAGTGTATTGAGCAGATAATGACTTCTCCCTCTACTCTGTCTTCCTCTAAGTGATGGCATGCAAACATTTCACTCAGAGGGAAGGAACACAACTTTGGAGGGTTGTGAGAATCAGATTGAAGTAACATTACTGTTTACCCTCTCTGGTTTCTTCATTTGTAAGATAGAGGTGATGATATTACCAATTTCATAGGGTTTTTTTTTAAAGGTAAAATGATCTTACTGCATATTAAGTAGTGATTCTTATTAATGTCATGATAACACTTTATAGCTTACTAGCACACCTGAAGTTCTTTTTAGTCATTATACTTTGGTTTATTCAAGGCCATAAATAATAGATAAATTTTTAATTGTTGATATTACCCTAGGGTCTGGGCCTGAGTCACAAAATGAATCTAGTTAAGGGAGAAGGAGATGTGTCACAAGGAGAACTGTTGGCATTGAACAGGGATGATGATGTGTTCAGTCCAGGAGAACTGTCTCTTGCAGTTGACTTTTCACCTGTAGTGACAGTATTGTTGTTTGTAGCTTGCCCACCAGTGCATGAAGGAGGTGCGAAGAGCTGCCTTGCAAGCCCAGAAAAACTGTAAGGAGACTTTGCCTCGTGCGCGACGCCTGACTAAGGAGATGCTTCTGTACTGGAAGAAATATGAGAAGGTGGAGAAGGAACACCGCAAGCGTGCGGAGAAAGAAGCTTTGGAGCAGCGGAAATTGGATGAGGAAATGCGGGAGGTAGTGCGAAAGTGTGAAAATTTCAGAACCTTAATTACCTCCAGCATATCAAGAGATTGGTTTGCAGCTTGCACTTCTTTTAGTGCTAAGAATTGAACAAGGCCTTGCACTTGTTTGTCAACTACTGTACCACTGAAGCCCCAGAAATCTGGGGTTATTGGATTGGGCCAGCCCCAAACTAGCAATCCTTTTTTTTTTTTCACATCAGCCTCTCGATTGCTGGAATTACCATTGTGCACCACCACATCTGGTTTCATTTCTTTGTCATGGTTTTGTGAATGATTATGGATTTTGCTTAGATCTCGTAAAATCCCCTGGTTAATGTTTCTTTGTTTGCAAGGTAAATGTATTATTGAGTGAGTAAGCATTTGTTGCTGTTGGAACTGCTTCACACGTTAAATTTAGAGGCATTTGAGTCAGCTACAGACCTTGAAGTTATTTATATAAAGAGTTTGCTGAGTATTATCTAGGTTTGTGTGACTTAGAATCTTTTGTTGATAGCATCTGATGGGAATTTCATTTGTGTTCATATTGAATTATGTGTCTTCACAAGTTTTGGTATTGTGTGAGTGTGAGTGTGATGCACATATATGCACGGTTGAATGCTGTAATGGAATCTCACTCATCATGTTCCCCGGGGAGATTTCAAGTTGGGAGCTTTAAGTGAGCCTCCTGCCTCAGCCTCCCTTCCCAAGTGCTGGGGCTATAGGCATGTACCACCATACCCAGCTTATTATTCATGTCTTACAACAGTGCTTATCAAAGATGAACTATAAATGTTTTTTCCTTTTCCAATTAGCTTATTATTTACTTGTTGTATTGATTTTCAAAATCATTTGTAGCTTTTACCCATTTTGCATTTTGGCAATAAAGGACAATTTTTTTACCTGTTCGAATTTTTAAAAATAATAAAATGAAACACATTTACCACCTGGTTTATAAAACAACGTTCAGATTTACTTGATGTCTTATTGTCATTATAGAAAACAAATATACGGATGATGCCCTATTTATTTATTTTTATTTTATTTTTTTGTTTTGAGACTATGACTCAAACTTAGTATCTGACACTTGCTTTCACTCATTGGCTGGTGCTCTATGACTGAGCCACACCTCCAACATGCCCTTTTAGACAGAAGCCTATGGAAGATTCTATATGTGAAAAAGAGCAAAACAAAGGTTATTGTTCTATGAATCACAGTTCTTGCTTTTAGTATCATTGACTTGTCTAAAGTAAAACAGCTCTACAGCAGTTTTTACCTTTTTATAGGTGAAAGTTTTTAAGAATTGTACATAAAATATATAAGATTTGATCAATTATGTTGACTGTCTTGGATGGAATTGATGACTACTTTTACTTTCAACTTTCCTACTTTAGGCCAAGAGGCAACAACGAAAACTCAACTTTCTAATCACCCAAACAGAGTTGTATGCCCATTTTATGAGCCGGAAACGAGATATGAATTACGATGGAATCCAGGAAGAAATCCTAAGGAAACTGGAAGACAGTTCTACTCAGAGACAGATTGACATTGGTGGAGGAGTGGTAGTTAACATCACACAGGAGGATTATGGTAAGTCATAGGTCAGGAGTAAGAAGAAGTAAAAATCCTCCATCTTCCTTTCTTTCTTTTTCTTTCTTTCTTCTTCTTCTTCTTTTGTCTGTCGCGGGCCTGAACTCTAGTCCTGGGCGCTGTCCCTCAGCTCTTCAGTTCAAGGCTAGTGCTCTATCACTTGAGCCACAGCAGCACTTCTGGCTTTTACTGCTTATGTGGTGCTGAGGAATTGAACCCAGGGTCTTATGCATGCAAGACGAGCACTCTACCACTTGAGCCACAGTGCCACTTCCTGTTTTTTAGTGGTTTATTGGAGATAAGTGTCTCATAGACTTTCCTGCCCCGGCTGGCTTTGAACTGTGATCCTCAGATCTCAGACTCCTGAGTAGTTAGGATTACAGGCATGAGCCACTGGCACCCAGCTTCTGTGAGACTCTTATCTCCAATTAACCACCAGTAAAGCAGAAGTGGTGCTGTGGCTCAAGTGGTAGAGTGCTAGCCTTGAGTTGAAGAGCTGAGGGACAACGCCCAGGTCCAGAGTTCAAGCCCCATGACGAACAAAAACAAGGGAGATTTGTTGTATTATAGCAGAGTATTTGTGTTTCTAGAAAAGCAGGCTATAAAATAACAAATTTGTAAAAGAAAATGTATAGTTACATGGCCTTGCAAGTTTGAAAATATGTATCATGTTATTGAATCACAATTTAGAAAACTTGTCTCAGAGAGAATGATATCTCACACAAGAACATTCTTGGTACTGTGAACAAGAGTTGTTTAGGGGTGTGTGTGTGTGAAAATATGTATCGTGTTATTGAATCACAATTCAGAAAACGTCTCAGAGAATATCTCACACAAGAACATTCTTGATGCTATGAACAAGAGTTGTTTAGGGTGTGTGTGTGTGTGTGTGCGTGCGTGCGCGTGCGTGCGTGTGTGCACGCGCTCAGGGCCAGGGCACTGAGAATATCTCACACAAGAACATTCTTGGTGCTGTGAACAAGAGTTGTTTAGGGTGTGTGTGTGTGAAAATATGTATCGTGTTATTGAATCACAATTCAGAAAACGTCTCAGAGAATATCTCACACAAGAACATTCTTGGTGCTGTGAACAAGAGTTGTTTAGGGTGTGTGTGTGTGTGTGTGTGTACTCAGGGCCAGAGCACTGCCCCTGAGCTTCTTATGCTCAAGACTAGCACTCTACAATTTCAGCCACAGCGCCACCTCCAGCTTTTTCTTTGTATGTGGTATTGAAGAATCGATCCCAGGGCTTCATGCATGCCAAGGAAGCACTCTTATCACTAAGCCACATTCCCAACTTGCATGTTTTTTTCATCATGGGGCTTGAAGTCAGGGCCTCGGGGCTGTTCCTGAGCACTTTTACTCAAGACTAATACTTTGAACCACAGTGCCACTTCTGGTTTTCTGGTGGTTAATTGAAGATAAGAGTCTCAGGGACTTTCCTGTCCAGGCTGGTTTTGAACCTTGATTCTCAGATCAGCCTCCTGAGTAGGTTTATAGGAGTGAGCTACTGGTTTTTGACTTTTTTTTTTAATAGTGGAGACAAAAATGTAGGGTCAAATTTGAAAGGAATTGCGTAGATAGATCAACATCATGTTGACCTAAAAGCTAAAAGTATGAGAGAATGACAGTGCTTTATATTCATCTGCCTAGTTTTACTCAGCATAATTATAATTTTGACTTCTCATACTCTTGATTGTCATGACTGATGTCATCATTTATTAGGTGAAGCCGAGGCTTGAGAGACAGAAGAACTTAATCCTTTGCTGTTTTTTTCTAAACTGGTTTCAGCTACTAGAAACCATGGCAGTCCTCTGCCTCCATTATGCTTTCTAGCTTCTTACCTTTGCTAAGGAATTTAACTTTTTTTCTCCTCCCCATCAACCTATAAAGATAAGAGTCTCAGGGATTTTCCTGCCCAGGCTGGCTTTGAATGCTGGATCAGGTAACTGTATTTGTTGATGTTAATTTTGTCTTTGAAGGCTTTGAGGTGTGATGATCTACATGTTTTCCTTTTCAGACAGCAACCACTTTAAAGCCCAGGCCCTGAAGAATGCTGAAAATGCTTACCATATTCATCAAGCTCGGGTAGGTCTTAAAAACAACAAAGTGTGTTATAATTGGTCCTGGCCCAGAAATACCCCACAATCTTAGTTAGGTGTTCTAATATTTTCACTAGAAAATATTGGCGTGCACGCACGCATGTGTGTGTGTGTGTGTGTTTTAGGATGATGGCTGTTGGTTATTTGAAGAAAGGCAGATTAATAGCTATTCACTTGGCTAAGCATTTAGAGCATATTGTTTGAGCTAGGTGCAGTGACTCACACCTGTAATTCTAGCTATGTTTGAGATGGATGTTGGGAGGATCACAGTTAGAAGTTAATAGTGAGTTTATAAGACCCCCATCTCAACCATAAAAAACAACATGAGATATAGTGCACCTGCTATCCCAGGGAATTGTGGTCTAGGCTGGCTTGAGGTTAAACATAAAACCTTATTTAAAAATTAGCTAAAACAGCCAGGTACCAGTGGCTCATAAACTGTAATCCTAGCAACTTAGGCTGAGATCTGGCAATCATGGTTTAAAGCCAGCGTGGGCAGGAAAGTTTGTTAGAGTCTTAATCACCAAAATGCCAGGAAGAGAGCTGTGGCTCAACTGGTATAGTGCTAGCCTTGAGTCAAAAAGCATCCAGGCCCTGAGCTCCAGCTCTAGAAGCCCTGCGCACACACAAAAAACACAGCTAAAGCAAAAATTGCTCGATGAATGGAGAACATGATAGAGTGCTTCCCTAACATACACATTGGTCCTGATTTTGATTCCTAATACCTGGGGAAAAGTAGGCTGATTGAGGTTAGAACGCTTTTCTTATTTTTTTTATTAGCATTCACATTAGTTATACAGAAGGAGGTATCTTTGTTAGATTTCACCTTCTTTTTTGTGGATGGTTGTAGGGCTTGAACTCAAGGCATGAGTGCTGTCCCTGAGCCTTTTTGCTCACTCTACCACTTTTATCCTCAGAGCCACTTCCAGTTTTCTGGTGGTTAATTGGAAATAAGCATCTCATAGACTTTCCTGCCTGGGCTGACTTTCAACTGCAGTCCTGAAATTTTGGCCTCCTGAGTAGCTAGGAATGCAGGCATAAGCCCCTGGGGGCCTGGCTTTGCCTTCTTTCATTTTAGTAAACATGCTTTCTCTTATCATGATATAGAGATGTTTATTAAAAATCAACACCTTAATGAGATTAAATTAAGTGTAGAAAATTCAGTTTGTAAACTACAGGATCCTCTTTGCAACTTTGTCAAGATCTAGCTCTTTGACAAGATGCACATGCCACTTTCCTCCACACCTCCAACCAACTATTCAAATTTAACTTCAGTCTTTAACAGATTCCTTGATGTTGCAAGAAATATAATGTGGTTTATTTTTATATTCTTTTGTGTGTGTGTCTGTGTGTGCCAGTGTTCAGGGCCTCTGCATGATCCCTGAGATCATGTGCTCGAGATTAGTGCTCTACTTGAACCACTTCTGGCATTTTTTTTTGGGGGGGGCCTGAACTCTGGGCCTGGGTGCTGTCCCTCAGCTCTTCAGCTCAAGGTTAGCGCTCTACCACTTGAGCCACAGCGCCACTTCCGGCTTTTATCTTATGTGGTGCTGAGGAATCGAACCCAGGGCCTCGAGCATGAAAGGCAAGCGCTCTACCACTGAGCCACCTTCCCAGCCCATTTCTGGCATTTTTATAGTTAATTGGAAGTATGAATATCAAAAACTTTCCTATCTGGGCTGTCTTCAAACCTCGATCCTGAGATCTCAGCTTCCTGATTAGGATTGCAGGCATGAGCCACCATCACCTGGCTAAAAATGCATCTTAATGTAATTGTTAACCAATGCTAATAAAATACTTTCATGTGTAATACTGTATTATCAGATTATATTTTCAGAAAATTTGTTCCAGTTATTTTTCTTAGCACAGTTGTGGTAGGTGTGAATCACATTTGCATTTAATTTCTTTTTTCTTCTCAAATTATTTCTAGACAAGATCATTCGATGAAGATGCAAAAGAAAGTCGAGCAGCTTCCCTGAGGGCAGCAAACAAGTCTGGTTCTGGATTTGGGGAGAGTTACAGCCTAGCAAACCCATCTATCCGGGCTGGTGAAGATATTCCACAGCCCACGATTTTTAATGGGAAATTAAAAGGTTACCAGCTGAAAGGCATGAATTGGTTGGCCAATCTCTATGAACAGGTAAATTTTAGAAGTATATCCGGCCAATTCTTTTCTTTTGTTCATTTTCTTTTGATACAGTCTAATTATGAAATGAGTTCAAAATTAGATTTTGCCCTTTAAAACTTCTATCTTTTTACAAGATGCACAAAGATGTTTCTATGTTCCTAACCTGGAGGTTATATTTATGTCATGTGTGTAGCTTGTAGTAAGTGGTCTTAATAACCTTGGTTGTTTGCGTCTGTGTGGTTACATTAGCTATAGTAGTGGCTTTTGATGCATTGTACTGTTTTTGTTTTTGTTTTTTTATTGGTCGTAAGGCTTGAACTCTGGGTTTGGGCGCTATCCCTCAGCTCTTCAGCTCAAGGCGAGCGCTCTACTGCTTGAGCCACAGCACCACTTCCAGTTTTCTAGTGGTTTATTGGAGATAAGAGTCTCATGGACTTTCCTTGCCTGGGCTGGCTTTGAACCATGATCCTCAGATCTCAGCCTCCTGAGTAGCTAGGATTACAGGCATGAGCCACTGACGCCTTGGCTACATTATACTTAATCTGACTTATAGAATTAAACCTTTTCTGTACAACTACTTAATAATAATTTTTTCTAAAAATCACTATGGAAAAAGCAAAAAGCAAAAGAATTGGCCTTGGCCTTGATCATGAATCACATTTGTAGTATTAGCAAAAGGAATAATTAACGTTGTGTTTAAAGTGCTGGTGCTGAGCATCTCCTAATTCTTAATAGTAGATTGAAATTATGTGTTGACCATGTATTTTCCCCCTAGGGCATTAATGGCATTCTTGCAGATGAAATGGGCCTTGGTAAAACTGTACAGAGCATTGCCCTTCTGGCCCATCTGGCTGAGGTATGTGAATGCAGTCTCTCAATATTCCTGTCTCCAGAATTTTGGGTCATTTTTGTATTGAGAAGTAGCTACTTATAAAGTGCTAGGCTAGGCTTCGTAGTACTTGATCTTTGCCCTCAACACCTTTACTAGGGGGCAAAGTAGCAAAACAAATGGGTTAGTGGTTGAGTTACTATCTCCCTCCTGCTCTTAGTAGCCGTCAGTGTAGTGGGGTGCACACTCTCCTTCCTTGTAAATTTCAGCAATTAAGCCTCCAATAAACTGACTTCATTTTAAATCTCTGAATAATATTTACCTTCCAGAGATTTTGCAACAATTAAATAAGAAACTATGTGTCTAAATATACTTTGAAAAAATATTAATTATTAAAAATAGTTAAGTTATGATAATCAGGTATAGAAGAATATAGTGCGTACAAGTCAGTATCCTGTAAGTACTTTATAAAGACATAAATTAGGACTTTAGGAACTCAGAGGGGGCAGTAGTTGCTTGGGATTGTTCTGCCTCATAGTGTGTCCTTTATTATATTCTTTTTTATTTTTATTTTATTTTTTTATTTTTTTTAATTTTTGCTTATGTGGTGCTGAGGAATCGAACCCAGGGCCTCATGCATGCAAGGCAAGCGCTCTACCACTGAGCCACCTTCCCAGCCCCCTTTATTATGTTCTTGAATGTGCACATTTAGAAATTTGGGAAATAGGCACTTATTGTAATGTGTTTCCTATTCTTAAACTGTCATAATTTATAATTTTGTTTTAACTGTCTTCCAAGTCTTTCTTGTTGACTACCCAATTTTCCTTTTCCAGAGAGAGAACATTTGGGGACCTTTCTTAATAATTTCACCTGCTTCTACACTTAACAATTGGCACCAGGAGTTTACTAGATTTGTTCCTAAATTTAAGGTAAAAAAGTAATAATCATTTTTTTAAAAGACACGTTATTCCTTCAAATAAATGTTCTCTTTTGTTTACTTAAGTAACTTTATTTCTTTTTTTTTTTTTTTTTTTGTCGGTCGTGGGGCTTGAACTCTAGGCTTGGGCGCTGTCCCTCAGCTCTTCAGCTCAAGGCGAGCGCTCTACCACATGAGCTACAGCGCCACTTCCGGTTTTCTGGTGGTTTATTGGAGATAGGAGTCTCACATTCTCTCTTGCCCCGGCTGGCTTTGAACTGCGATCCTCAGATCTCAGCCTCCTGAGTAGCTAGGATTACAGGCGTGAGCCACCAGCGCCCGGCTACTTTATTTCTTTTAATAGTTTTAATATTACTACATCATGGCTGAAATACCTCACAACCATTCCTTATAAAAATTACGTAAGCAATAAGAGCACCTGTGCCCTTTTCTATATAATAAGTGCAAGTCAAAGTCCAATTTCAGTGATTTGCCTCATTTATCCACATGAATTGAGGCTCCTGTTAAACTGTTGCGATAGAAATTGTTATCTTAATGCCAGGCCTCATAGAACATGCCTGTAATCTGAGCATTTGGGAGGCCAAAGCTGGAGGATTGCTGAGACTAGGTGGGCTATGCAGTGAGACTTTGTTTCAAAAACAAAAAAAAAAAGATGTGGGAGGGAATTGGAGGAAAGGCCTTGGGGAGGTGAGTGAGTGAGAGAAGAGCCAGTAAGTAGGATTACAGTGGTGGGTCACAGGTGCCAGACTCAATATTCTTTCCTTGATACTCTCAAGCCAGACTTTAGTTCTTGTTCACCTTATAATGCCTGAGGTAGATAATGTAAATTTCACTTAACTAATTCAAAAAGATTGAATTAGGACATGATCAGCACAGAAGTTTATTTCATCAAGTCGAGTAAGAGATGAACATGGTTTAACCAAACATTTGGATATGGAATGTAGATACATAATAGAAGAAAGGATAGGCTTTAATTACATTCCTTGAAGTTTAAAAAGGTGGAAAGCAAATTATGTGTTCTGTTTCTAAAAGGATAATGAAGTCTCATAGTCGTGTTCTGTTTCTAAAAGGATAATGAAATCTCATAGTCAAGAGGACTTTAAGTAGTTTATGTATTTAGAAATACTGATATGAGGACTGGGAATGTGGCTTAGTGGTAGAGTGCTTGCATAGCATGCATGAAGTCCTGAGTTCGATTCCTCAGTACCACATACTCAGAAAAAGCCAGAAGTGGCACTGTGGCTCAAGTGGTACAGTGCTAGCTTTGAACAAAAAGAAGCTCAGGGACAGTGCCCGGGCGCTGAATTCAAGCCCCAGGATTGGCAAAAAGGAAGGGAAGGAAGGAAGGGAGGGAGGAACGGAAGGAATATTGGTATGATCTCGAATTTTAGTTTACCATGATCATATTTTGTTCCAAACAGAAATTGTTGTGGAGGTGAGAGCCAAGCTGTAAGGCTTTTATGAAGAATAGGAATGTGGCTGGGATTCCATAGTGTGGAACAGCTCTGTGGTTGCCATCCCTCCTTTGTTAGCTGAGTGGTAGATTTAGAAACTGTTCACAGTTTATATATTTAGTATATAGCTTTTAACTTTGCACCTATTTTCAGCTCTTAGGAAATTAAATTGTTCAGTTTGTTCATTATTTTCTCTTGAATTGTCTGCCGTATAGAAGATCATAATCTTTTTTTAGGGAAATGTGTGTGTGATTCAGTACACGTAGAAGATGTTGAAAAAAAGTCCTAAATTTCCATGCAACCTCAAAAGTTTTTTTTTATGATTTTTTATTTATTCTGAAAATACTGTACAGAGGAGTTACAATTACATGGGCAAGATAATGAGTACATTTCTTATCAAGCCACAAAAGTGTTTTAGTAGCTACTCCACTGACGGATAGATGGCAGTATGGTACCACTTTCTGTGGTTCTGCTCCTTTTGTATGTCTGTGCCTAGCACTGAGCTTTTGTTTGCATATTGACTTTCTTTTTTAACACTACTGTAACTTGCTACCACTTTGAATTTTCTGTTCTTTTTTTGTTCGTCAGTCGTGGAGCTTGAACTGTGGGCCTGGGCACTGTCCCTCACCTCTTCAGCTCAAGGCGAGTGCTCTACCACTTGAGCTTCAGAGCCACTTCTGAGTTTCTAGTGTTTTATTGGAGATAAGAGTTTCACTGAGTTTCCTGCCCGGGCTGGCTTTGAACCGTGATCCTCAGATCTCAGCCTCCTGAGTAGCTAGGATTACAGGCATGAGCCACTGGCACCTGGCTTGAACTAGTTTTATTCTGTGGACCCTACATCAGATTTCTTACCTGCTCAGCTTTTGGAATGGATCATTACCATTAGAGGGAAGATGTCACAGGCTGAGTTTAGTGTTTGGTTCCAGATTGTAAAATTCTCCATTGCTTCACAGTAGCTCTCTCATACCTTCAAAACAGCTTTATTTATGGCTGTTTTTACTTCAGAATAATGGTCCTAGCTGCGTTGTCCACCATTGACAGAAGAGTAACTTCTCTATTCGTTCTGATTCTTTTTGTTTGTTTGTTTTGGGTGGGAATGGGGAAGAGAAGAGGAGAAGGTTTCAGGAGGTAGTCAGTCCTGGGCTTGAACTCAGGGCCTGAAGGAAGTCCCTGAGCTTTTTGCTCAAAGCTCTCATTCTACAACTTGAGCTATAGCTACACTTCCAGGTTTTTAATGGTTACTTGGCAATCAGAGTCTCATGGACTTTCCTGCCCTGGCTGGTTTTGGATTCACTATCTTCAAATTTCAGCCTCCTGAGTAGCTAGAATTATAGGCATGAGCCACCAGCTTCTAGCTCATTCTATTTCTTTTAAACTTAATCTGAATAATGTATTTGTGGTTACACTATTAATATTTGTTATCAATAACAAATAATATGTTTTGATCCTTTTTTTAGGTGCTACCTTATTGGGGAAATCCTCATGATAGAAAAGTCATCAGGAGGTTCTGGAGTCAGGTAACTCTCAGCTTCCTGTACAGTCAGTTTCTTTTTTAGTTGAATCATTTCTTATGCATATAAGATCTCATGTATGACAAGTATACCTTTATTCTGGTATAGTGCTCTTATTATTATAGGTAGTCAGTTGCACTCAAAATCCAAGCTAAGTAGATGAGCAGAAAAGCTCAGGGACGGCTTCTAGGCCCTGAGTTTGAGTCTCAGGATGGGCACAAAAAAGATGTTTTTTTCCTTTAATAAGCTGACAATAAGTTGTTACCATATGTTGTTCTAAAGGTGACTGTTTTTTTTTTTCTTCCTTTTTTTTTTTTTGGTCAGTCATGGGTCTTGAACTCTGGGCCTGGACACTGTTGTTCAGCTTTTCAGTTCTAGGCGAGTGTGCTACCAGTTAAGCCCAATTCTACTTCCGGTTTTCTGGTGGCTTATTGGAGATCAGAGTCTCATGGACTTTTCTGTGCAGACTAGCTTTGAACTGTGAACCTCAGATCTCAGCGTCCTGAGTAGCTAGGATTACAGGTGTGAGCCACCTGTGCCCAGTTGCAAAAGCTGGGTGCCAGTGTCTCACACTGGTAATCCTAGCTGCTCAGGAGGCTGAGATCTGAGGATCATGGTTCAGATTGAGTCTGGCAGGAAAGTCTGTGAGACTCTTATCTCCAATAAAGCACCAGAAAACCAGAAGTGGTGCTCTGGCTCAAGTGGTAAAGGCTCAGTTTGAGCTGAAGAGCTGAGGGACAGCACCCAGGCGCAGAGTTCAAGACCCATGATTGACCAAAAACAAAAACACATTTGCAGTTCACCTGACATACATATCTCCATTACCACACTTGTGGGTTAAGTTATCTTTAGAGCTTTCTTGAACATATTGTCCCTAGAAGAAGCAGTCCCTAGTTGAGTAAATGGTTACAAATTGTTAAGCATATATCTCTTTTCACTGTTCTATTTACAGAAGACCCTCTATACTCAGGATGCCCCTTTTCATGTAGTTATCACCAGCTATCAGCTGGTGGTGCAGGATGTGAAGTATTTCCAGCGGGTCAAGTGGCAGTACATGGTACTGGATGAGGCTCAGGCGCTGAAGAGTAGTTCCAGGTAACATGGGTTGTAGAAACCAGGCTGCGTGGGTGGGGTGAAATACATATCTGAGGGAAAACATTTCAGAACCTGGCATGATACGGTCACAGCCTTGGCTATGTACCTGACTGGGAGGCAAAATTTGTTCATATTTTTTCTTGGGACACAACTACCATTTAGAATATATAGATTTTTTTTCTCTCAACTTTTATCTTCCCCCTCTATAATTGTGTAATTTTTCTTTTCTTTTTCTTTCTTTTTCTTTTGATGTCAGTACTGGGGCTTGAATTCAGGGCCTTACACTTTTGCTTGGCATTTTTACTCAAGGTCAGTATTCTACCACTTGAGCCACACGTCCAGTTCAAGCCGTTTACTGGTTAATTGTAGATAGACTCTCTCAGATTTCTCTGACTTCCAACCTCAGTTATCAAAGCCTCCTGAGTAGCTAGAATTAGAAGCATAAGCCACTAACACGCAGCTTTCTTCTCCTTTCCTTCCTGGAAAGTTTCTATAAGGAAAAGAATGTCTACCTTTTGTTTGAGAAATTATATAAGATAGGGGTGTTTTGAGCAAGAATTAGAAAGTTCTGTTTATTTTTTGTTGGTATTGTTAGAGAATTGTTTAGCCAATACTTTGTTTTTACAATCAAACCCACATAGATAAGACCTTATATATTTAATACAGTGTATACCTTTGGCAATGGGCGCCAGTGGCTCACACCTGTAATCCTAGCTACTCACAAGGCTTAGTTCTGAGGATGGTGATTCCAAGTCAGCATGGGACAGGAAAGTGTGAGACTTTTATCTCCAATGAACCACTCAGAAAGCCAGAAGTGGCACTGTGGCTCAAGCTTGAGCTGAAGAGCTGAGGGACAGCACCCAGGCCCAGAGTTCAAGCCCCATGACCAACAAACAAAACAAAACAAAAAAACCCTAACTTTTCTGGACCAATATGGCTATTAATTTCTGTACAGTACCAGTCAAGTAAATCCTGAAAAATAGGATACCTTTTTTTTTTTGGTCTGTCATGGGGCCTGAACTCTGAATCTGAATGCTGTCTCTCAGCTCTTTTATCTCAGGGCTAATGCTCTACTACTTGAGCCAAAGCACCATTTCAGGTTTTTTCCACTTATGTGGTGCTGAGGAATTGAACCCAGGGCCTCAGGCATGCAAGGCAAGTGCTCTACCACTGAGCCACCTTCCCAGCTGCTAGGATAATTTTTTCTAAAGTTGACAGCATGGCTGAAGTTTCCAAAAATTAAAATGTTTATGTTTGTAAAACATGTTTATATTTAATATAAACATACTTAGATAAAGGGACTAAATAGCATTATGTTATATATCAATAGCAGCAACATCTTTTGCAGGTTTTACAGTCATCTGAACAAAATTATAGAGACATTTCAGCACATTCCTGGGAAGAAAACATTCTAGAATAACATAATCAAAAACAACTCATAAAGCTTGTATGAGATTCACAGATAGGTATACCCGGCACTGGTGGATCACACCTGTAATCTAGCTATTCAGGAGACTTGAGATCCAAGGATCATGGTTCAGAGCCAGTCCAGGCAGGATAGTCCATGAGATTCTTTTTTTTTTTTTTTTTTGGTCGGTCGTGGGGCTTGAACTCTGGGCTTGGGCGCTGTCCCTCAGCTCTTCAGCTCAAGGCGAGCGCTCTACCACTTGAGCTACAGCACCACTTCC
>NW_012267227.1:17217883-17249194 GCF_000151885.1 Dipodomys ordii
CAGCTCTTCAGCTCAAGGCGAGCGCTCTACCACTTGAGCTACAGCACCACTTCCGGTTTTCTGGTGGTTTATTGGAGATAGGAGTCTCACGTTCTCTCTTGCCCGGGCTGGCTTTGAACTGTGATCCTCAGATCTCAGCCTCCTGAGTAGCTAGGATTACAGGCGTGAGCCACCAGCGCCCGGCGTCCATGAGATTCTTATCTCTAATTAACCATCAGAAGATCCGAAGTGACGAAGTGACGTTGCAGCTCAAAGTTGTAGAGCACTAGCATTGAGCAAAAAAAGCTCAGGGACAGTGCCTAGGCTGTGAGTTCAAGCCCCTGGCCAACCTAAAAAGATTCACAGAGGTTCAGGGTAGTACTGGTGCATGCTTATAATTCTTATCTACTCAAGAGGCTGAGATTTGAGTGTTACAGTTCAAAGCAGCTCAGGCAGAAATTTCCCAAGAATCTATTTCCAGTTAATTAGCAGAAAAGGTAGACTATAGACATAGCTCAAGGGTAAGAGGTCAGGTATGAGCCAAAATGCCACGTAAGAGTATAAGGTCCTGAGTTGCAGCCCTGGTACCAAGCATGTGTGAGAGAGAGAGAGACCCACCCACTAGGGTTTGGTATAGTATTGTCCTGCATCTATCTTACAAAAGGATACAATTAAAAGGGCATTATAAGTTACATGTTTGAAATATTCTAATACCTTTGTGTCCCATACAGAATACAGTAGTGCTTGATTGTAGTGTTAATGGATGCTATTGAACGTTGTGCTTAATATATTTTTAACGCATGATGACCTTGTAGGTCTATATTGGGCTGGAGGCATGGCTTAGTGGTAAAACGCCTTTCTACCAAGTTGAGCTGCCCTGAGTTCAAACTGTAGTATACACAAAAGGTTTGTATTAACATGGAAATGACATTCGCTAATGCAATATTTCAATCTCTGACAGGCAATATTTAATATTGCACTTTTTTTTAACATGGACTCAAACTCAGGGCCCAGGTACTGTCCCTGAACTTTTTAGGTCAAGGCTAGTAGTGCTCTACCACTTCAGCCACAACATTTAATTGAAGATAAAAGTCTTTGCAGTTTTTATCTTCAGCCTTCAGAATAAATAGGATTGCAAGCAGGATCCACTTGTGTGCAGTTGTATTGCACCATTTTGAAGGCGAATGTACCCTGGGCCAGGAACAATGAAGACACTAGATCTTTCACGTCCTTACTTCTTTTTTTTTTTTTTTTTGGGGTCCTGTTGTGGGGCCTGAACTCTGGGCCTGGGCGCTGTCCCTCAGCTCTTCAGCTCAAGGCGAGCGCTCTACCACTTGAGTCACAGCGCCACTTCCGGCTTTTTCTTTTTGCTTATGTGGTGCTGAGGAATCGAACCCAGGGCCTTGAGCATGCAAGGCAAGCGCTCTACCACTGAGCCACCTTCCCAGCCCACGTCCTTACTTCTTAACTAACAAATACAATAGACTTTATAAACCTAGAAAGGAAGCCGAGCACTAGTGATATATGCTGAGGATCACGATTCAAAGACAGCTGAGCAGGAAAGTTTGTGAGACTATTACTCCACTAAACTACCAAAGAATAGCCAGAATTGAAGCTTTGAATCAAATAGTAGCGAACTAGCCTTGAGAAAAAGAACCTTAGAGACAAAGCCCAGGCTCTGAGTTCAAGCTTCATGACCAACACACACACACAGTATTTATTATAAATAAAGTACAGAAGGGTCCAACTCTACCTGTTTGAAGGTTATTTTTTTCTAAACCCCAGTACTATTAATACCATGTTTTCTATATAGAGGAGTATGTTCTGAAATGTACTGTTTTTTGCTTTCTTAAATATCTTTCAACTATGTACATGGTGGAATACATGATTCTGAGTTGTACTTGGTTGGAAAGCATGATTAGCTATATGGGGTCTCCCTAGGGTAATTAAAGATTTGTTGGTAATTTGGAATTTGTAACTCATTTTATTGAACAGTGTTCGTTGGAAGATCCTCTTACAGTTCCAGTGTCGGAATCGGCTTTTGCTAACTGGAACCCCTATTCAGAACACCATGGCAGAGGTAGGCACTAGTAAAGGTCCTGGCTCACAACTTCATAAGTCCGAGTTGCAGCACAGCATATAACTCTTTACCCATGATTACCTGGATTTGACCATAGTTTCCCCTACATGGAATCATTTCTCTTTTTTTATTCCTTATGTAATAAATATTGAGAACATTAGGAAATTTACCCATCTAATCAACAGATATTTTTATGATAGAATTTGAAGATAATTTTCTTTCTTTTTTTTTTTTTTTTGGTCTGTCATAGGACTTGAACTCTGGGCCTGGCGCTTTGTCTCAGCTCTGCAGCTCAAGGCCAGCAATCTGCTACTTGAGCCACAGCGCCACTTCTGGTTTTCTGGTGGTTAATTGGAGATAAGAGTCTCATGGACTTTCCTGTCAGAGCTGGCTTTGAACCACGATCCTTAGATCTCAGCCTCCTGAGTAGCTAGATTACAGGCGTGAGCCACTAGTTCCTGGCTTGATAATTTTGTTTAATACTGCAAACTAATTGTTTTTCTTTAGTAAAGATAATTGATTTAAGCTGTGTGCTGGTGACTCATGCCACCTAGCTACTTAGGAGGTTGATACCTGAGGATCGATGTTCAAAGCCAGCCCTGACAGGAAAGTCCATGAGACTCTTATCTCCAATTAACCACCAGAAAACTGGATGTGGTGCTGGGGCTCAAGTGGTAGATCACTTGCCTTGAGCTGAAAAGCTGAGAGACAGCATCCAGGCCCAGAGTTCAAGCCCCAAAACCGACCAAATAAAAAAAAAAAGAAAGAAAGAAATTGATAACTAGAATGTGGATCAGAATACATTCTTTAAGGACTAGATACAGTATTTTAGATTTTGTTACATAGTCACAGTTGCAACTCCTCTGTTTTGCCTTTTTAATGTGAAAGTGGTGTATAAATGAATGAGCATGGCTTTGTTTACATGCCAGGCTCAGGTAGCTCATACCTATCATGTTAGCTGCTCAGGAGAATGAGATCTGAGGATCAAGGTTTGAAGCTAGCCTAGGCAAGAAACTCTGTGAGACCCTTACCTCCAATTGACTACCAAACAAGCAGAAAGTATAGCTCCAGTGGTAGAGTGCTAGCCTTGAGCAGTAAAGGTCAGGGATGAGTCCCCAGACCTTGAGTTCAAGCTCCATGGACAGGTAACCCCCGCTCCTGGGGGGAAAAAAACCCCCAAATTTATTTACAAAAATGCATGGCAAACTAGACTATAGGCCCTATGCAAGCTGTTCCTGCTCTAGCACATGACACAAATACAGTTTTTCAAATGATTCCTCTATTATGAATAAAACTTTCACTCTTAAACCTTATAGTTAGAAATTAATTGAAAAATAATCACTTTTCAGTTTGGTACTTACTAGTATTTGGGTTAGTTAGAAGACATGTGTTTAAACTCTTTCATTCTCTCTCCCTGTCACATACATAAACACTTACTAAACCTTATTATATCCTTACTGTTGTTTTATTACCCTGCTATATTTTATTTGTTTTTTTTTCTTTGTTTCAAGCTCTGGGCTCTGCTACATTTCATTATGCCGACATTATTTGATTCCCATGAAGAATTTAATGAATGGTTTTCCAAGGACATTGAAAGTCATGCTGAAAACAAATCGGCAATTGATGAGAGTAAGTAATATGAGGAACTTTCTTTCTTTCTTTTTTTTTTTTGGTCTGGTCATGGGGCCTGAACTCTGGGCCTGGGCGCTGTCCCTCAGCTCTTCAGCTCAAGGCTAGTGCTCTACCACTTGAGCCACAGCACCACTTCTGGCTTTTTTTCTTTTTGCTTATGTGGTGCTGAGGAATCAAACCCAGGGCCTCATACATGCAAGGCAAGCGCTCTACCACTGAGCCACCTTCCCAGCCACTATTTCTTCTTTTTACCAACGTGAACACTACGGTATACATACAATATTGGACATGAAGGAAGGTTCCTCTCATACAACAGCTATGTGCTTTGGATATAATTTAAAAGCCAAAAGATTAATTTGACACCTTTTTTTTTTTTCCATCGGTCATGGGGCTTGAACTCGGCTTGGGCGCTGTCCCTTCGCTCTTCAGCTCAAGGCGAGCG
Source organism: Dipodomys ordii (assembly GCF_000151885.1). Lineage (NCBI taxonomy): Eukaryota > Metazoa > Chordata > Mammalia > Rodentia > Heteromyidae > Dipodomys > Dipodomys ordii. The sequence goes on from NW_012267227.1 coordinate 17,222,017, forward strand.
CTCTACCACTTGAGCCACAGCACCACTTCCAGTTTTCTGGTTAATTGGAGTTTAGTCTCACGGACTTTTCTGCCCGGGCTGGCTTTGAATCATGATCCTCAGAAGCTAGGATTACCGGCGTGAGCCGCCAGCGCCTGGCTTGACACCTATTCTTGTCTTGACTTTTTCATCAAGATACTTCGAGCTTACCTCATAAAGCATTTTGGCTTTCAGAGTCTGCTTTCGCATAGATCCTAGAAGATTCTATGAAAATTACTTTCTTTGTGTGGATTTTCTTTTTCTATTGGTCATAGGGCTTAAACTTTGGGCGTAGGTGCTGTCCCCGAGCTCTTTAGCTCAAGGCAAGTGCTCTACCACTTGTAACACAGCTCCACTTCTGGTTTTCTGGTGGTTCATTGGAGATAAGAGTCTTACCAACTTTCCTGCCTGTTCTGGCTTTTAAGTGTGATCTTCAGATCTCAGCCTCCTGAGTAGCTAGGATTATAGTCAGGAGTACCGGTGTCTGGATTCTTATGACAAAAGTCAAAAATATTATAAGACTTGTTTTTATTTTTCTGTATAGGAGTTATTTTTAATTGTAAACCTTTTAACATTATTAATACTTTTGGTCTTGTTGAGTAACACCTGCCTGCTTTTAGACCTTCCTGGGAATGTTGTTATATAGACCAGAAGGTGACATCTATCAAAAACATCCCATAAAGGAGTTTTTAGTATTAAGTTGTTAATTGGCTGACATCCTTTGAAAGATAATTTTTTTGGGAAGGGTAACTCTAGTGGTCCTAGATAGGTTTTATTATTCCTCTGTGAGAATCCTGCTATTGATAAAATGTTCCTTACATATTCTGAAAGTAATTTTAATGAAAATAGACCTTAATGTATTAGTTGATTATAGCAAGATGCTGTAGTAAATTTATATTACTCAGGTTTCAGATTAAGGAAAAATTTGGATCTACTTTCACAGAATCATTGAGCCCAGATGTTATTTGTTTTGATTGTGCTAAATCTGTACAGCATATTATTTAGGGCTTCCTGTTATTTCAGATCAACTATCTCGCTTGCACATGATCTTGAAGCCATTTATGCTGAGGAGAATTAAGAAAGATGTAGAAAATGAATTGTCTGATAAGGTAAGCAATCAAATCCTCAAAGGTTAAGCTGCAATAAACACCAACTTAGGTTTTGGGGAAAAATTCCTTTGATACATATTTAGTTGACAGGTACCTAGTTCCGCAAAAAGATCTTTAAACTTGATAGGTTTAATTCCCCGTGCTACAAACACAAGAAATGTTCCAAAAAGACTTAAATGAATCAAGTAAGCAAGGAAATAACATTTCTTTTACTCTTTTAAAACTTCTTATATTAATGAAATTGTTCTTTTTCTTTTTTCTTTTTCGCCAGTCCTTGGGACTGAATCCAGTGCCTGGGCACTGTCCCTGAGCTTCATTTGCTTAAGGCTAGCACTCCACCATTTGAGCCACAGCATAACTTCTGGCTTTTTCTGTTTATGTAGTACTGAGGAATTGAACCCAGGGCTTTATGCAGGCTTAGGCAATCACTTTACCACTAGGCCACATTCCCAGTCCTAATGAAGATTTTGAAAGCTTATAAAAGTAGAAAGAGGGCTGGGAAGTTGGCTCAGTGGTAGAGGGCTTGCCTTGCATGCCTGAGACCTTAGGTTCGACTCCTCAGCACCACATAAGCAAAAAGAAAAAAGCCGGAAGTGGCACTGTGGCTCAAGTGATAGAGCGCTCGCCTTGAACTGAAGAGAGCTAAGGGACAGCGCTCAGGCCCCACGACCGGACCCAAAAAAAAAAAAAAAGAAAGAATGGTGTAGTGAATACCCTTACACATACTGCACAGCATTAACAGTGATCAACTCATTAATCTCCCTACCCTTCAGGTTTACTAAAAATAAAATCCTACTGACATTGAAAATCTCATATTAGCCCATCTAATTCCCATAGCTTCATATACTCACTCCTCTCATTCTCTTTCTACGGTGTTTCCTGAAAATTATTGTGAATGATAATAGATAGTGATACTGGAAATAGAAAAGATAGCCTGGGAAGAATATGTGGGGTGAATGGCAAGAGAAGGTCAGGACACACTGTTTCTGGGTAATTATCCACATCACTAGTTTGTAGAGATAGTAAACTCACTTTATAATCTGGTTTGAATATGTTTTACTCTAAGCTTATACCACATTATCGTACAAATGATTTCCTAAATATAAATCTTGTTGAATTTTAGATTGAAATTCTAATGTACTGCCAACTGACCAGCCGACAAAAGCTATTATACCAGGCACTAAAGAACAAAATTTCCATTGAAGATTTATTGCAGTCTTCTATGGGCTCTACCCAGCAAGCACAGAACACCACCAGCAGCCTCATGAATCTCGTCATGCAGTTTAGGAAGGTAAGAGACTTCATGTTGTCTTTATTGGCATATTTTGAAAAGACCTAGAGTCTTGATGGTATAGAACAAAGGCTTCTAGCAATGAAAATGGAAAAAGTTTTCATGAAGGCAAAGCTATAAAGGTGATATGTTACTCTTTCCCTTCCTGTTAGGTGTGTAATCACCCAGAGTTATTTGAACGACAAGAAACTTGGTCTCCATTTCATATTTCCCTAAAGCCATATGAGATTTCAAAGTTTATCTATCGTCATGGGCAGATCAGGGTCTTCAACCATTCAAGAGACAGGTGAGAAAATATTAATACCTTGTTTTGTTTTTTGTTTTTGTAATTTGGGCTCTTACGGCTTAGTAGATTTTTTTTTTTTTCTGTTCCTGAGGATGAAGCACAGAACTTTGTGTTTGCTAAAAGAGCAGTCTACCTACATCTCTAGCACAGGATAAATTTTGTTTTTTGACATAGGATCTTTCTGTGTGGTTCAAGCTGGTCTGGAATTCACTGTATTTGAGTCTAGCCTCAGACTCATAGTGTTCCTGTCTCAGCTTCTTATGTACTAGGATTACAGTTGTGTACTACCACACCCAGCTCCAAGAAATAAATTTAAGGAAGAATGTGTGTTTTCACCAATGAGGGTTTTTTTTGTTTGTTTGTTTGTTTTTTGTCAGTCTTGGGGCTTGGACTCTGGGCCTGGGTCTGTCCCTCAGCTCCTTTCAGCTCAAGGTGAGCACTCTACCACTTGAGCCATAGTGCCACTTCCCATTTTCTGGTGCTTAATTGGAGATAAGAGTCTTGCACACTTTCCTGCCTGGTCTGGCTTTTAAGTGTGATTTTCAGATCTCAGCCTCCTGAGTAGCTAGGATTACAGGCCTGAGCCACTGGTGCCCAGCAGCTATGAGGTATTGAAGCAGAGTATAGGCAACTATTTGTCAAGTGGCATTATGGTAGGAATTTGAGTCCTATGAAGGTTGCAAAGGCCAAGTCACTTCATTTGCCTTATGAAACATAGTGTGCATGTAGATACAAATGTGTACTTGTACTATGAGTAAATCCCTAATGGTACTGCATATTCTCAGTGTACTGAAGTTGGCTTGTTGTGCCTTATTTTATCCTTGGAGAGAGAGAAAATTTGTGTCATTAGGGTTTGAACTCAGTGCATTGTTTGTAAGGCTGGCATGGAGTTAACACTGCAGAACTGAATCATGTTAATAAAATTTTCCTTCTTGTAGAGGCAACAGTGCTAAATTTGGTAATGATTAACATGGGTAATTAATATTAAGCTAATTAATGCTAGATACTTAGTTCAGAAAAGATGTGTATTCCGTTTTACAACTCTTAAGTTAGGATTGTCCTGGCTTTTTGTTTTATATGCTCCCAAAGGATTCTTTTGAATGCCAGTAGTTAAGGAATATAGACTTACAAAGCTGCTTTTGTGAAGAAATAATGTTAGCCACAATATAAAATAATCATCCACATGACTTAAGAAGACTGAAATTTATTTGTACATTTTTAATTCTTTTCTGTCAGTTCTGGGGCTTGCACTTGGCCTGGGTGCTATCCCTGAGCTTCTTTTGTTCAAGGATTGTACTCTACCACTTGAGCCACAGCTCTACTTCCTGGTTTTTTGGAGTTTATTAGAGATAAGAGTCTTATGGCGAGGGGCCTATCAGCTGCACTGGACATTAATGAAAACTAAGCAACTCAAGGGCAGGGATGGAAGTGAGGGAATGAGAGGGAAAGAGAGAACAGCCTACGCTAAGCAAAAGGAAAGAAATGTACATATCACCCAATGCGGAAGAAATAGGTATATCGTCAAAACTCATAAAATTCATAATTATCATAATAATGATAATTTGCCTTGTGAAGGTTAAAATGTTTGACTTTAAGTATCTATCACAATGCCCTGAAATTTGTGAAATTTATATAATCACTTAATCTCAATAAAAAAACTTTTTTTTTAAGAAAAGTCTTATGGCAAGGCTGAATTCTCAGATCTCAGCCTCCAGAGTAGCTACAATTACAGGTGTGAGCCACTGGCACCTGGCTCTCTTCTTTTTCTTCTTTCTTCTTTCCTCCTCCTCCTCCTCCTCCTCCTCCTCCCCCTCTTCCCCCACTTCCCCCTTCTCCTCCTCCTCCTTTTTGTTAGTTGTAAAGCTTGATTTCTGGGCCTGGGCGCTGTCCCTTAGCTCTTCAGCTCAAGGCAAGCGCTTACTTGAGCTACAGTACACTGTCCCTTAGCTCTTCAGCTCGAGGCAAGTGCTCACTTGAGCTACAGTACCACTTCAGTTTTCTGGTGGTTAATTGGAGATAAGAGTCTCACAGACTTTCCTTGCCCAGGCTGGCTTTGAACTGCGATCCTTAGATCTCAGCCTCCTGAGATCTAGCTAAGAATAACAGGCATGAGCCCCTGGCACCTGGCTCTCTTCTTAATCTACTAAGTATATTGTTTTTTCTGACATTTACCTGGCAATATGGCAGGATATTTGTTTTTTGTTTTTGTTTTGTTTTGTTTTCAGAGTCTTCACACTGTGTAGGTCCATCTGGTCTCATACTTAACAATAGAGTTGGCTGAGAATTTATGATCCACCCGCTTTAGCCTCCCCAAGTGTTTGGGATTGTAGGTGTTGGCCACTATGATGCCCTGCTAAAGAAAACTTCTAACAAATAGAAATAGTTTCAAGCTTAAAAGGTTCTTCTTAGGTTGGAATATTAAGTTTAATTAAATTCCCAATAGTTATATTTGGGTTCAGATTTATTTTACTTTCTTTACAGGTGGTTAAGGATTCTTCTTTCTCCATTTGCACCAGATTATATCCAACAGTCTCTCTTCCACAGAAAAGGTAAATGTTTTGATACTAGGGAACAAAGGTTTATCAAGGTTTTGCCCATGTGCTGTTGGTTTTACTTAATAACTATTTTTCCTACATACTAGGCTTTTATTTATAACATCTAATTTACTAAATTGTTTATCTATAGGTTCTGATTTTTGGTTATAAACAGAAAGTGGTCATACCGACCTTCCATCTTTGTCTTTGCCTTTTAAGTATTTCCTACTCTTGAAACATGACAGTATTAATGTTGAACTGTGTTAAGAAAATAGCTTTCTTGGTCTGGGAAGGTGGCTCAGTGGTAGAATGCTTGCCTAGCACGCATGAAGCCCTAGGTTCGATTCCTCAGCATCATATAAACAGAAAAGGCCAAAAGTAGCACTGTGGCTCAAGTGGTAGAGGGCTAGCTAGCCTTCAGTTGAAGAGCTAAGGCACAGTGCCCAGGCCCAGAGTTCAATCCCCACCTCTGACAAAGAAAAGAAAATACCTTTCTTGGGACTGGAAATGTGGCTCAGTGGTAGAGTGCTTGCCTAGCATGCATGAAGCCTTGGATTCAAATCCCCAGCACCACATAAACAGAAAAGGCTAGAAGTGGCGCTGTGGCTCAAGTGGTAGAGGGCTAGCCTTGAGCACAGAGAAGCTCAGAGACAGTGCCCAGGCCCTGATTTCAAGCCCCAGGACTGGCAAAAGAAAAAGAAAAAACATTTCTTCTTAGACAAAAAAGAAGCTGCTCAACTTGGAGCATTGTCTAGAATATTAAGACTAACGTTCAGAAACTTTCTCCTCTGTCATGTCCTATTCTTTTTCTGTGTGATAAAAGAAGAAAGAAGTTAACCAAGGACCAGAAACCCTAAACATCTGATGAGCCTGACCTATCTCATAGACCTCTTTCTTTTTAAAAAAAATTTTTTATTGTGATTAAGTGATTACATAAATTTCACAGTATTGTGAGATAGTGATACTTAAAGTCACAAACACATTCTAACCTTCATGAGGCAAATTGTCAATATTGTGATCTATAAAATAGCTCGTGAATTCTATGAGCTTTGACAATACAGCTATTTCTTCCACATCAGGTGATAATGTACATTTCTTTCCTTTTGCTTAGTGTAAGCCGTTCCTGCTTTCCCTCTCATTCCCTCCCTCCCATCGCTGCCTTTGAGTTGCTTAGTTCGTTTTCATCAATGTCCAGTGCAGCTGATGGGCCCCTCTGTTGTATGTTTCCTGGTTCCCTCTGATTCTGTGTCCTCTTCCTACTTTCCCTCAGATGTGTTGCTGCTGCTTTCTTTGATTGTAGTACAAAGATGTGACACAGTGGGTAGTTGAATCTTCAGACTATCTATGCTTAAGGAAAAATTGAGCAATTTAGTATCTTTAGCTCAGTTTCCTCTTGGTTTGCAATTTGGTTTAATTGGGTTCAATACTGTTCTTTGATGCTACAGGTATTAATGAAGAAAGCTGTTTTTCTTTTCTTCGCTTTATTGATGTGTCTCCAGCAGAAATGGCAAACCTCATGCTTCAGGGACTTTTAGCCAGGTGAGAAATTTGCTGTGCACATGTGCATGTGCATGTCTGTGTATGTGTATGTCTGTGTGTTCTGAGGCTTGATCTCAGGCCTTGGGCACTGTCCCTGAGCTGCTTTTGCTCAAGGCTAGCACTCTACCATTTGAGCCACAGCACCATTTCAGGCTTTCTTTTTTTTGAGTAGTTTATTGAGGATAAGAGTCTCATGCTTTTTCTGTCAGTGCTGTTTTCAAACCAAGATCCTCAGATCTTAGCCTCCTGAGTAGGTAAGATTATACACATGAGCCACTGATGCCCAGCTAAATTTGTGTGTGTGTGTATATATATATATATATATATATATATATATATATATATATATATATAAGTCATTGGGAATAAACAGGAATAAAAATCAAATACTATGAAAAGTATTTTATATTAATCTCTTTTTTTAAGTGAAGTATAACTTTCTTTTGAGCATTTAGTTACATGATGATGCTTCATTATATATCTTCTTGGGTCCGGTCGTGGAGCCTGAACTCTGGGCCTGGATGCTGTCCCTCAGCTCTTTAGCTCAAGGCTAGCGCTCTACCACTTGAGCCAGAGTGCCACTTTCTGCTTTTTTTTTTCTTTTTGCTTATGTGGTGCTGAGGAATTGAACCCAGGGCCTCATGCATGTAAGGCAAGCGCTCTACTACTGAGCCACCTTCCTAGCCCCTTCATTATATATCTTAAAGAATATTTAGGGCTGGGAAGTGGCTCAGGGGTAGAGCGCTTGCCTTGCATGCATGAAGCCCTGGGTTCGATTCCTCAGCACCACATAAGCAGAAAAAGCTGGAAGTAGCATTGTGGCTCACGTGGTAGAGCACTAGCCTTGCGCTGAAGAGCTGAGGGACAGTGCCCAGGCCCAGAGTTCAGACCCCACAACCAACCAAAAAAAAAAAAAATTTACACTTCTTTTCCATATGCTACCAGTCTTCAAATTTTCTAATTGCAAGTTAGTGTATATGTTTATTTGTTTCTAGAGAGAAATAGTGACTGCTGATTCATTTAGTTTGTAATTGCCACAGCATAGACTGCCTCAAGTGTGTTGTCAAATTTAGTTGTATGTTCTTATTCTCTGGAAAAATGGTTTTCTTTTACTACTTTGTATTTATGTAACAGGGATCTCTGTTTAAAGGAAAGTTTTTTGCCTTTTTCTCAGTCATGGGGCTTGAATGCTGGGCCTGGATGCTGTCCCTCAGCTCTTTACCTCAAGGCAAGTGCTCTACCACTTGAGCCACAGTGCCATTTCTTTCCTGCCTAGGCTGGCTTTGAACCGAGATCCTCAGATCTCAGCCTCCTGAGTTGCCAGGATTACAGGCATGAGCCACTGATAAGAGTTTTTATGAACATATGAATACTCCTAATAGCAAGAAAAGCTTTTCAGTGGATTTTATTTTTTTGCAGTAGAATATCAAATCATGACAGAGAATTCATGGAACAGAAGTATAAAATAGCCTTGTTTGAAAGTGAGAAAGAAAAGTTTCAAGACTTATTAAAGATGTAATGAGAGACATCTGTTGGGTAGTTTCTCACTATTATAAACGACCCTCGAACCTCCTTGGAGCACTGAATAAGCATATCTGCTGTGGTTTGTTTCAGATGGTTAGCTCTTTTCCTGTCTCTGAAAGCCTCCTACAGGCTCCATCAGCTGCGCTCCTGGGGAGAGCCAGAAGGGGAGAGCCAGCACCGATACCTGAGAAACAAGGATTTCCTTCTTGGCGTTAACTTTCCACTTTCCTTTCCCAACCTTTGCAGCTGCCCTTTGTTAAAGGTAAGCAAGTGTTTCAGCATAAAATGCCTGCTTAATGACCCTTTAGTTGATTAATTAATTATTCATTTTGCCAGTCCTGGGACTTGAAATAAGGGCCTCGGCACTGTCCCTAAGCTGCTTTTGCTCAAGGCTAGCACTCTACCACTTGAGCCACAGTGCCCCCTCCACCCTTTTCTGTCTATGTGGTACTGAGGAATTGAACCCAGGGCTTCATGCATGCTAGGCAAACACTCTACTACTAAGCCAGCCCCTTTAATTTTGATCAGTAAAAGTAAAATAAATGGTGACATAAAAATTTCTGGTGAAGGTGGGTGTGACATATTGAGTTATAACTTAATGTACAGTTTGTGTGTGTATTTTCATTTGTAAATACATTTTGTCTATAATTTCCAAGTCTACATATTTTAAGTGTGAGTTGTGTAAATTCATATGTATGTATATACTTGTGTGACAACCAAGCTTCTTTGTGAGCTTCTCTGTGCTAAAGGCTAGCACTCTTACCACTTGAGCCACAGCGCCACTTCTGGCTTTTTTCTTATGTGGTGCTGAGGAATCGAACCGAGGGCCTCATGCATGCAAGGCAAATGCTCTACTACTGAGCCACCTTCCCAGCCCCACTTTTTTTTTTTAAACTGGGGTTTGACCTCAGGGTCTTGGCTCTGTCACTGAGCCCCTGCCACTTCTAGCTCTTTCTATTTATTTGGTAATAAGGAATCTAACCCAGAGCTTCATGCTTGCTAGGTAAGCATTTTATCACTAAGCCACATTCACAGGCCCTATATTTTTCCTATTTTTTTGTTTTATTTGTTTTTGTTTTCTTTTATTTGCCAGTCTTGGGGCTTCAACTCAGGGCCTGAGTCCTGTTCCTGAGCTTCCTATCACTTGAGCCACAGCCTCCCTTTCTGACTTTTTCTACTTACGTGGTACTGAGAAATTGAACCTCAGGCTTCTTACTTGCTAGGCAGGCACTCTACCACTAAGCCACATTCCCAGGCCCTGTTTTTCCTTTAAATGGATATCTCGATTGTTTAGGGCTGTCATAAATAACACTGTCAGGCATATTTGGCACCTGTTGTTTGGTGAACATAAACATTGATTTCTTTGGCAATTATATCTAGGAGTAGAATTCTTGATCTGTCAGTATATGTCTTTAGGTTTAGCTCCTACTAAGTGTTTTTCCAAAATCCATGTTTCAAATGTATACTCCCATCGCATATGAAGTTTGATCTTCACCATCCTTGCTTATGTCAGTTCTCTGTTTAGCCATTTTTTTGAATTTGTAGTGAGAAGCATTTCTTTGTTACTTTAAGTTGCACCTCTGTAAAAAGATAATAATGTTAGCCAACTAGGTGCCCGTGGCTCACACTTATAATCCTAGCCACTCATGAGGCTATGATCTGAGGATTGTAGTTCAAAGCCAACCTGGGTAGGAAAGTCTATTTGACTCTTATCTCCAATAAACCACCAGAAAACCAGAAGTGGTGCTGTGGTTCAAGTGGTAGAGCACTAGGCTTGAGCTGAAGAGCTTAGGGACAGAACCTAGGCCCAGAGTTCAAACCTCATGGACTGTCTTAATAAAAAAAGGGGGGGCACATTTTACTGCTAGAATGACAAGGGTAAGCCACCAGCACCCAGCTAGCATCATGTACATCAAATTTGCCGTTCTCCTGCCTCAGCCTCCCAAGTGTTGGGATTACACATCTGTAGGGCTTTTGTTGTTTGATTGTTTGTTGGAGAAATAGTTTTTGGTCTTTTTTATTTTCTTCCATGCTGGAGATCAAATATGGTACTTGGTGTGCGCTAGACTAGTGCTTTGCCCAGTTTCGCTCACCCTGTTTCCCTGTTTGAAATTGTAATGGAACAACATGTAAGTTAAACTCAGCATCCAGGTTTGAAATCAGTCTTTTGTTTTTCTTTGGTTGCAGAAGAGTGTTGCTATCCAAGCTGACCTCAAACTCTATATTTAGCCAGGGTGCCCTCAAACTTGCACTCTTCTGGCCTCTGCCTCCTGAGTCCTGGGATTTCCATTAGTGGCTGCCACTATGCCCAGCGTTTGAACACAGGGCCTCTGTTGAGAAATAGTTTCTTTTTGACAATTACTTAGGATAAAACAATTGCTTCACAGTAGTGGGCAGTGTTTATTTTTTATTAAACAATTTGAAATGACCTCTCTGAAACTGTGGACCTCATTTTCTTCAGATTTGAGCATTATATAAAATAGACCTATATAGTAAGTGCACAATGTGTATGTTGAACAGAAAACTTGAAGACATTTGTTACTGGAACTATAATTTGCTCTGCAGAAGGACATGGTTGTTGCCCTGGTGGCCCATGCCTATAATCCTAGCTACTCAGGAGGCTGAGCTCTGAAGCCAGCTGGGGCAGGAAAGTCCATGAGACTCTTTTTCTCCAATTAACTATCAGAGCACCAGAAGTAGAGCTGTAGTTCCAAGTGGTAGAGTGCTAGCCTTGACAAAAAAAAAACAACCCAGGGATAGTGCCCAGGCCCTGAATTCAAGTTCCATGGTGGACAAAAAAAAAAAAAAAAAACACCTTTTTTTTCTTTTTTTCTTTTTTTTTTATTGTGATTAAGTGATTACATACATTTCACAAATTTCATGGTCTTGACAGATTGTGATACTTTTTTTTTTGGGGGGGGGGTCCAGTTGTGGGGCCTGAACTCTGGGCCTGGGCTCTGTCCCTCGGCTCTTCAGCTCAAGGCTAGCGCTCTACCATTTGAGCCACAGCGCCACTTCCGGCTTTTTTCTTTTTTGCTTATGTGGTGCTGAGGAATGGAACCCGGGACTTCATGCATGCAAGGCAAGCGCTCTGCCACTGAGCCATCTTCCCAGCTCCTTTTTTTTCTTTTTTCGTAAGGAGACAATTTTTTTTAACATGATGAGCCACAATGTAGACTTGAACTTCCAGTCTTCCTGTCTCTACCTTCCAAGTGCTAATTTGTTGGTGGTGGTGGTGGTCGTCATGGGGCTTGAACTCTGGGCCTGGGCACTGTCCTTGCACTCTTCAACTCAAGGCCAGCGCTCTACTGCTTGAGCCACCAGTTTTCTGGTGGTTTATTGGAGATAAGAGTCTCATGGACTTTCCTGCCCAGGCTGGCTTTGAACCGCGATCCTTAGATCTCAGCCTCCTGTGTAGTTGGAGGTTTGAGCCACCGACGCCTGGCTCTAAATTTTTTTTTTTTTTTTTTTTTTTGTCGGTTGTGGGGCTTGAACTCTGGGCCTGGGTGCTGTCTCTCAGCTCTTCAGCTCAAGGTGAGCGCTCTACCACTTGAGCTACAGCGCCACTTCCGGTTTTCTGGTGGTTTATTGGAGATAGGAGTCTCACGGTCTCTCCTGCCCGGTCTGGCTTTGAACCGCGATCCTCAGATCTCAGCCTCCTGAGTAGCTAGGATTACAGGCGTGAGCCACCAGCGCCTGGCTAAAATTGTTTTGTTTTTTTTTTAGTAGAATTTTACTGTTGCTCTTAAGATGTTATACAGAGGAGTTATTTTCATAAATCAGGTAATAAGTACACTTCTTTCTTGAACAGTGTCACCCCTTCTTTTATTTTCCTCCAGTTCCCCGTTTTATCTCAAAAATGTATTTTAATAACAAATATAAAAAGATTTGTTTTTAATTGATTGTATAAAATAACTGGCTAAGATTTTTCCTGTTTCTCAGTGTTCATATGATGTTTCTATAGATAAAGAAAACAGGTATCTTTGCTAAAACTACACTGCTATGTTAGTACTCATGATGTTAAATTGTCTTAAATAAAAGTTAGAAGGAGGCTAGGAATGGGGCTTAGTGGTAGAGCGCTTGCCTAGCATGCATGAAGCCCTTAGTTTGATTCTTCAGCACCACATAAGCAGATAAAGTCAGAAGTGGCACTGTGGCTCAAGTGGTAGAGCGCTAGCCTTGAGCAAAAGAAACTCAGGCTATTAGTTCAAGCCCCAGGACTGGCCAAAAAAAAAAAAAGTTAGAAGGAAATAATGTCAGTCATCATTGTTTCAAGGGATGAATTTGCATCTACAGTTATCCAATGAATGAAATTTCCTCCTACACATACAAAGTGTGTTTTGTATGACAAGTTTTGCTGTTTATAATTAACAGTATCTCATTCAAGAAGCAGAATTGATACTTGTTCGAGGTTCACAAACAAAAACATTTTGAAATTGACATAGACTCAACTATATTATATACTTGAGTCTTAAGTTAGTAGTTGTTTACTAGGAATTAATAGTATGGCTAGCCAGAAAGTTCTGTGTTGTTGTTGTTGGTTGTGGGGCTTGAACTCTTGGCCTGGGTGCTATCCCTCAACTTTTCAGGTCAAGGTGAGCGCTCTACCAATTGAGCCACAGCACCACTTTTGGTTTTCTGGTGGCTAATCGGAAATAAGAGTCTCATGGATGTTCCTCCCTGGGCTGGCTTTGAGACCTCGATTCCCAGATCTCAGCCTCCTGAGTAACTAGGATTATAGACGTGAGCCATCAATGCCTGGCAAGAAAGTTTTTTATTTCAGAGATATATAACATATGACACTTTTTCTGTTTTACTTCATTACTCATAATTGTCCTTGGCACTAACTGATGTTTTTGTTTTGTAGTCTCTTGTTTTCAGTAGCCACTGCAAAGCAGTGAGTGGCTACTCAGACCAGCTCATCCATCAGCGGAGATCGGCTACCTCCTCGCTTCGTTGCTGTCTGCCCACTGAGCTGCCATCATTTTTGTGTGTGGCCAGTCCACGTGTAAGTGCCACAGAGAAAGATGGAATAAGCAGTGTTGGAAAAAATGATATGCAAGGGTTCCATTTCCTAAGCAGCATTGTTTCAAGCTCTTTGGGCCTTGAGAAGCCTAGAAAAAAGCCTATAAATAGTTGTTTTTTTTTTTAAAGTGCTGGGCACTGGTGACTCACGCCTGTAATCCTAGCTACTCAGGAGGCTGAGATCTGAGGATCACTGTTCTAAGCCAGCCCAGGCAGGAAAGTCCATGAGACTCTTATCTCCAATAAACCATTAGAAAACTGGAAGTGGCGCTGTGGCTCTAGCGGTAGAGCACTCGCCTTGAGCTGAAGAGCGCAGAGGCAACGCCCAAGCCCTAGAATTCAAGCCCCACGACTGACCAAAAAAAAAGCTGGGTGCCAGTGACTCATGCCTATAATCCTAGCTACTCAGGAGGCTGAAATCTGAGGATCACAATTTGAAGTCAGCCCTGGCAGGGAAGTCCATAAGATTTTTTTTCTCCAGTTAGCTACCAGAAAACTGGAAGTCTTGCCATGGGTTGAAGTGGTATAGTATTAGCCTTGAGTTAAATAAAAAAGAAGAGCTCAGGTTCTTCTCCCAGGCTCTGAGTTCAAGTCTCTCACAGCTGATCCTTCCCCTCCACCCTCACCCCCCAAAAAAAGAAGCATTTTCATGGTCAGTTTTTTCAAGATTGTACTTTCTCATCTTAAGTTGAGTAGATTTGAGAACATCGTCACTAGCTGCTTTGCATTTAGTCAGAGGTTTTGAAGTACTACAATGGGAGCAAGCCATGTCTCAGATTATCATCCAACAGCAGGGTCAAGGGAAAGAAAGCCATTTGTCACCTGCAGTGCCATCCTGCAGTCATGCTGTCATTTACAGAGTAGGGGTATCTTTTGTTTTTTGTTGGTTGTGGGACTTGACCTCTGGGCCTGGACATTGTCCCTGTGCTCTTTAGCTCAAGGCAAGTGCTCTACCACTTTAGCCACAGCTTCACTTCTGGTTTTCTGGTGGTTAATTGGAGATAAGAGTCTCACAGACTTTCCTCCCCAGGCTGGCTTTGAACTGCAATTCTCAGATCTCAGCCTCCTGAGCAGCTAGGATTACAGGCATGAACCACTGGTGCCCAGCTCAGAGGTATCTTTTGTGATTTAAACTTTGAGCCCCTATTTAATTCCTTGTTAATACCTTTGCTATCAAAATACCACCCCATGGTTGCTGACAGGTATTGCTGCAGAGGTTTCCATTGACTCAGTGACTTGTTTCCTTTGACTACATCTTCCTGTCCTTGTTGATCATAGAAAACAAAAGTTTTCTTTCATCCATGAAGAATTATATGATAGAGAGGCAGAAAAGGGATGTAGCCAGAGCCAGTGGTTAGAGAACAGAACTGCTTGCTGTCCTTTTGTGCCAAGAAGCAATGCTGTGTTTATCCAAGAAGCTTAGGAGGCTGATATATTTTTTACTTCTGTTTTTATCGTTTCTCCACGCATCCTACCACTACTATTCCCATAGTTCTGTCCAAAGAAAGAAGCTGTTTTTTAGTCTTCATTGGAAATCCTTTTTCTGCCATTAACTTTTATCAGCTTGCTTACTTTATCACAAAACATAATCCATCAGAGGATCTAAAGAGAGTTAAGGAATGGGAGTGCAGTATTGAGTCCCACTGACTTTGCTTACATAGATTTTTCTTCCTGCTGGTCTTCCTGCTGGCCTGTGTGAATGTGGTTTATATTTGCTAGATCTGGAAAATACTTGGCTTTTGTATTTATCACACTCTTCCAAAACCTTCTTTTAGAACTGAAATTGATGCAGGGAAATACACCTTTTGTAGGATGCATCTAAATTCAAGTGCTTCTGTAGGTGCAAGCTTGGTTTGTATTGTTACTCTTAATCAGATCGCTATATCTAGAGGTCTAATAGAGGGAGTGTAGATTTCTGAGAGAATGACTTCTCATCTTCTTGTGTTTTACAGAGCCAATAAAAGCTGGCCGTCTTGCATTTATGCACATTAATTGTTCAGTACCACTCAAAACCTCCACAGTATCTATTCCAACTACTGTCCTCAAGAACAACCTTGAACATGGTGTTGTAGTGTACATGTGTAATTCCAACACTTAGAAACTGAGGAAGCACCCTTAGTTCAAGAGTGTTCTAGATTTCATATCAAGATCCCCTAAAAACAAACAAAAACCTCCATCCTGCTGACACAGTCACACAGGCATGACCCTGGGTGTACTTTAGTATTATTTTCAGAGTCTAAACCACCAGGGTTACTGTTTCCCTAAAGAACCATAAATGTACCTTTCCAAAAAGTATAGTTGCTATAAGTATGGTAAGCAGGGAGCAGGATGAAGGCTTTATCCACTTGGCTGAAAAGCTGTGTCCCAGCACCCTCCTTTCCTACTCAGCCCCCTCTTAATAGGTTTTTCTAGAATTATATGCCTTGCTTATTCTGAACCTGAAAACGAGAGTAATCACAGCATAATCATTAGGACAGCAAAAATTTAGCCAGGCCCTGGTGGCTCCTCATTCCTGTAATCCTAACTACTCAGGAGGCTGAGATCTAAGGACTGTGGTCTGAAACCAGCCCAGGCAGTAAAGTCTGTTGTAATCTCTCCAGTTATCCACCAAAAGTGGAACGTGGCTCAAGTGGTTGAATGCTGGCCTTGAGCACAAAGGCTTAGGGCAGTGCCCAGGCCCAGAGTTCAAGCCCCAGGACCAGCACAAGGGTGGGAAAAGAATTTTAAACATGGCTGAATGTTTTTCACAAGCGCACACAGCTCTCACCTTGCAGGTCAGTTCTGGGCTATGTATATAAGGCAGCACTTCATGAAATGCCTAATTATCTTCAAACTTTTGACCCATCTGGTGAGAAAAAAAAAACTGATTTCCTTTAAACTTCAACTCTGGCCTAGACTTAAGTTGGGGCTTTTGGTGTGTTTTGTGTTCTTCCCCGCCACCCCCCACCCCCACGACTAGGATTTGAACTCAGGCTTCACTCTTGGTTGGCAGGTGCTTTACTGCTGGAGCCACACCTTCAGCCTCATTAAGAGAAATTAATTTTCCTAGTACACGCTATAAAAATCTCAGGGTTAACCCAGAAATAACTGTACCCCTTAGGAAGGAATTACACGAACTGTTTTGTTAATAGCTAAGGAGATCATTCTACAGGATTACTAAAGTAAGGCCCCACGAATTATCTTACCAGGGAGAAAAAAAGCTTCATGCTGTCATGCTTCCCAGAGTTAGAGCGTCCTTCCTCAGGAAGGACGCGCTGAATGCCTGTAGAAGCAACCCCGTTTACTGTCATCTAGGAGGTTAATGAAGCAAGAAGCAGGTTAGTTCATGAGGGACACGAGGGAGAATGCATTTCCACTTGTGAACAGAGATGAATGGTAGGTCGTGCTTCATCACCCTGTTTCTGAGCCAACCTTAGCAGACTAGGTGAAGTGGATTTTTTGTCCTCTTTTGGACCAGGGCACTGCTTAGGTGACATTTTGTGATTCTGCGTATATCTTGACCCAGGGCTCCTCACCAATAAAATTTCTCAAAACCTTTTGTTGTTAATGTCACTGTCACTCTTGCTTAACATTCACCCTAGCACTTGGACGATTATCGGCCAGACAAAAATTAGCAGCTTGGTAGAAGCTTGTAGCCGAAAGAAGTTGTTTTGTTTTTAAACTGTAAGAGTGCCTAGCAATGAGTTGTAGGCAGGAACACATTTTTCCTGTGTCACAATCCTCCCAATCTTCTTCATGCTTAATTTTGATCTTCTCACTTTCATCCTGACACTTTAGGCCCAGAGTCTTTATGTTCTAATCTAAACTCTGCCTTTCTGTCAATAAGGGGTGGGTGGAACATGTTTAAAATTGGTGTTAATATCAGTCTTACATTAGAAAATTGTGTGTCCTGGTGTGGTAGTAAACAGGAAGATCATGTGTCCTAGACTAGCTTTGACTATTCATACAAGAGTATGTGTGCTTTCTGAAAATACATAGAGCAAGCTGGGCACTGGTGGCTCACACCTGTAATCTTAGCTGCTCAGGAGACTGAGATCTGAGTATTGAGGTTCAAAGCCAGCCCAGGCAGGAAAGTCTGAGACTCTTATCTCTAGTTAACTACCAGAAAACCGGAAGTGGCACTGTGGCTCAAGTGGTAGAGCGCTAGCCTAGAGAGCTGAATTGGTGAGGGACAGCGCCCAGGCCCAGAATTCGAGCCCCACAACTGACCAAAAAAAAAAAAAAGTACATAGAGCATACTTTCAACCTTTTTTTTTTTCCTAGAAATATAGCAGTTATAGACTATGAGAGTATGGGAGTCACATCCTACATTGAAGATGTCTGCTCTGGGCTGTGATCTGCTGGGCTACTGCCACCTGCTTTAAATTTCAGTCTTTATTCGCATATACTCAAGTGTCAGTGGGGAAAAGTAAATAAATTGGAAGCAGAAAAACCAAACTCCTGGAGAAAATAAAAGTGATATGGGCGTCTAGTACTGTCTGGATAAACTGGTTTTTGTGGTTTGCATGGATTGGTTGTGAGGCAGCCATTCACCATGGCACATTGTAATTTTGAATCTGGACTGTAGAGGGCACTGTTCCCTAGCAAACTCAGTTCACCTTTATCCACAAACCAGAGTAGTTTATTTCCTGGTTATTGGTAAATTAGGTTCTTCCTCTAGTTTTGGTTCTCTCTTTTCCTAGGAGAGGTACCTTGTATAGAGCTAGCTAGTTGTTTATGGACTGGGAATGTGGCTTAGTGGAATAGTGCTTGCCTAGCATGCATGAAGCCCTGGGTTTGATTCTTTAGTACCACATAAACAGAAGGGAAAAAATAAAAAAAGTTGTTTCTATACCCCAGTGCAGTATTTCTCAAGGCGTGGCTTGATATGTAGGGATGCTCATTCAGAATCAGGATCTATTGACCTCTCACTCAGATCTATATTAAAATTTGTACTTTTCTACTTTTTTAAAAAAGAACTTAAGACCTTCTGCTAGTGTGGCTTGTGTAGTGCTCTAGCATTTGGGCTAGACCTTTAATGTGCCTTTTTGCTGGTAATTGGAGATAAGAGTCTAAAGACCTTGCTGCCTGGGCTGACTTCAAACTGTGATCTTCTAGATCTCAGCCTCCTAAGTAGCTAGGATTCCAGGCATCAGCCACCAGCATCTGGCTGTTTTTTCTTTTGATTAAAGAATATTTTTCCAGACTGCATAAATTTAGACCTCACACACTCAGATCCCAGATTATAATGTAAAGTATTAGTTGTTTTTTTGTTTTTTGTTTTCTGTTTTTTGTGTTTTTTGGTCGGTTGTGGGGCTTGAGCTCTGGGCTTGGGTGCTGTCCCTGAGTTCTTCAGCACAAGGCAAGTGCTCTATCACTTGAGCTACAGCGCCACTTCTGGTGTTCCAGTGGTTTATTGGAGATAACATTCTCATGGCTTTTCCTGCCCAGGCTGGCTTTGAACTTCGATCCTCAGATCTCAGCCTCCTGAGTAGTCAGGATTACAGGCATGAGCAACCAGTGCCTGGCCAGTATTGGATATTTTATAGGATAATTTGATGATATATACCAAGCATTTGAGAGCTGGGTGCCCCCCCCTTTTTTTAAATTAGAACTGACCCAGGGTAGCTGTCTTAATGTGTCTGGCTTAAAATGTGCACTTTTAAGCTGTAGCCCCTCAGGTTCTTATGCATAACAGAACTCTGAACTATTTTCCCTAAAGATTAGTTGACATGAAAACAGTTAATTGTTAATAACAACACAGAGATTTTCCCAACTGCCCACATTTTGTGACTGACTGGGTACAGAAAATGTTTCAAATTTTGATACCTCCCCTACCTTTGTCCTTACCCAGTCAGTTTCTCTTAATCTCTTCATCTAGTTCTACCTGAGCAACTTACTGCTTAAAACTGATTTTTAGTATTTGTGTCCTTGTGGGCTTGACAGATCATCACAACTTTATACAGGTTAACAAAATGTAGCCTGTCATCTTCCATAGGCTCCTTATCAGATGATTTCATAGACAGCTATGTGCACATGTGACATTTAGGCTGGGAATAGATCAGACAGCTTAGGCTTCTAAATCAGGTCGGAGCCGCCCCTGCTCCATTGGAGAGTAGCGTCTTAGTATATCCACCTTGTGATGAGGTTAAGAATTTTGCACAGCCAGAGAATGGATCTTCTACTTGCTGGTAATTGTTTTCCTCTTAGCCCTTCCCCAAGCTTACAGCCTGAAAGAAAATTTCCCTTATCTTTCATTAGATTTGTCAGTCAGAAGGATAAACTCAGGAGCTTTGACACAGAAGCATTAAAGCTAGCTTCTGATGTGTCAGGCCAATACTCTTCAGTTTTTAATTATGACTCATTAGTTCCAGCTCCCTTGCTGACATGATATGGGTATTAGCACTTTGCCAAGAACAGCATCTAACAATGAATGGAAGTGGTAAAGTGACTGGAGTTGGGAGGGGGTGAGGGGAGTGTGTGTATTTACTTATTTATTCTCTTGGTTTATCTGCACACTGAATTTTGCTTTGCATATTTAATTTGTAGGGTCATGTTAGTAGAGCTTAGCCTGTAACTGGAGAAGCTCACTGGGGTAATTAGGGTCAGCTTAATTTGTTACAACAGAGAATTTAAAACTATTAGCCTAAAAGGGAAGAAAAAGTAATAGAGATGAAGTTGATCAAAGCACATTCTATGCACATATCACGTGAAACTCCTTTCTAAAATTAATACATGCTAATTAATAGCTCAGTGGTCAACTGACCTCAAAGTTTACGTTAACTTAGTGAGTGAAAAATGCAAAACATCATCTTATGTGGATCTGCCCTTGCAGGTCACCGCAGTGCCATTGGATTCTTACTGCAATGACCGAAGTGCAGAATATGAGAGGCGAGTTCTGAAGGAAGGCGGGAGTCTGGCAGCCAAGCAGTGTTTGTTGAATGGGGCTCCTGAGCTGGCTGCAGACTGTCTGAATCGAAGATCTCAGTTCTTCCCAGAGCCTGCTGGGGGGCTGTGGAGCATCCGGCCCCAGAACGGCTGGTCCTTCATCAGGATTCCAGGTGAGTTTTCCCTTTCTTGGGCTATGTTTCCAGCTCTGGCAAGAGGAAAGCACATGAGATTACTCCATGTGGTGATTGTCCATATTTAGAATTTAGAGTTCTTAAGGTTTCTGTTTCCTTTTTTTTGCCCTTTGTAATTTATATGTGGAAATGCTAATAATTGTGACTTGAGTGGGGAAAATTTTTTTTCAGATTTGTGCTTAAATACCCTCCTTTGAAAGAAATTTACAAAAAGGAGAGCTCTTGCAACATTCCATTTCTAGAATTGCAGAAATAAAGTAAAATGACAAAAAAAAAAGCTTCAGTTCTAATGAGTACAGTTGTGCTGTTGCCAGCAGGATGAATGAGAATGTCGTCACTCCCAGAAAGCCAAGTTTAAGTAGCATAAACAGTGTCCTGCACGGAGCACCAGAGATCTAATCATAACAAGAGGAAAAACAGTATGTTTTGTGCCAAAATGCTAGCGGATTCCCAGACCCCCTGGGGTCAAGGTCAAGGGTTGAAAGGAAAGTAGGTTTTCATCTTTGCTGTAGTGAGACTACTTTTAAGGAAGTTGAACACAAGGTTCAGTAGACTCATATTCTTTACTAACACCTGCTGCATACTAGAGCCAAAACTGCTACTTTTGGGTTGTCCAAATCTACTGATACCTAGCTTCTGTTTGTTTTATTGATACCTAATGGACATATTTATAAAAGATAACTGAGCTCCAGTTCTGAATGCCTGGTTTTTCCATTTAAGACTGAGACCGTCAGGGGTCAAGATGCTTTTGTGTTAGCTGGCTTTGGGATTGCTTTGACTGAAAAAATATTTTGGGGGGTATGTGAAAGCAGTATTGTATATGCCCTCAGAACAGACTTAGAATACAGACAGGAAAGCACTGGATGAAGGTAAATGGTTTGAAAATCAAGAGAGAAAGCCCAAATGTAAACCAGGCTCGAATGGAAACCAAAGCATCCTAGGCAGGAGCTAAGTACAGGTATAGAGAAAAGCAAAATAGCACTTTATTTCTTATTCCTTCATTCTAGCTTAGTGTCTCAGTACAGGAGTAAAAGGCTTATTGCTTGCGCTGTGGGAATCTCATGTGGCTTTTCCTGTTCTTTGAAAGAAAAATGGACCTTGTTTAAATAGCAGGAAGTGTCTGAGTTCTTTTCGCATCGATAAAAAGCACTAGCCCCACTGGCTGTTTACTGTGAGAACCAACCAGCTCCTCACTGACCCCATTGTGCTCTGTGGACAGACTTGCTGGGGGCGGGGGTGGGGGGGTGGAAGTGTGTCAGTGGAACCTATATTTTATCTGTGCTTTTGCATTTTTTGCTCCCCTGGGAAGTGCTGGTTCTGTTGCATTCCTTGAGCAACTAACCAAAATCTCACTAGTTTTGCCCTTTGATTGCCGCTCTAGGCTTCACCTGGAGAATGTATAACTCTTTCAGAAGGTCTTTCATTGGAAAAGGGAGTTGCTTAATCTGTTACCATCGTTGTACAGCTGTGGATTATAACGTTTTTGTTTTGTCACTGAAGAAGATCTTATGTATGGATGGCATGAAACTGATTTAAATAATGCAGCACTGAAGGAAAGACGATTGGTCTTTTCAGTCAGTATCTTTTCTGCTTCTATTTTAGAGAAGGGGTGGGGCCTAGGTTTGATGTGGCAGAATCAGTCTGATTGCTAAGGAATTCTGCTCCTCCAGCTCTGTCCCCTGCTTAGCAACATGTAGTGCTCTTCACTCGCACAGCTTTGGTAGCTCTTATTGGGTGACGTAGCCAGGTGCTGCCAGTAGCTGAGATTTGAGGATTGCATTTCTAACTCTGGCAGAAAAGTCCTGAGACTCTTATTATCAGTTAACCAGCAGAAAAGCTGGATTGGAAGTGTGGCTCAAGTGGTAGAGCACCAACCATGAGTGATAAAGCCAAGCTAGAGCTAAAAGGCCCCAGTACACTTGTCCTTATACCTACACACACAAACACAGAAATAAACATTTTTTTCTTACTGACAAATACTAAATGCTGATTATCTCTGTCACCAGAAAAATCAATAATATTGTTGATTTAGTGTTTTTGAGCTTTTTCTGCAATTTTTTCTCAGTTCTTTTCCTTCTAAGCATTCCAAAGAGGTCTAGTGAGCAGGGAGGTAGCTCATGGGTAAAGGACTTACCTAGCATGCACCAGCCCCTGAGTTCAGTCCCCAGTACCACAAATACAGAAACTGTCAGAGGTCCATCTCATCCACATCCACTCCCCTTACCTACATAGTAACCAGCTGGCTGCAACACCATCTCACTTCCTCTGGGCATATCAAAATTTATCTCAGCATGTGTGCATCTTTACCACTAAGGTTTTCTAATCCTAGTATCAGGTTCTTCCTTCTGACAAAAATAAAACAGAAGAGGGCCTAATAGCCTCACAGGCTGGTGAACAAGCTTTATTAAGGCCTGGGCTTTGGGAGATAGAGTAGTCTCCTTTTCCAGTTTGGAAAAAATGAAAATGGCTTATAATTTCCTCAAAAAATAAAGGACAAACACTTCATTTTGTAGTAAATTTTTAATCAGAGTACAAAGGAAAAGACTGATATCTTTGATTGTTATAATTAAGAATTTCCTTTATCAAAAAACATAGTTTTAGTAGTGAGAAAAGGATATGGCCCAGAAGGGGAGAAGATATTCACAGTATTATAAATTTATAACAGTTCTTGGGTTGTATATTTATGGTTGATCTTTTTGGTCAGTCATGGGGCCTGAACTCTGGGCCTAGGTTCTGTCCCTCAGCTCTTCAGCTCAAGGCTGGCGTTTTACCACTTGCGCCACAGCGCCACTTCTGGCTTTTTCTGCTTATGTGGTGCTGAGGAATCAAACCCAGGGCCTCATGCATGCAAAGCACTCTACCACTGAGCCACCTTCCCAGCCCCGTATTTATGTTTTATATATATGTATATATTATATGTATAATATATGCATGTATGTTTTTATATTCTACATAGCAAAGCTTTAAAAAATGGAGGTTAGAAAGTTGGACACTGATGGCTCATGCCTGTAATCCTAGCTCCTCAGGAGGCTGAGATCTGAGGATCATGGTTCAAAGCCAGCCCAGGCAGGAAAGGCCATGAGACTCTTATCTCCAATTAACTACCTGAAAACTGGAAGTGCTACTGTGGCTCAAGTGATAGAGTGCTAGCCTTGAGCAGAAGAGCTCAGGGACAGCACCCAGGCCCCAAGTTCAAGCCCAGCGACCAACAAAAATAAAATAAGAGTAGAACTATTTTATCTGTTAAAGCTTCTCAAAATCCAGACACCATACAGATTTGTATTGCTTCAGTATCTGTGTTGAGGGAATATAGTTGAATGGATTGTATACACTACAGAAATCTGAAGCTCATTCTTACTCAGTGATTGCAAATAAGTGTAATTTTTTTCACCATCTTGCACCTTTAATGAGAACAGGAAGAAACAGGGTCTAAAGTTCTGTAGAGAATGTTAACAAGCTATTAATATAATCAAGAGGGCTGGGAATGTGGCTCAGTGGTAGAGTGCTTGCCTAGCATGCATTAACCCCTGGATTTGATTCCTCAGTACCACATAAACAGAAAAATTCGGAAGTGGCACTGTGGCTCGAGTGGTAGAATGCTAGCCTTGAGCAAAAGCAGCTTAGGGATAATGCCCAGGCTCTGAGTTCAAGTGCCAGGACTGGCAAATAATAAAGAATCAAGAGACTCAGGCCCAGTGGTAAAGTGCTTGCCTAGGCTTCACAAGGCCCTAAAGTCAATCCCCAACATGAGGTAGGGGAGGGTTCCTGTAATCCAACCAAAGCAACAGAAGTAATTGTGATATGTGGGAAATTGCAAGTTGTTATGAAAGCATTGCTGCCTGATCAGACTTGGAATTTATACGGGCCTTTGTCTGGTGCCAGGGAAAGGGCTTAGCCATCACTTCTGTCCCAGCTGCAGTCATTTGATTGTGTTGGTAAGGAGACAACAAAAAGAAGAGCATTTCAGTAATCTAAACAGGACCAAACAAAGATGTTGAACAAAGGTGTGTGCCACAGAGATGGGGGGGGGAGAGACTGGCAGTGTTCTGAAGGTGGGAAAGGGGAGGCTGGAGCACAGGGGAGTAAACATCGAGGACCTGTGTCTTTGTAGCAAAAACAGAGCAGCTAGTGATTTGTTATGTTGCCGTCAGCACATCCGTTCTTTTTCAGTGTAGACAATAATTGTGCACATGGCAAATAGTGGTGAGAATGACGGTTGAGAACCCTTGGAATGCTGTCAATAGACAGCCTTTGCAATTCTGAGGAGCAGTCATGGGTTCAGACCCAGAAATGAAGGCGAGGCACTGTTATTCTTGACAGTTACCTCTTTAACTTTTAGTAATTTGTTGTCAGTGTAAGATCCCTATATCCTTTCTTCATTTTTGTATCCCCCAGCCACTTCCTTATGTACTCTTCCCCTCTTAATGGCAGCAATTGTTAAGGGAATGTTTATGGACCAGTCTGCAAACAGGAAACTCTCCTTCCTGAAATATGATGGGAGTTGAATGATACTGAATGGATAAGATGAAAACTTGTGAGTGACTTGTTCTTTAAAGATCTCTGGTTGAAATGTATTTCTTGTGGGAAGAGGAAGAAGAAAGCACTACTTAGTAAGAGAGCAATTTCATTTCAAAGTCACTTTTTCTGAGGCATTTGCCTTACTGGGTTTGATCCCCAGCACTACCAGAAAAATGGGGAGGTATGTTTATTTGCCTTTCTTGCTGTTTATGTATTATCTCCAAGGGAAGGCAGGAACAGTCCTTGTTTCTATACATTCTCATGCTTTTAAGATGCAAACAACCACAGAACTAACAGAAATAGATACCCAGAGATAGATGAACAAAAGAAAAACAGATTTTGGGAATTGCTTAGAGCAACACCATCATCACTCATAGTTATACTAGTGTAACTGGTATCCCCTGGGTTAGAAGAAGGTGGAACAGGCAAGTTTTCAAAGACAAGATTGGACACTACAGTTGGAAGGGAATTTCCACATCCCTCTGTGAGGGATGTCTTCCCAGAACACTCACTGTTGAGCTTTAACAAGGCTTTACATTCTTCCTTTGGAGTACTTTCCTATTCTCATGATGACAAGAATCTGAGTTGTAGTAATTTGGGCTGCATACAACTTTGCAGTAAGTGATTTTATTGCTTCAATTAAATAGTTTCCCTTCCTACCCCCACCCTGCTTTTCTTCTCCCCAGGCAAGGAGAGCCTCATCACTGACAGTGGAAAGCTGTATGCCCTCGATGTCCTGCTGACTCGGCTCAAGTCTCAAGGACATAGGGTCCTTATCTACTCCCAGATGACCAGGATGATAGACCTACTGGAGGTAGGAGAAAGAACTTTGGGGACATAGGCCTAGGGTTTACTTGAAGGAATCACATGCTCATAGCTAAGTCAGTCTTAATTTCTGGGAACCTGAAATTGTCTTGCTTGAGATTTCAGTCTAGAAGGATCTGAAACAGCTCCTGGTGGCCAAACCACATTCTGTCGTGCAGAGGACTTCTTCCCTCTTCCCAGTAGCGAATGGAATAGAATGTCCTTCTTATTCTAGGGAAGACTTTCCCCAGTTTTTTTGTTTTGTTTTGTTTTTGCTTTTGTTTTGTTGGTTGTGGGGCCTGAACTCTGGGCCTGGACGCTGTCCCTCAGCTCTTCAGTTCAAGGCTAGCTTTCTACCACTTGAGCCACAGCGCCAGTTCCAGCTTTTTTTTTTTCTTATGTGGTGCTGAGGAATTGAACCCAGAGCCTCATGCCTGTAAGGCAAGCGCTCTACCACTGAGCCACCTTCCCAGCCCCATATTCCCCAGATTACAGCATAGAAATCTTGAAAAGTCCTCTGAAATTCTGCATAGAAAACAGTATTAGGGAATCATTTTCCATGCAAAAACCCAGTGAACAGCTATTCATCTAGTGTTAACAAAGTGCTTCTCAACTTGATTACGCAGTGCAGTCATGTAGGTAGTTTAAAAAAATACGAATGCCTGGTCTCATCCCCAAAGATTTTGGTAAGAGTGTACAGTCTGAGGTTTGAACTTAGAGCCTTATCACTGAGCCACACCTCCAGCCTCCCTTGTTTTGGGCAGTACTAGAGTTTGAACTCATCCTCTACCACTTGAAAGTCTACCCCTCAATCCCTGCTTTCTGCTGATTGTTTTGGAGATAGAGCCTAACAAACATTTCTGTCTGGGTTGGCCTCAAATCTCTTACTCAGCTTTTTTGCTTATGGATAGTGCTCAAACCCTTGAGTCATGCCTCCTTTTCCAGCATTTTGCTTGTCAGTTGAAGATAAGATCCATGTAGATTTGTCTACCCAACCAAGATTTTCAGATAGGATAAGAGACATGAGTAACTAAGATTACAGTCATGAGCTACCAGTGCCTGACTCAATCTTTATGTTGTTTTTTTGGTTTTTGCTTTTTGCTTTTGTCAGTCATGGGACTTGAACTCTGCCTAGTCGCTGTCACTGAGCTCTTCAGCTGACGGCAGACGCTCCACCGCTTGAGCCACAGAGCCACTTCCAGTTTTCTGGTGGTTAATTGAAGTCTCAGGGTCTTTCCTGCCTAGGTTGGCTTTGAACCGCAATCCTCAGATCTCAGCCTCCTGACTAGCTAGTATTACTGGTGGGAGCCACCGGTGCCCAGCAGTCCTTATGTTTTTTAATATGTAAGCCAATATATTGTAGCCATTCTGCTCTAAGCAATAATAATAAATACAATTTGCACCATGATTATTTCTATTAAAAGCAAACAACAGGGGCTGGGAAGGTGGCTCAGTGGTAGAGCGCTTGC
>NW_012267227.1:17250011-17268439 GCF_000151885.1 Dipodomys ordii
TGTGGTGCTGAGGAATCGAACCCAGGGCCTCATGCATGCAAGGCAAGCACTCTACCACTGAGCCACCTTCCCAGTCCTGAGTGAGGTCTTTTTTAAGTAACGTGTACTTGCCTTGTGCTGAGGTCAGGGAAAGAAATGGTACAATAGTGGTCATCAATACTAAGAACTGCAGGAAGAGCAGTAGTTGTGAGTTTGGTAGTGTAGGTATTATTCTTTCTTTTCCAGTGCTGTGTCAGAATACTTACAATACAGTTCTCACTGAGTAATATTAAATAGAAGCTCCAAGGGAACATGGGCGAGCAGCCCAAAAACATATGAGCTCTGCAGATGGTAGTGAATATAAATAGTTTAACTTCTATACAACCCTACGTTTTAGGGATTCGACTTAGAGAGTAGAATTTGTAAACTAGGCAGCTTGTGGATACATCTCACTGTGGGGGAATGATAAATTAGGGAAGCACAAATCACAACCTGAATTTCACAACTGCTGGCATTCCTTATCCATATGTGTAACATGCATCTAGGAGTCTGAAACCAGAGTGGGTTGCAGCCATATGTTTCCCAGATAAAATGAAGTTGTCTAGTTCCTTTAATAATATTCTTAATGTTATAGTTCCTTATGAACTTTAATTTTTTTTTATTTTACTTTATTTTTTTGGTCGTGGGGTTTGAACTCAGGGCCTGGGTGCTGTCCCTCACCTCTTCAGCTCAAGGCTAGTGTTCTACTGTTTGAGCCACAGCGCCACTTCTAGTTTCCTGGTGGTTTATTGGAGATAAGGATCTCATGGAACTTCCTGCCCAGGCTGGCTTTGAACCAAGATTCTCAGATCTCAGCCTCCTAAGTAGCTAGGATTTATAGACGTGAGCCACCAACACCCAGCTGAAATTTAATTCTTTTTCATTCACTTGTATGACTGTTACTTAAGTGGGTCACATTCTATATTATTTCAAGAGGCTAGTTCTCAGTTTTTTGTTTTTCTGTTTTTGTCGGTCGTGGGGCTTGAACTCAGGGCCTGGGCAATGTCCCTGAGCTTTTTGCTCAGGTCTAGCACTGTGCCACTTAGAGCCACAGCTCTACCTCCAATCCTCAGATTTTACTTTGTGGGCATAGAATTTCAGTGCAAATCAATATTTACTGCTATGTCTAATCATCTATTGAAATGCATGTATAATAAATCTTAAGATAATGCATGGTTAGGTCTGTATTTCCTTTATTTATTTAGCCAGTCTTTTTTCTTTTGTTTTCTTTCTTTTTTTTTTTTTGGCCAGGCTTGAACTCTGGATCTAGGCACTGTCATTGAGCTTCTTTTGCTCAAGGCTAATACTCTATCACTTGAGCCACAGAACCACTTCTTGCTTTTTCTGTGTCTATTGTACTGAAGAATTAAACTGAGGGCTTCGTGCATGTGAGGCAAACACTCTACCCTCTAAGTCACATTCCCAGCCCTCTATTTCCTTATCTTTCGAGAGTATTTTCAGTCATTTTCCCAGTGAACACACAGTGCACACATTCATGAAAGCCATGTTTCAGCATTAAAACATGACCTAGTGCATGAATCATAAAGATGATCATGTTCAACTCAAAAAACTGTTGTTTTGATGTTGTTAGTTTTCAGATTTTCTTGGTTTTGTTTTTTCAGAATTCACCTTTTTCTATTGATACTGTATACCCTGTACAAAAAGCGGGGGAAAGCTTCCACTAGAGCAGAACTTAGAAATTCACACCAGGCATTGATTGAGCTGTGTGGTATAGCTGGGGAGCATGTTATGATTTCTTGTGTATCTAAAAGCCTTTTTTTCTTGTTGTTAAAGTCCTGTGCCTTAGTCTTGGCTTTGTGTTTGTCTTTGTATTTCTGGAACTCAGAGGAACAGGAAGATAATAAAGATCCACATGTTTCCATGTGACCAGATTTCCTTTCTGTAAGAAACACCAGTCTGACCAGACACTGATGGTTCACATCTGTAATCCTAGCTACTTACCAAGCTGAGATGTGAGGATTACAGTTCAAAGCCAGTCCAGGCAGGAAAGTTCATGAGACTTATCTCCAGTAAACTATTCAGAAAAAGCAGGAAGTGGAGCTTTGGCTCAAGTGGTAGAATGCTAGCAACTTTTCTCCTATGTAAAATATTTGACTTATATTACTTGTGTAAATATCAGGTCTTCTTCTAAGTAGAATTCTGTATTGAAGAATGTTTGCATTTTTTCACATGGCATCTATATAGTATTTGTGGAAGTGAGATTTAAAAAAGGACACTGTTTAATAATCAGCACCAGGATTTTTAGTTAGCCACAGCAGAGGTAAAGGAGATGGTAAATCATAAATGTTATCTGGAGCTTTATTTTAAATTTACTGGGTCACTTATAGTGTCTTGGCTGTTGGGGGTACTGTGGAAATAGCAGTGTTTAACTAAATGTCATATTGAACTCTTCCTAAAGCACTATTTCTTTTGAAGTTGAAGGGTCCCTTTCTATATTCTAGTAGTTGCAGAAAGCTTTTAATTTATTACAGATGGTCTACATTACCTCTGGGCTTCCTGTTTTTTGAAGTTCATTCCTGTTGGTTGCGACAAAGTTTGTACTTTAAGGCAATAAGCTACTTGATAGTTTCTATGCAGTACAAAAGTACTTGGGAAAGGTCAGCCAGTTGATGCTGTATTTGGTGTGGTGTTAAGTACTGAAGCCCAGGAAAATCATCACATGAATATATGAAAATAGTACAAAATAGAGTTAAATCCAGATAATCCATAGCTACTCAGAACATTTGAGACAATGAGTTGTGTAATTTGCCCAGTGAGCCATCCAAATATGGCACCTCACTGGGATAGGATTCCTCCTAAACAGACATTCTATCTATGAGCTGCCTTCTCTGAACTCCAGGTTACCTTTGGAGCTGTGATTGTAAACAGATTGGGAAATCGCCCCATGAAATGAAAAAGCAAATTTGAGTCACTGTTAACGAGAATGTTCATGCACTCTTAAGAATAATAAAGTGGAGGTGTTGCTCAAAGTGGTAGAGTCGAGCCTTGAGCAAAAAAAGCCAAGCAAGAGTGTAAGGCCAAGTTCAAGCCCCAGTAACACTAAAGAGAACATTAGAAGAGCCAGGCCAGGTGGTGATGGCTCACATCTGTAATTCTAGCTACTCAGGAGGCTAAGACCTGAGGATTGAGGTTCAATCTTATCTCCAGTTAACCAGCAAACAACTGGACTGGAAACAGGGCTCAAGTGGCAGAATGTCAGCCTTGAGTATAAAAATTGAGCAAGTATGAAGCTTTGAGTTCAAGCCCCAGTACTTATTCTTCAGCCACAGTTTAATGTTTTTATCCATTTTATATTGTAGAGAAGTTCTATATAAGATTTGCTTAGAAAAACATTTCCGTGAAACTGGGCACAGTGGTTCAAATAGATACTTGGGAGCCTGAGATCAGGATTGCAGTTTGCAACCATCCTGAGCAGAAAGTTCACCAGACCACTTACCTCCATCCTAACCAACAAAAAGCTGAGCACATTGTTTACCAGGTGTAAGAGCCATGTATGAGAATACTACAGTAGAAGAATGCCAGATGTGGTGGTGAACCGCTGCATGCCTCTAATCTTAGTACTCAAGAGGCTGAGGCCAGATGGCAAATTCAGAGCCAGCCAGGGCATCATTGCAAGACTGTCATACACAAAAGTAATAATAGTTAGAATATAGAAAACACAAGCAGGGGCTGGAAATGTGGCTTAGTGGTAGAGTGCTTGCCTAATGTTCATGAAGCCCTGGGTTCGATTCCTTAGTACCATATAAACAGAGAAAGCCCGAAGTGGCACAAGTGATAGAGTGCTCACCTAGAGCATAGTAGCACTCAGGGACAGAGCCCAGGCCCTGAGTTCAAGCCCCAGGACCAGCAAAAAAAAAAAAAAAAAAAAGGCACAAGCAGTTCCCAAATATAGAAATGATTAGTCTTTAGTCTTTTTCAATAAAGAAGTTATTTTAGGACCAAAGTGCAATTGTTTTATCTGTAGCATATATGTCCAAGGTTCCCACGTACCCCAAAACTCCATATACACTGGAGTTTTTGTTGTTTTGTTTTGTTGTACCTGTACTGTGCTTGAACCCATGGCTTCCCACTCTCCCTTAGCTCTTTCATGCAAGGCTGGCACTCAACTACTTGAGCCACACCTCCACTTCAGCTTTTTGCTGCTTGGGTGTTAATAAGAGTCTCTTGGGTTTGTTGGCTGGAGCTGGCTTTGAACCATGATCCTCACATCTTGAGCCTCCTGAAGAGCTAGGATAACAGGTGTGAGCTACTAATCAATTTTCAAAATATACTGTAATGAAAGTTATTTGAGTTGTTGCTCAAGTTTTCAATTGAGTATTTTCATATAGTGGTTTACTGTGTGTAACTGAAACAAGGGAAAGTGAAAGTGGACAGGGAAGGACTCCTTTAACCTTTTCATGATACTCTCTGTTGTATAGTTCGGCTTTTTGTTGTTGTTGTTGTTGTTGGTCATAGGGCTTAAACCCTGGACCTGGGCACTCCCTAAGCTCTTCAGCTCAAGGCTAGTGCTGTACTACTTGAGCCACAGTGCCACTGCTGGTTTTTTCTGTTTATGTGGTGCTGAGGAATCAAACCCAGGGCCTCATACATGCAAGGCAAGCACTCTACCACTGAGCCACCTTCCCAGCCCCTAGGTTGGCTTTTGAAACGGGGTCTCGTTATGTAGCTCAGGCTGGTCTGGAGCTGACCATGTAGCTAGTAGCCAATAACTCTGTGCCACCATCCCCTACTTAGTGATGCTTTTTATAAATAGGCAGCTGTGTTGCCCTTTTGATGTTGTTTGCTCTCTAGTGGACCTTTTGTACTATAATGATCGGCAACAAAAGAGGAAATACTAATTTACTCTTGTCTATGAAAGGAATTATGACTTAAGACTGGCACTGGAGAATAGGCTAAGGAACGCAATAGAGAGTATGTCTCCACATTCTTTTTTTGTTTTTGTTGTTTTGGCCAATCCTACGGCTTGAACTCAGGGTCTGGATACCGTCCCTGAGCCTCTCTGTGCTCACTCTTACCACTTGAGCTACAGTGCCACTTCTGTTTATGTGGTGATGAGGAATCAAACCAGAGTTTCATGCATTCCTAGGCAAGCACTCTACCCCTAAGCCACATTCCTGGCCCTTCTAACTTTTTTCTTTTAATTATCTTTAAGTATTTATACAAAGAGGTTTCAGTTCAACATGCCAACCTGTAAGTGCAATGTGTCTTGATCAGTGTCCCTATTTTTTTTTTTTCTGATACTGAGGTTTGAACTCAGGGCCTTCAGATCTGGCTTGTTTTTTTTCCCCAGCTTCCTGCTAGTATTCTCCCTTTGGTCTAGCATTTTTCTAGTTAATTGGAGATAGTCTTTCCTAGATAAGTAGAGCTAAACTATACTCTGCGTGAGCTAGCTTTGAATTGTGATGTTGATTTCAGGCTCCTGAATAGCTAAGATTATAGATGTGAACTCTTCAGCATTGTTAAAAAGCTGTAACTCCTCTTTGATGATGTCAAGAACACTAGAGAAAAATGGGTATCTTCTGTTTCACTCTTATTCTAAGGTGGTAAATTCAAGAACTTTGGACAGTAGAATTAGCTGAGGATGGAGCAGGGCACGTGTAGTACAAGTGTTACTTGCTAAAGGAAGATGATATGTTAATGACTGTAAAACATCTAGTCAGTGGCTGAAAAGCTATTTTGATTGGGGAATTTCATTTTGATGGGCAACTATCTTCATAAACCCTAAAGAAATCTGAAAGGATAAGATTAGATTCCAAGTTGAAACTGAGACTTGAACTCTAAAATGGATGAATGTGGGTAGGTGCTTGTGAGCATTAGAATACAACTATTTGCATCAGATTTATTATGTTCCTTTGTCCTGGTTGGCAGGAATACATGGTTTACAGGAAGCACACCTACATGCGACTCGATGGCTCATCCAAGATCTCTGAGAGGCGGGACATGGTTGCTGATTTTCAGACCAGGTAATGCCAATGCATGCGATTTGCAAAAAGAAAAAAAAAACACTCTTTGGTCTTCCTCTAGTGCTCAAAATGTTGAAAAGGAATACCAACATAACTTAGAATGTTAAACAATCATGATTTTTTTGTTGTTGTTGCTTGGTTGGTTTGTTGGTTGGTCGTGGGGCTTGAATTCTGGGCCTGGGCGCTGTCCCTCAGCTCTTCAGCTCAAGGGTGGCGCTCTACCACTTGGCCATAGTGCTACTTCTGGGATTTTGGTGGTTAATTGGAGATAAGAGTCTCATGGACTTTCCTGCCCACGCTGGCTTGGAACCGTGACCCTGAGATCTCAGCCTCCTGAGTAGCTAGGATTAAATGAGTGAGCGACCTGTGCCCAGCCAATTTTTCTTTTTTTAATGGAGTCTCACTGTTTAGCACAAACTGGTCTCAAACTGACAGTCCTTGTCTCTACTTCCCAGGTACTGAGATTATAGGCAAATGCATGCCATCACACTCAGCTAGTGCATTTTAAGAGGTTGTTAAGTTTGCTTATAGGGATTCAGATCTATGTCAGGGAGAATATCCCTGGTATGGTTAGTTTTGTTTTAAATACGTTTTCAGTACTGTATCAGTGCCTATTTGTTTAGTTGGTAAAAGACTTTCTGAATTTGAGTAAAAGTCCTCCTTTGTGAATAATGTCTGTCCACAAGGCCATATTATTTTTTTTTTTTTTTGTCTGTCGTGGGGCTTGAACTCTGGGGCTGGGTGCTGTCCCTCAGCTCAAGGCTAATGCTCTACCACTTGAGCTTCAGCGCCACTTCCAGTTTTCTGGTGGTTTATTGGAGATAAGAGTTTCATGGACTTTCCTGCCCAGGCTAGCTTTGAACTGTGATCCTCAGATCTCAGCCTCCTGAGTAGCTAGGATTACAGGCGTGAGCCACCAGCGCCCAGTGAACAAGGCCATATTCTTAAGTGTTAACAGTAGCTATCTCTGTGGGTGTCAGCTTACTGAGTTTTGATTGATTTTGAATCATTTTGTGTAAGTTTAAAGTTAAATACCTTCTTTTCCTTGGCTGTTAGCATTGTGGCTTGTTGTAGTTTGCAGTCTGTTCAGCTCATTGATCTCAGTCATAGTACCTCTCCACCTGCTAATGAGTCTGTGCAACTTCAAATGCCACCTGCTGAATGCTGATGGTTTACATAGCCATAATTATCCTGAGTGCTTGTTCTCATCTTCTAGGAAGTAGAGTCTGGTTACTGCTCTCTCCAGAGAGAAAACCAAGCCCTGCTGGTGATAGGGCTGCTGAGCCACACCCTTCAACTTCTTCCTTAAACCTGGAGAATTGAAGAATAAATCAGATTTAATGTCTACAAATCTAAATGGATTTGCCTTTCTGGATTTTCATTGCGTTGCTTGATAATTGCTTTTTAATTCTTGGAAAGAAATTTAAGCCCATCATCCTTTATGCCTACTAATTTTAATTTCTTTCATTGAAGTTTCATTTTGTTTTGTTTTTGAGAAGTATATTGTTTATCTTCTTCTGTGGTTCAGTCTGTCCTCCAACTTGTGATTCTCTTACCTCAGCCTCCCAAATGCTGGGATTATAGGCCTGTACCACCATACCTAGCTCATTTCAGTTTTAAAGCATAATTTAATTCACTTACAAAGTAGTTTAGCCTAAATACATCAATAGTGAACATAAAATTCTTCTCTTTGTAAATTTTTGCTCTGGTACCCTTTGAATGAAGCACAGTAAGAAGATATCCCTCATGTTTTTATAAAAAGTTTAGTGTAGGGGCTGGGAAGGTGGCTCAGTGGTAGAGTGCTTGCCTTGCATGCATGAGGCCCTGGGTTCGATTCCTCAGCACCACATAAGCAGAAAAAAGCCAGAAGTGGCGCTGTGGCTCAAGTGGTAGAGTGCTAGCCTTGAGCTGAAGAGCTGAAGGACAGCACCCAGGCCCAGAGTTCAAGCCCCATGATTGGCAAAGAAAAATTCAAAAAAAAAAAAAGTTTAGTATATATCCAGATAGGCCCAAAACCTCCTAAAAAAACCTTGATATACATCAAGGTTTGGGATGTAACTTAAGTGCTTACCTGACATGTGTGAGACCCTGGGTTCCATTCTCAGCACTGAGGGAAATAATACTGTAAACCAACATTCAGGTAGCTGTCTGGCCAGTGGTAGAGATCATTTTGAACCAGTTCTTTATTACCTTGCAGCAGCTACTAGTTTTTCATCTAGTAGAAGCTATCAACAGATTGTGAAATGTATTATTTGTTTTTTGTTTTTTGTTTTGTTGGTTGTGGGGATTGAACTCGGCTTGGGCGCTGTCCATCAGCTCTTCAGCTCAAGGCAAGCGCTCTACCACTTGAGCTACAGCGCCACTTCCGGTTTTCTGGTGGTTTATTGGAGATAGGAGTCTCACGGTCTCTCCTGCCCGGGCTGGCTTCAGATCTCAGCCTCCTGAGTAGCTAGGATTACAGGCGTGAGCCACCAGCGCCCGGCTGAAATGTATTATTTGAAGCATGTATAAGCATAGCAGTATCTCATAGCCTGCTACATTGTTATGGTAAAAAGAGAAAAAGTAATTTTTATCTTTTTTTTTTTTTAAGTCTTTATTTATTTTTTTTGGGGGGGGGGACGGGGTCCGGTCATGGGGCCTGAACTCTGGGCCTGGGCACTGTCCCTCGGCTCTTCAGCTCAAGGCTAGCGCTCTACCACTTGAGCCACAGCGCCACTTCCGGCTTTTTCCTTTTTGCTTATGTGGTGCTGAGGAATTGAACCCAGGGCCTCAGGCATGCAAGGCAAGTGCTCTACCACTGAGCCACCTTCCCAGCCCAATTTTTATCTTTTCTTCATTCTGAAATTATGAAATGTACTTTGTCAGGTCCTTGTCTACTCCAGCCAAAGAGGCTCTAGACAAGAATTTTAGATACAATACCTATGTGTTACATCTTCTTATTGTACTATATTAAATTCTACTTGCTTGCAAAGCTTTTCCTAGGAAATATTACCTCAGCCTCTACACCCCACGACTGAGAATCACATAGGGAGCAGTGAGTTGATGCAGAGTCAGCATTAGGCAAACCATGATTCTCACCCTGTGTACATGATGGGGAACCATGAAGGAAGTCGGCCTCTATTATGTAGCATAAATTCTTAAAGTTGCGATATAGCTAAGAAATCACTATTCTTTGTGTGTGTTTTCTGAGCTGTGACTGTTCTGATCTTCAGAAGCTCATTATACTGACCTTTCCACATGGGAAGCAGTTCTTATAAGTTTCAGTGACTGCTATCGACCAACATAGAGACAGGTGTTGCCAAATCTTTTCACTATTACTAATGAAAAGGCATTAAAAAAAATTGGTAGCTTGAACTGGAAAGCCCTATGGCTCAAAGGTCAGCCAGAGTAAACAAGAACTCCTATAAAAAGCCATTTACATTCCCTTCATATGAGATTTATGAGAGATCCTTCCAGGAAAAACTGACTGGGACTGAAAACTGTTTGGCCAGGATGTCCTGACTGGGCAGCATTCAGAACATGTGACCCAGTGCATGATCCTAGCAGCCATTCACAAGGTCTTTGCTCTGTGATGCCTTGGCTTCTGCTTCCCTTCTTCTTTCAGCCCCATCATCTTTACCAAATATATCCTCAGTTCACCCCACAACTCTCTGGCTATTCAGGGTGACCCTCTGCAAACCATTAAAAAAAATAAAAAGGTAGGTAGCATGCTTTTTCTTTTTTGGTTAGAGTAATACAGGGCTTCAGTGTTACCTTTCATTCTTTCTCTTTCATTCAACAAGCTTTGGCGTCAGTTCATTATGGTGAGCACTGTTAGGGGATTTTAGTGCAGAGAAACGTCATTAAAAAAGAATAAAAGTAAGATCTAGGCATGTCTTTGTCGTGTGGTTGACTTTATAGACCCTTTTGCAGATAAGCCCCACACATACACAAAAACACAAAATGACATCTAATTCAACTAAGACCTTGAGTGAGACTCCTTTTCAGCCCCTAGAGGGCACCCAAGCCACCACTGTTGGCCTTCTGGGATTTTGTTTTCTTCTGTTCAATCAGGTCTCAAAACATTAACTTGGCATTATGAATAAGTAAACTTGTCAGCAATTTGATTTAGATGTTTTTGTTCATAAATAACCTCAACGGGCCAGGCGCCATTGGCTCACGCCTGTAATCACCTACTCAGGAGGCTGAGATCTGAGGATTACGGTTCAAAGTCAACCCTGGGCAGGAAAGTCTGTGAGACTCTTATCTCCAATTAACCAACAGAAAACTGGAAGTGGCGCTGTGGCTCAAGTGGTAGAGTACTAGCCTTGAGCTGAAGAGCTGAGGGACAGAACCCAGGCCCAGAGTTCAAGCCCCACGACTGACCAAAAATAAATAAATGGCCTCAACAGCATAATTGGGAATGGAATCTAACTTCTTTTGTTTCAACAACCCAAAATTTTTATTTTTTATTTTTATTTTTGCCAGTCTTAGAACTTGAACTCAGAGCCTGGGCACTGACCTTGAGCCTCCTTGGGCTCAAGGCTAGCACTCTACCTCTTGAGCACAGTACCACTTCTGGCTTTTTCTGCGCATGTGGTGCTGAGGAATCAAACCTGGAGCTTCATGCATGTTAGGCAAGCACTCTACCACTAAGCCACATTTCTAGCCCCCAAGATTATTTCTGTAATCCTTATTTTCCATGACAATATAACACTATTTTGATGCAGCCAGACTTTGTATACCATACATTGCATCGGAAAGCATCTTTTCAGTGTACAGTTGGTAGTGTTTCTACAAGCTTTCTGTGGTATTTTTCTCTATATGTTCCTTATTTAGGTAGTTGCCATATATCTGGCAACTAAATTCCTTAGCTCAAACTGCAGCCTTTCTGGCTCACCACTTTATTTTGTGGTCTCTGTCTCCATTCTCTACCTGTTTCCTTTCTCCCACTCACACCCTGTTCTAGGAGTTCCAAAATTGCAACAACAACAAAAAAAAAAATCCTAGCTATTGGTCACCCTTACCAGATACATGAAAATCATATCTCCAATTAAAGTATCAAAAAAGCCAGAAATGGAGCTGTGGCTCAAGTGGTATAGTGCTAGCCTTGAACAAAAAAAGCTCAGTGAGGGCCTGGAAAGGTGGCTCAGTGGTAGAGTGCTTGCCTTGCATGCGTGAGGCCCTGGGTTCAATTCCTCAGCACCACATAACCAAAAAAAATAAAGCCGGAAGTGGCACTGTGGCTCAAGTGGTAGAACACTAGCCTTGAGCTGAGGAGTTGAGGTCCAGTTCCCAGGCCCAGAGTTCAGGCCCCATGACCGGACCTAAAAAAAAAAGCTCAGTGGCAGCTTACTTTTTGTTTTTGTTTTTGTTTTTTATTGGTTAAGGGGCCTGAACTCTGGGCCTGAACACTGTCCCTCAGCTCTTCAGCTCAAGGCTAGTGCTCTACCACTTGAGCCACAGCGCCACTTCCGGCTTTTTCTTTTTATGTGGTACTGAGGAATTGAACCCATAGCCGCATGCGTGTAAGGCAAGCATGCTACCACTGAGCCACCTTCCCAACCCCAAAAGCTTAGTTTTTATTTGAAAACTTGTGGTTAAATATTCCATGAACCTGTGTGGTTCTGTGTTTATAAACTGATAGATACCTTTCAACAGTCTGGTTTATCATGTGTGATTTAGTTTTTTAAAAATCGTATAAATTATTAAAATTCTGAAATATTCAAAGATGAAAGAACAAAAAAGAAAATAATGCAAAGTAAAATTGAAGGTGAAACTACCAGAACTTTCTTGGGAGTACAAAATTTTTGGAGTCCCAGGCTGGGAAGGTGGCTCAGTGGTAGAGCGCTTGCTTTGCATGCCTGAGGCCCTGGTTCGATTCCTCAGCACCACATAAGCAAAAAGAAAAAAGCTGGACGTGGCACTGTGGCTCAGGTGTTAGAGCGCTCGCCTTGAGCTGAAGAGCTGAGGGACAGTGCCCAGGCCCAGAGTTCAGGCCCTACAACCGGACCCCCCAAAAAAACAAAACAAGACAAAAAATTTTTTTGGAATCATGACCTGTAAGGGGCCTTCTAGCTACTGTTATCTCTACCTACCTCTAGGAAAGTTATTTTATTGAATGTAGATAATGGGCAGATTTTTACCAGGACCTACCAAGCCTAGTAACTAACCAGGATGCTTATTTCAGAATAAATAGTTCCTTCACTAATACTCATGTTGACATTGACATGTCATCATTTAGTCATTTCAACTATTTGTAGCATCCTGATTTTATAGCAGTCAAGTGACTACCAAGGAAGAACAGCCTAAAGAGATGAGAACTTCCTGATGCCAGTGCTTTCATTTGTTTTAGAATAGAATTCATTTATCTGGGCGCCGGTGGCTCACGCCTGTAATCCTAGCTACTCAGGAGGCTGAGATCTGAGCATCTCGGTTCAAAGCCAACCCAGGCAGGAAAGACCTTGAGACTCCTATCTCCAATAAACTACTAGAAAACCAGCAGTGGCACTGTGGCTCAAGTGGTAGAGTGCTAGCCTTGAGCTGAAGAGCTGAGGGACAGCGCCCAGGCCCAGAGTTCAAGCCCCACGACCGACAAAAAAAAAAAAAAATAGAATTCATTTGACATCGTAATTTAGTATCCTTGTACCATATCTAAAACTTTACAGAATGGTAGATTAGAAGATCAAATTTCCATCATTTTAATTTAGCAACACAGTGCCTTTGTATAATGTCTCAAGAGGATATGAATCACACCTCAGTAACCACCAGAACACTCTTTAGCCTTAGACCTCCTATTCAGAGATTCCACTCTTTTGGAATATTCATTTTTTCTTTTGAAAATATTTTTTTAACATTTTCCCCTGTCCTTCCTTTTTTCTGCAGGAATGACATCTTTGTGTTTCTGTTAAGCACACGAGCCGGAGGACTGGGCATCAATCTCACGGCTGCAGATACAGTAAGTAATGAATGAGAACACTAGACACAAAATAAGTAGATTTTTTTTGCTTTAAGCAGGGCATTCATGCAGACTTTTAGATTTCCTTTCCAGTGTTGTTTATCCATTCTCTTTGAATAAGTTTCTTACATATTAATTAAACAAGTGTATAATAAATACCTACTATTGGTCAGATACCATCCTAAGCAATTGGAATATATCCATGCAAATAAACAGACTAGAAAAAAAATTAGGCAATCCAATTAGATTTGTTTTAGGAACTGCATTTGAGAAATTCAGAAAGAATTGTTTCAGCCGGGCACTGGTGGCTCACTCCTGTAATCCTAGCTACTCAAGAGGCTGAGATCTGAGGATCACTGTTCATACCCAGCCCTGGCAAGAAAGTCCATGAGACTCTTATCTCCAATAAACCACTGGAAAACCGGAAGTGGCGCTGTGGCTCAAGTGATAGCACTTGCCTTGAGCTGAAGAGCTGAGGGAAAGCGCCCAATCCCTGAGTTCAAGCCCCACGACCAACCAAAAAAAAAAAAAAAGAATTGTTTCATTACTCTTGTACATTATTTCATTTCTGGAAAAATTTACATCTTTGTATCCAAAATTCTAAGAAATGGTTGCACAGCAGTGAAATGGTGAGCTTAAAAAGCAAAATAAACCAGGTAGGCACCTATGTTTCAGGCCTGTAATCGTAGCTGCTCAGGAGATCTGAGATCTAAAGCCCAGAAAAACATTTCACAAGACCTTTATCTCCAGTTACCAAGCAAAAAGCTAGAAGTAGAGGTGTGGCTCAAGTGGTAGAGTGTCAGCCTTGAACAAAAAAGCCAAGCAAAGCCGGGCGCTGGTGGCTCACGCCTGTAATCCTAGCTACTCAGGAGGCTGAGATCTGAGGATCACGGTTCAAAGCCAGCCTGGGCAGGAGAGACCGTGAGACTCTTATCTCCAATAAACCACCAGAAAACCGGAAGTAGCACTGTAGCTCTAGTGGTAGAACGCTTGCCTTGAGCTGAAGAGCTGAGGGACAGCACCCAGGCCCAGAGTTCAGGCCCCACAACCGACCAAAAAAAAAAAAAAAAAAGCCAAGCAAGATCAGGAGGTGTGAGTTCACGCCTTAGTATCAGTGCCAACAAAAGTGAAAAAGAAGAAGAAAAAAATCCCTCATCAGAGCATTTTCTTTTCTTTGTTTCTTTTTTTTTCTTTTTTTAAATTTTTATTCTTTGTTGGCCATAGGACCTAAACCCTGGGCCTGGGCGCTGTCCCTCAGCTCTTCAGCTCAAGGCTAGTGCTCTACCACTTGAGCCACATCACTACTTCTGGTGTTTTTTCTGCTTATGTTATGCTGAGGAATCAAACTCAGGGCCTCATGCATGTAAAATAAAGTGTAAGCTCATTTGCCAAATGAATTTCCTTTCCACAGTTTACATATACTACATCACAAACAAGTATTTGCTGGGCACTGGTGGCTCACATCTGTAAGCCTAGCTGCTCAGGAGCCTGAGGATTTGAGGATCATGGTTCAAAGCCAGCCCATGCAGGAAAGGCCCTGAGAGTCTTTTCTCCAACTAACCCACAGAAAACCAGAAGTAGACCCATGGCTCAAAGTAGTATAGCACCAACCTTGAGCAAAAAGAGCTTAAGGACAGTGCCCAGGCCTTGAATTCAAGCTCCACAACTGACCCCCAAAAAAACGCACAAAACACACATATTAAGTATTGTC
Source organism: Dipodomys ordii (assembly GCF_000151885.1). NCBI lineage: Eukaryota > Metazoa > Chordata > Mammalia > Rodentia > Heteromyidae > Dipodomys > Dipodomys ordii. The sequence continues at coordinate 17,264,662 of NW_012267227.1, forward strand.
CTCCTCTGAGCCACTTCTTTCAGTTTGTTTTTCAAAACCCATTATAGGTCTGGTTGTAAGTTGCTCATGCCTGTCATCCTAGCTACTGAGGAGTTATGGTGCAGAACCAACCTGCACAAAACATCTAGGCGATCCTTCTCAGCAAATAAAACTAGATGTGGGTGTACATCCGTCTTCAGAGCTACATGGGAAGCATAACTAGGATTGTATTCCACCCAGTCATAAATGTAAGACCCTATTGTGGGGAGAGAATTCAGATCTCATTTTCCTTTCCAGGCTTCTCCTCCTATACAAGACAGTCACGTATTATTAGTAATCATTTGTGCACACACTAGACTTTCACCTCATTGGTAAAGGAAGCTCTATTTCAAGTGCTTGGAACAGTTTCTTCATTCATTCATTCAATAGACGGTTGATGAACACCATGCAATGGCCTCCACTGTTTCGAGCATTAGTTAATTAGCATGAACTAAAACGAAAGTACTACCAAGCACCTGGTGGCTCACACGTGTAATCCTAGCTACTCAGAAGGCTATCCTTGAGCAAAAGAGCTCAGAGACAGCACCCAGGCCTTGAATTCAAGCCCCATGACCGACCAAAAAAAAAAAAGATCAGGAGGCTGAGATCTGAGGATTGCAGTTCAAAGCCAGCCCAGGCAAGGAAAGTCCATGAGACTCTCCATCATCAGAAAACCAGAAGTGGCACTGAGGCTCCAGTGGTAGAGCATTAGCCTTGAGCTGTAGAGATGAGGGACAGTGCCTAGGCCCAGAGTTCAAGCACCATGACCAACCAAACAAAAAAAAAAAGTTATTTTCTGTCCTCATAATTACTGGAGGCTACATTTCTATTAAGCGTCAGAAAGGTAAATAAAATTTAAAGAATTAATATATGAAGGAACATATTACCACATGGTTTTCTGTTTTATATGGATTGATAAGGCCTCTTGTGAGATGGTAACATTTAAGCCAAGATCTGGAAAGTGAGGATGCAAGCCCAAGTGTCTGTCTGGCAGAAGAGCAATCCCGGCAGTGGAGATAAGTGTGAAAGCCCTGGGGTGAGAACGTGCATGGCATAGTAATGCAACAGCAAAGAGCACCTACTAGCTAGAATTCAGAACCAAACAGTAATGAGACTGTGGTAAGAGGTGCTGCAGAAACAGATGTTTCTGGGCTTCACAGGCCACAGTAAGGACTTTGAAATATGAGGGAGGATTTAAGGAGTAATATGGTCTAGCTTGAGGTGGAGATGCGGTCGGTGGGTTTGGAATTTTTGTTTGTTCGTTTTTTATTTGGCTTGAGTTTTTGTTCTATGTTGCTCAGACTGGTCTCAAACTCCTGGGCTGGAGCTACAGTCAAGGACTTCCATGCTCAGCCCTCTAGATTCTGTTGGGGGCTCAGAGAGACAGATAGGAACATGATGGGAAGACAGGTAAAAGTGGGGAAGTCGACGTCTCAAACCTTCAGTTAACAATATGACCTAGGCGCAGGTCAGAGAAAGAATTAACACTGATGGGATCAGTCTTTTGAAATACAGGTCATAGATAATATTTACAACTCTGAAGCTGAATGAGCTCACTTGACAGCCAGAGAGATGCAATTAGAATCATGCCAAACTAAGCCAGGACTAGTGGGATATGACTGTTTTAGTCACAGCACTTGGGAGATTGAGGCAGGAAGATTCTTAAACCCAGGAATTTGAGACTAACGTGAACTGTACACAGGGAGATCCTGTCGCAAAAAAGGAGAAGGGAAGTCAGGCACCAGTGGCTTATGCTTGTAATCCTGGCTACTCTGGAGGCTGAGATCTGAGGATCTAGGTGTAAAGCCAGCCCAAGCAGGAAAACCTGTGAGACCCCTATCTCCAAGTAACCAGCAGAACTCCAGATGTGGGGCTGTAATCCAAGTAGTAGAATGCTAACCTTAAGCAAAAAACACAGAGACAGCATTCATTCGCTGAGTTCAAGCCCCAGCACTGGGACAAAAAAAGTGGGGAAGGAGGGAAGATCCAGCATAAATTCATTTTCTTGAAATGTATTTCTCTTCCTGCTTTCCTATCTCAGATTTAGCCTGTTTTCTTTAAGGAACAAAACAGGAGCTGGGAAGGTGGCTCAGTAGTAGAGTGCTTGCCTTGCATGCATGAAGCCCTGGGTTCAATTCCTTAGAACCATATACACAGAAAAGGCTGGAAATGGCACTGTGGCTCAAGTGGTAGAGTGCTAACCTTGAGCAAAAGAAGCTCAGGGACAATGCCCAGGCACTGAGTTCAAGCTCCATGACTGGCAATAAATAAATAATAAAACAAAACATCCTTTAGAATTATTGATTTGGTTAAAAAAAAACAACCAGATTTGAAGAGGGAGGTCTGCATCATGCTGCCAAGATTCCTACAATTTGCCATGTGGAATAGGGAATGGCCAGCTACAAAGAGGGAAAGCAGGCCTTAGACCCCAGCTCATAACTAGAGGAATTGGAGCTCAGAATGGTTTGTTTGGTTTTTTTAATATAAAGCTATCGATAAAGGCTCTGAATGCTCGAGTTCTAAATTCCAAATAATTTACATTTTAATTTTAGAAGAGGGATCTTGGAATTCACTTGCAAATTAGAAACTTCTAGAATATTGATTAGAAAAACAGAACCACATAATTAAAATTTTTATTTTGTGTGAACTCAGGTTATGCTGTGTGTCCATGTATGATAGAGAAACAGTAGATTTAATGGCTTTATCTGGCATTTTCCCACAGCCTTATGATTTATTTAGCTTTAGGAGACCCCCAGAACCATTTATGGTCAAGGCAAAAGTTAGGAAAACTCTCTTGATTGAGAATGCCTATTTAAACATGTATTTTTAAATAGTGGGAATCTGTTTGGCCCAGTTGGTTAGTAAGATCTTACTTTCCATTTTATTTTTATTCATGCGTTCTCTCTCTCTTGGTACTCATTTCATCAGGTATGTTCCTTGTATGTCCTTCCTGGGGTAGGGCTCTACTTTGCATTTGACCCCTTTTAGTGAGGGGTTGTTATAATAAACTTCCCTTATTTGTTTTTGTTTCTTTGACCTGTTTCAAACGCTTACGTGTTGAGAGAAGAAGGAGTATTGGTCCTTTAGTATACGACGAGAAGTCCTGTGTCCACTGGGCCAGTTTTTAGCCCTTCCTAGGGAGTAAACTTACACATATTCTCTTGGGTGAAAAAGCTGGATGCCCTACCTTTTTCCAGTTCTTCTTGTAGCAGTTTTCCCATTTTTCACTTCACTCCTTCATCTCCTGAATCCTCTTCCCACTGACTTTATGTACATAGCTTCTGCACTGCAACCCAGTCCTCACCTTCTTCCCAAATGCCTGTCCAGCCTGGTGTCTACAGCTTCGTGACAGTGCTGATATTTACTTCCCCTTGTGGACTGACTTGCTTTAATCTTTTCTGGCTGAGTCAGTTGTTTATAGTCCTCTAATTTTTACCTGTTTTTCTCTAAGAGTGTTTCACTGTCTCCCAGCACTTCCCCCACTCCCCGACTTTGCATCATGGGTTGATCCAGTGTTCACTTATTTAATTGTTAGACTAGAAGAATAAATTGGCACTAAATTTATGGGGAAAAGGGGTTGAAGTTAAATTGTAATCCCCATTGCCTTTAATCTTCATACTGGTTATAAACCCCAAAAAACGAAGTTGAAGCTGGGTACTGGTGGCTCATGCCTATCATCCTAGCTCCTCAGGAGGCTGAGATCTGAAGATCACGGTTCAAAGCCAGCCCAGGCAGGAAAGACCTTGAGACTCCTATCTCC